>NW_027186458.1:11082923-11183295 GCF_028583685.1 Petaurus breviceps papuanus
AGAGAGAGAGAGACAGAGAGAGAGAGAGAGACAGAGAGAGAGAGAGACAGAGAGAGAGAGAGACAGAGAGAGAGAGAAGAGAGGGAAGGAGAGAGGAGAGAGAAGGAGAGAGGCAGAGAGAGTACACATCTATGTTTTCTCTCTTGTGATGAAGGGATAAGGATCATGTCCAGGCCTTCCCTCATGGTGATTCAGGATCCCCTCACATCAACTCCTGCTGGAGGGTAAAAGTGGATTCTTTCCTTTAAGGACCAAGCCTCTCCAGGGTCAATATTGCCTATGCTGAAAATGAAACATACAACCATCTGCATTTTGGTGGATGGCTGTTTTTATCTTATTTCATTGAAAATCAATTCATAAGCAGTGCATGGTGCCCTTCTCCACAGAGATTGTCTTTTACATAGTATATTATCTATTTGCTCAGCTGTTTGGCTGTTCTGCCCCTAACAGAATATAAAGCCCCTGAAGGCATGGGCTGGGTTGGTTTTCATTTTTTGCTTTTGTTTTTGGTATCCCCAAGTCCTGGAACAGTGACAGGCATACAGCAGGTAATTAATAAATGCTCATTGAATGAGTGAATTGACTGATGGATTAATAACGTGAGTGCTAAGAGTTATAAATGGACTGACCAAATATTTTTAAAGAGGAGGAAGTCCCCGGCACATTGACTAGATCCCCTAGGGGGGACACTGGCTTCAGTCAGACACCCTCCCTCTGATGCTCACTGGCTGTGAGACCTCCCCTTGCGGGGTCTCAGTCTCCTCATCTTAATGGGAGATCCCACCAGCTCTAGATCCTAAGTAGCCTCACCTCTCTAGGCCTCAGTTTTCTCATCTGAAAAATGAGGATGGTTAGACTGAACAGTCTTTGAGGTTCCATGCAGCTCTAGGTCTGGGATCCTCCAGTCATATTCCCCTCAGTTTCCCCTCTTCTGTCAATAAGGGGGTTGAACCCCATGGCCTCCAGAGAGGCCCTTGCAGCTCCAGGCCAGTGACTTAGGTAAGGTCAGAAGGACCCCAGAGGGCCCAGAAATACCTACCTGGGGAGACCGTGGAAGCGCTGAAGCTTGGGACTTTGCCTGGAGACTCTCTTTTCCTTAGCTCAGCTGCTGCAGCTGTGGGGCTCTACAGAGCCATGGTACATAATGGTCTATGTCAGCCCCAGTCCCCGAAGCAGCCTCACTTGCTGGCTCTCACCCATGGCACTTAGAACGACTGCCCAGACTCTACTCCAGCATCCCCCAGGGAAGCCATCAGTCAGGGGGAGAACTCATTGTTCTGTGGTGCTCTCCCGCATAGGGGCTGACTGCATTTAATGAATGCTCTGCTGGCCTCCCTCTTTTCGAGGACGGAGACGTTACTTAGGCATCCTGGGGCAGCAAACCTTTCACAAGGATGCAGGTTTGTTATTTTAACTTATTTTCCTTGTATTCGTGTAGCAATTTCCAGCTGAGGCACGTGTTAGAGCCCTTGGGGGCCCTGTGCTGTGGGGGAACAGGAGAGGCTGCCTCTACCTTTGTGGACCCTCTTACTGGATCCTTCGAGGTAACGTGGAAGTGGGATTTCACCACTATCCACAACTGGGGGGGGGGCGGCTCTGGAGGGTCCCCATAGCAGGAAGGTTTCTAAGGACCAATCCAGGAGCTCCTTGACAAGGTCCCGAAAGATGGGCTGCTCCTCCTTTCCATGATGCTCCATGCCAAACAGGAGACTTGCAGGGGATGAAATGTCCAACTTTTCAATGCTGTTGTTTATTAACTTGCCTACGGACACAAACGCTCCCTGATGATACAGGTGATGTGGTCATGCGGGAGGACTCAGTCTCTTCGCTTGGCAGCATGCTGCTAAGCAGACTGGCTTCAGAAGCAGGCAGCTGCTAGCATTTAAATAGCATTTGAATTGATTGCTTGCAATGCAGTTGTTTCAGGGTCTTCAGTGCGCTTCTCCTCTGGCCGGCCAAAGGCTCTGGAGAACTGTCCCAGGGCACACGGACTCAGCAGCCCGCTAAAAAGGGCTGCTGAATGAAGGGGTTATGGGACAGGGATAAAGGCTCTCCAGCCCCACCCCATCGGCTGGCCCTGCCTCCGCCATTGCGAAGGACTCATCCCACCTTTCTTCCCATTCTGAGTGCCTGCCCACTGTCCCCTTCCATTCTGTCCCCGTGCCTGGGAACGGAGAAGGAGAGCCGATAGCGCTTGGTGGCACCAAGGCAGATACTCCCGTTCTGGACGACTGATGTCAGCTGATAATCAAAGGGTAAACACAGCTGATAATCACACCAGTGGGGGTTCATCTGTGCAGCAACAAGCATTTGCTAAGCACTTTCTAATGCAAGGCACCGGGAAGAGTTCTGGGACAAAGGCAAGACCAGAAGACAGTCTGCTGACAGGAAGCTCCCGTCCTAATGAGAGAGACAAAACACAAAGAACTGTGTCCATGCTAGATATGGACAGTATGGGCTGAAGGTGATCTTAGTGGGAAGGGACAGAGAAGAGACGGGGAAAGGTCGAATTGGGGAGGGGAAGAGAAGTAGACAGAGAGAGGGAGAGTAGGAGGGAGAAAGAGGGAGAGAGACAGACAGAGACAGAGAGAGAGACAGAGAGAGAAAGAGAGAGACAGAGAGAGACAGAGACAGAGAGACAGACAGAGAGACAGTGAGACAGACAGAGACAGAGAGAGAGACAGACACAGAGAGAGACAGAGACAGAGAGACAGACAGAGAGAGACAGAGACAGACAGAGACAGAGAGAGAGAGAGACAGAGAGAGAGACAGAGAGAGAGAGAGAGAGAGAGAGAGAGAGAGAGAGAGAGAGAGAGAGAAAGAGAGAGCATTCCATAATGTACTAACTCTAACCAACAAAAATTTATAAAAGAAGGAGAGATTGCTCTGTGTGAAGGACAGCAGACACACCTGTAGTGTTAGTGGGTAGAGTGTGGAGAGGGGATCTAGGCAGATGCAGCATGGTAGGAGGGGTCAGGTTGGGAGGAGCTAGAAGCGCCAAGCTGCAGGTATGATTCTTCAGCCTTGAGGTAGAAGGAGCCACTAGACTTTACTGACTAAATGGGCCCATGGTCAGACGTGCCCTTGGTCAGACGTGCCCAAGATCAGATGTGCCCTTGGTCAGACATGCCCATGTTCAGACGGGCCCATGGTCAGACGTGCCCATGGTCAGACATGCCCTTTGGCAGCTGCATGAAGATTTGGTTGTCATGGGGAGAGATTTGCCCCAGTGGGGCAAACACTGCTGAGATAGTTCAGGCAGGAGTGGGGGGGACTATATGAGGGGAGAGAAGGGAAGATCTCTGAGTAATTTTGTGAAGCTGGAAATGGCAGGGCATGAAGCAGATTGGCTATGGGGAATGAGTTCCTTACAAGATTCACCATGACAGCGAGGCTGTGAGATTGGGGATGCCGGAGGCTCTTCAGAAGGATGGAGTTTGTGGGGGAATTATGAGGACTTTACTTTGGACCTTCTTTTGTTACCCACAGGACACCCATTCATCCCGGAGGCAGCTGATGGTTCATGTGTGTGACTCAGATGAGAGAGAGGCTAGGGCTGAACACAGGCAAACCTGGGAGATTTTGCAGGTTCACTTCCAAACCACTGTAATAAAGCAAATATTGCAATGAAGTGAGTCACATGAATTTCTTGGTTTCCCAAAGTTATGTTTATATCATATAGCAGTCTATTAAGTGTGCAGCAGTATTATGACTAAAAATGTATATACCTTAATTAAAAATACTTTATTGCTTAAAAAAAATGCTGACCACCATCTGAGCCCTCAGTCAGGCATGGTCTTTTTTCTGGTGGAGGGTCTCACCTCAATGTCAATGGCTGCTGACTCAGCAGGGTGGGGGTTACTGCAGGTCCAGGTGGCTGTAGTAATTTCTTAAAATAAGACAACCAGAACAGCATGAAGGCCTTGAGGAATGACCTTTGGGACCGACCCAGGCCAGTGGTACCAGATTGTTGTACATGACCTCATTCTGACTCCCCTGTGCCCTTCTTTCTCCCCTAACCAGCCATCTTTCTCTCCTTCACAGAAGTAAACAAACTGCCATGTTTAGCCATGCCTACGGAAACTTATCAGTACAAAATCAAAGTGTGTACTGACCAATTGCTGATTTTGGCTTCCATAAGTTCCTGCTTATGCAACCCCTGACCATTAGGGTGTGGCTTGCCTTTATATGCTGATGCTTTGGGCTTGCTGTTCAATTTGGGGTCTGTCTCCAAGCAGTCACATGGCACCAATAAAGAGTCCACTTCTAAATTCTTACTTGGGTCTTGTTTGTTTAGGGTACAAGACAAAGACCTATCCAACAGGTGCGCCTCCATCAGAAGTGAACCTGGGGGGGGGGGACTAGGTCCAGATGGCGCTAAGTTTGAACCCATTCTGCCAAGGGACCAAGGGGGGATAGGGGAGAACATGCCTTTAGGTGTTGAGAGGAATAAGGTTTATTGCTTCTGTTGTTGCTATATCTTCAAAGTAAATATCATTTTCTGAAAACTGATTTATGTTCATTGGTTAAATGAACAATTGGATAAATGCTGATCATTGGAAGTTAAGAGTGGGGAGAACACAGCAGCTGGCAGCTAAGGATGATGACCTCACACTCACATACACTCACACATACATACTCTCACACACACTTGCACACACACACTAATACTCACTAACACACACTCTCACACACATTCGCACTCGCGTACACTCACACTCACACACACTCACATACTCTCACACACACTCACACACATTCACACTCACACTCACACACACTCACACACTCTCACACACACTTGCACACTCACTCACCCACATTCACACACACACTGACACTCACACACACTCACATACTCACACACACTTGCACACTCACTCACACACATTCACACTCATACACACTCACATACTCTCACACACACTCACACTCACTCACACACACATTCACACACACAGAGCTGTTCAGATCATTCCTAAGATTGTAAAGGAATAAAGCAACTGACCTCACTGTCCCCTTACGCTGCCACCTCACTTTTCTATCAGCAAAAACACTTTGAATGGAACCTAGAATCTGAAGAAAAGCTTGGCAGCAGGTCTTCGGGGCGCAGTCAGCCTGTGCTCGCTTCCCCTCTTGGTCCACTTGGAAAGTCCAGTGGCCCCGGGATCCCAGTCAGCTCCCAGATTCAAAGATTAGGTGAAAGCTGCTGAAAGTCATGAAGGATGAAGGCTGAGAAAAGGCCATTGGACCAAACATTTCAGAAATCCTTGGTAACAGTAGGAAAGCCATCTCATCTGAGGCATAAGGGTAGCAGTCAGATTGCTTGGAGTTAAGGCACAACCAGGTAATGAGAAAGTGGAAAGAACAGGTGTGTAGTATTCAAGAATGATGGCTAAGTGGCGCCATAGGGCACAGAGGGCTGGGCCTGTGGTCAGGAAGACTCACCTTCCTGAGTTCAAATGTGGTCTCAGACATAACCCTGAGCAAGTTACTTAACCCTCTTTGCCTCAATTTCCTCATCTGTAAAATAATCTGGAGAAAGAAATGGAAAACCAGTCCAGTATCTCTTCCAAGAAAACCCCAAAAGTAGTCAGGAAGAGATGGATAGTACTGAAAATGACTGAACACATTCCCCAGTTGATAAATGGTTAAAGGATATTTACAGGCACTTTTCAGATGAAGAAATAGAAGCTATCTGTAGTCATTTAAAATGTTCTAAATCACTATTGATTAGAGAAATGCAAATTAAAATAACTCCTAGGAAACATAGGGACCAAGACAGAACTTAAAAACTTCTAGATGCAGAGTTCTAGAACTTTGGATCCCTGGAGAAGGGAACCCTTTTGCCTTTATGAGGTATGAACTATGTTGTGAGGGAGGAGACAGTAGGACACTTCTCATCTCTCAAACCACTGAATGGTATCTCAAACCCAACTTTTCCACCTTTTCATTCAGATGAAGTGACTTAAGTCCCATGTGATGGTCACCTTCAAGTCCTAGGACCTATGTGAGATCTAGAGCTGAACAGAACGTCAAAGACCAGTCCCCTTGATTTTTGGAGGAGGAAACAAGTCCAGGGAGCTGAAATGACTTGGCCCAGGTAGGACTGAAGAAGGAATGTGACTAAGGAAAGTACTCATCCAGTAAATCCAAGGAAAAGGGCCATTCACTGAATACAGAACTAAAGTCATTGATTCTCTTTGACAATCATTTCATGATTTGGGGATTGTGGAGAAAATAGCATCTTTGTATAATGATTCAAGAAAATATTGAAACATCTTCACTTGGTTTAGACTGCTTTCAATGGCGTGTCTCTGGGCTGATAGGTTAGACTGTAAACCTGCTGCTTGTAAATGTGAGAATGAAAGTCATGTACCCAGTAGTCTGTGGGAGCTGGAGAAGACCTCAGAGATTGTGTGGTCCAAGTCCCTCATTCTATACGGGAGGACTAAGGAAGCACAGAGAGGGAAAGGCACCTGACAAAGGTCAGCAAGGTGGCTTGGTCCTTGAATTCTTTCAAGGAGAATTTATTCACAGATTGGACAAGATGGAATGCAGAAAGGGATGAAGATTTATTCCAAGCAGAAACACCTCCTGAGATAGAGTGCTAAATAAAGTTCGCCTTTCTTCAATCCCAAGGTAGCTCGGCTATCCCATCATTTTTGTGTTGATGCATCTGTATCCACTCTGCACCACAAATGCAGAAAAGTAGTGCAGAAAGCAATTATCAGCCTCCATTTAAATCCAATTTTATTAAGACAAAACGTAGTGGTTTTTCAGGGGGGGGTGATCCCTAGTTTCTTTCTAACAAGCATCATCTGTAGGCTGGGCATTTGTCATTCTGGGTTAGGATGCTAATCACGTATCTAATACAAATGACTCAGCCCCACAATCAGAACCAAGAAGGTGGGGGGAAGTCCTGAAAGTATGGTAGGGTTTAAGCTTATATCTTGACTGTACCCAAAACTGATCCCACTTAAAATATCTACAGTAGGAGCTGAGGGAAGGATGAAGGAAAATGAAGACACAGAGGTAAGAATGAAACAATTCCTGTTAGAGGGGAGGTTACATTCTAATGAGGGAAGTCAGTGGCTTGCTCATGCAGAAACATTTATATCTATTCATACATAAGCATATGAAGTATGTTTATACCGTGTATGTATGTATGTGTGTTCGAAGAAAGTACAGAAAAACAAGTATCCAGGAAAATAAAGTAGTTAAACAGAGCATCTGGTGCAACGTAGAAGAAAATGAAGAGAAGGTTTATGGGACTTTGGGGAAAAAACTGTAAGAGAAAGTGAGAGAAATAATAATGTAATCCAATTACTTGAAGGAGGTGAGCACATTTAGATTGGTGAAGATATGATGAGTCTGTGGGGTGACCACCCACACTAATTTGTCATACCACTCATACAAGTTATGTGGAACACATTCACTCTCTGAGCAAGCTTCTAGACTCCAACCTGCTCTCATACTGGCTGGTATAGAGTCCCAGAGAAGGACTGCCACATTAAGGATATACTCAAACATTCTTAAGTTCTAGGGGTAGTGTGTTGTGAGGGAATGCAGTCTGTCCACTCACCACTCTAGCCCCTACCAAAGTGTTTCCATTTATACAAACCAGCCACTCCCAATGATGACACTTTTAATAAATTTCAAATGTAATCATTTACTTAGCAATATAACAAAAATCATATGATGATTATTCATAAATGTTTGAGTAACAAACACATGAATACTAAACACAGAACTGTCAACACAAAAACCAAGTCACACTCTACTCCAAAACACACAGAAACTTGCCAAGGAGGCATAAGAGGTGGAAAAACCCTTATCATCAGAGAAACATACAATTCTGTAAATGTAAACATTGCCATTGAACCAGTTAAAGCTTACAAAAATGTAAATTCTATCACACACTACAAATAAGATATTCTGAGCACGGACTGTCTTAGGACCCATAAGAAACTGTGCTGTGGCTAAGGGGTACATCTTGACAGATTCAGGAAGAGGACGTCCAGGAGCCCAGTTGCTTCTTTTGCCATGTGTGTTCCAAACTTGATTCTACTTTCCCCTGAACTCAGTATGTACTAGTGGGAGAATGTGGCACAGACTTCTAGTGGGATATTTAGCACTGACTAATCTACATTTTTCACCATAGTAAAATGTCCATTTTAATTTAAAATGTACAGTTCAGGTGTGAGGGACCTGTTGTTCAGTTAATTGAGTTTGACTGGTGATTTGTTTGAACTACTAAAGAATGGATGAAGCACATGACTGGGGACTTATGAACTACAGCATTTGACCAATCTACCCCACCCTCAAAAAAAGACTCTGAAGTTATCCCTAGAATAGAGGTGAAATATAGCCAGCAATTATGCCAGTTTAATGAAGCTAGAGAGTGCTGACTGAAGGGGAGCAGTGTGCAGTAAGCCTGAATAGGTCTCTGGACCCTAGTTAGGAAGGACTTTAAATGACAAAAAGAGGAGTTTGTATTTGATTCTAGATACATGGGAGGCCATAGAGACTTCAAGGAAAAGCAAAGGGTAAAGGAGAACCCAGATTTGGGTGTTCTCTTTACCTTTGCATACTCAAGTGCTTGAAGACAGGCAAAGCATCTTCATTAAAGGTTACTCAGGTGCCAACCTGATTTCAAAGGTAATCCTTAGAACCTGAAGTATCCTGAATTCCGGGTCCCATTTAATTTGGCTCACGTGACTGTCTCCAGTGTGCAAAAGCCCCCACTCCATCCTTTGGGTACCTGGGGCATTGTTATCCTTGGGGTGAGACCCTACAAATAAATCACACACTGCAGCCTCAGGCTTAACTGGAGCCCCTCCCCAGCAGTGGGATGAATGTGTTTGCAAAGAACAGAGCAGGTGAGTTGGGCAGCCTGGCTGGTGCTCACAGCAGCCTCAGGGATAGATAATGGGCAGGGACAAAACTCCAGGAGCATAATGATGCTAGAAAAGAATTCCAGCTACCTCATTAGTACTTAATGAGAAAAACGGCCCCATCCCCCGGCTCCCATCCCAGCCCTTTCCCCACTCTAATTGATGGGCTTAGCTCTGTAATGAGGTGGGTGCTGGCTGCCCCCAGCCATGGGCTGAGAATCTGAAGGCAAGCTTTCCATTCCTCCTGTACAAGAAGGAACATTCCAGCCTCACAGATGTTCCATGCATTTCAGTTTATGTCTGGGCTCCTGGGATCTTGCTCTATGCTGGAGAAATTGACAGTAAATTTTACTTTTAAAAAAGATTCAGGCTTACTGAAAAAAGAAAAAAAAACTCACTTTCTAGAATGCAGCTGGAAGACATTTGTCCTAAAAGGAACTCTGCGATGAAGACCCGCTCCAGAAGTAATCACGGCCAGGTAATGAGGATAACCATGTGTGGCAGGATGCTTGGCTCACAACATGAAGAGACCAGAGAGACCAGGAAATCCAACTCCCTCATTTTACTTTTTAAATTAAATTCTATCTTTTAAAATAAAGATCCTCCTCCTTTCCCAAAGGAGAAAGAAAATCCCTTTTTCTAAATGTGTATAATTATAAATGTGTATAATGTGTATAACATAATCAACCCAAACAGAATCCTACCTTGGCTATGTCCAAAAAGACCATAGCAACCACAACAAACCTCAGCTGCCTTTTGGGTGGGAAGACTGTTTCATCATGGGTCCTCTGGAATCGTGCTTGGTCATTGTGTTGTTCAGTTATTGGGACTTTCTAAATTGATTTCTTAAAAGCACTTATTATTGTAGAAATCGTTCCCCTGGTTCTGCTCACTTCACTCTTAATCAGTTCAAATAAGTTTCTTTGAAACCACCCATTCATTATTTCCTCCAGAACAACAGTGTTCCATCAATCAATATACTATAACTTGTTTGGACATTCCCCAATTGATGGGAAACACTCGGGGAAGTCACTGGCGTCATTCACTCCTGGAAACCAGGGGAAGGGCTTTGTCAGGGGCGTGTTTTTGGTCTGTTCCATCTATAGCAAGATAGCTGTCTATAGCGTGACCTCTGGATTGTATAGGATAACTGGGAATCCATGTGAGCATTTATACTCTGAATTAGGTAAATCCCACAAATAAAGCCTTGATTAATTATTTTGTTTATTTCTAGACTTAAGAAAGTCATGGAGAAAATGTTAATAATACAGATTAAAAGTAAGATCATTCATATACCTCCCCCCGGGTGGTTGTTAAACATTTACCATCACACAATTAACACCCCCTTCACTTTCTATCTTTGCTACTGCAGAGTTATTACATTCATTTATTTATTTATTTATTTTTACAGATGGGTCATTTTCCTTTTTCTTTGATCTCTTTGGGGTGTTGACCTAGCAGTGGTATCACTGGGTGAAAGAGGAAGCACAATAGTTTTAGGAGCATAGTTCCAAGTTGCTTTCCAGAATAGTTGGAATAGTTCACAGCTACCGCAATGGAGGATTAGTATACCTGTTTTCCCACAGCCCCTCCAGCATTTGTCATTTTTTTTCTTTTTTGTAACCTTTGTCAGTCTGAAGGGTATGAATTGAAACTTTATAATTATTTTAATTTCTATTTCCCTAATTAATAGTTATTTGAAGAATTTTTCCTTTGAAAAATTCCTGTTCATATCCTTTGGCCATTTATCAGTTGGGGACTTGCCTTTTTTCTTATAAATTTGAAGAAGTTCCCCATATATGTTGGAATGAGATCTTTACCAGAAAATCTTGTTGCAAAGATTTCTCCCTATTTATCTGCTTCCATTTTTAGTTTTACTTTTTTGGTTTGGCGGGGGGGGGGGGATTTTTTAACTTTTATCTATTCAAAAATGTTCATTTTACCTTCTCTGATCCTCTCTGTGTCTTGTTTGGTCATGCATTCTTTCACTATCCATAGAGCTGAGAGGCAACTTCCTCCTTGTTCCTAACATTTATTTATGATATCATCCTTTATGTCCAAGTCATGCACCCATTTTTAGCTCACCTTGGTGTATGGTGTGAGATGGCGATCTTTGCCTAGCTTCTGCCAGACTACTTTCTAGTTTTCCCAACAGCTTTTGTCACACTGAGCTGTAGCCCCACCACACACATTTTGCACATGAAGACATTGAGGCCCAGGGAGGTTGCATGACTTCCTCAAGGTCACCAAGTACAAAGTAGCAGGTGGGATTTTAACCTCAGTGCTCCACTCTTTCCTCTCTCCCCCATGGCCTTGTGGGTTCCCACCAAAAGGGAGATAGACCTTATTACTCCCAGGCTCCAGGTACTCTCCAAATACTTTATCCAAGTCAAAAGTCATGGACACAAGGTTTGGTCTATTTTTCCTCTTAGAAATTATGAATTTATGGGCGGCTATGTGCTACAGTGAATAGAGCACTGGCCCCGGAGTCAGGAGGACCTAAGTTCAAATCCAGCCTCAGAAACTTAACACACACACACACACACACACACACACACACACACACACACACACAAACTAGCCATGTGATGTTGGGCAAGTCACTTAACCTCAATTGCCCTCCAAAAAGCAAAAAAAAAAGGAAATCATTAATTTGCTAAGTGATAGATTTCTGGTGAGCATGTAAGCACACATGAGCACATGCACACACACACACACACTTGCACACACTGTCCTGGAGGAAAAAAGATTTAAATTACCCCCCCCTTAGGGGGCATCCACTCAGAAAGGGCTGATTTGAAGGTGATCAGGGGGATCTAGGGAAATTCTTGCAGGAAGTTCAGGTCAGGCATTCCTAGCAGTGGGCATGGCTGGGGAAAAGGATACAAACAGATGGAGGAAAAAGATAAATCAGATGATTTGATTGAAAACCTTCCCAAGGACTACTGTCATTGACAGAATAGGGTCAAGGGCACATGAATGGTCTCCATATGATGACATATGAAAAGAAACAAAGGAAATCCTCCACTATATTTGTGACTGCTCTGGAGAGCTACCGGGGGATGTGTCTGAGAATCTCACATGATGAGATGATGCCCAGTCAATGGTCCCTCCAAGCTCTGAAGCAAGGTCTGTGGTGTTGACAGAGGCCTTTTCTCTTTTTCTGATACCCATGCAATGACCTATGCATCAACAGACCCTAGGAAGATGAAGCAAGGTGACCAATCCACAAGGCCACGGCAGCTATTTCATCCCCCACAGCCTGCCATTCACAAAACAGTCTTTCAGGTTGTAAAAAAAAGAAAAAGCTTTGGACAGGGACTACACTGGTGATTTTCATCAACATAAGGAAATTCCAGGTGAGGAAACTCCCTCCACTGATTTGGGTTGGTGTCTTCTCTTTCATTTTTGTTCTTAGAGAGTTGTTAAGAGCACTGAGATATTTAGTGAGTGGCTTCCGGGGGACACTGGCAGCATGTGTCAGAGGCACGACTTGAAGCCAGGTCTTTTTGGCTTAGAGGCAAGCTCTTCATCCACTATACCCCTGAAAAAAATCAAAGGAAAATAATAGAAAAAGGCAGTAAGAAGGACAATATTGTAATGAGGAGAGAGTATGGGAATGGGGCAGGGGCAGCGCTGAGCTCTGTCCCAGACGCCTTAATCCTGTCTCTTCATCTATAAAGTGGGAATAAAAATAATCACGCACTGCTTATCTCTTGTTCTGGAACCCACCAAACACCAAATCTTGGGGCACCGTTTCTCTCAGGATCTTCTGTGCACTGATCACTAACATTCCCAGAGCCTGAAGAATCAGGAAACAATAAGACAGAGAGATTCAGTAAAGGTAACTAGACAAAGTCACTAAAGGCAGAATCCTTAGCTCAGTGATAACCTTACTAATTCAGTATATGGGAGGTGAATCAAGGACATGGAATGGCAGGGGAAATTCCAAACACAAAATGTACCTGCAAATATGTCAAAAGCTAGTCCTCTCAAATGAAAACACATTCTTCACCAATAATTTACATGAGGCACACAATTACTTCTGAAGGGCTGATGGCGATGGATCACCTCTCCTGGGTTCTTCTTCACATGAGGTCCCAACTCCCAGCAGAGAGAGGGAGAGAAGTGCCTCCCAGAAAGTAGCCTTCTCTCCACCTCTCTCTACAGAGCAGCTAAGAAGTAATTCTGGTCTCTGCTGTCCCTCACTCAAGAAGAGAAGAAAGACAGGACAAAGGGAAAGTCCTCAACCTTGATCCACCAAAGGGGAAAAAAGAACTGAAGTCAAAAGAAAGACCTGCCCACTATTCCCACCTGCCAGCCCATGTGCTTCGTGTTGCTTCTGGATGATTTGGGGGAGCCTGCTACCTAACCCTTCCCTCAAGAATGAATCACTCTTTCTTAGCCTCAATATTCTAAACTCTAACATCCCCAGAGGTCAGCTGAAATGGTGTCCTTTGTACAAAGAAAATGTCAGTTTTCAATTAGTAGGGTCTTACCCTGCTAACGGACAGAAAGTTGCCTCTTGATTCCAACCCACATGACTCCCTAGGGACAATGGTTTTGAAATAAATGAGTGCTGCCCTAATCCCACGAGAAGGCTGCCTCTCGGCACATGACCTGTTGGTGGTCCATGGCTAGAAGGCAATCTGGTGTCTGTTTCTTAGGTACAATAGGGCCCATGGATGTAAAGCAAGAAGCAACCTTGCCAGACTAATGGGACTCCTTAGGAAAAAAGCTCTTCGGGAATCCTCATCCGTGTGGCTAATGGCAGCTGTTATTATAGAACGGGAACTCCATTAGGCCCATTTTCCATTTGACCAAGTGGAAAATCGAGGCAATTATCCAGATCATTTTAAAATTAATTCCAATGAGTGAGTGAAATATTTTTTTCTAAAAAGATTCCTGTTGTCATTTAGTTAGTGTAAAGCTGGCCTGTAGCAGCCCGTACACCTACAGGAATCAAGTATGTGTTTGCATGTGAGAGAAGAATGGATGGAATACTGGGATAATGACCTCTTAGGGTTCACTCACCCAACTCACATCAGCAAATACAGGCTGAGTCTCCAGAAGAGTGGCTGCTACTATAGACAGGTCCAGAGCCCTGTGAGTGACTAGCCTCCGAACATTGGTTCTTGAGCCCCCACCAGTCTACTTCTCCCTTAACACTCACCCTGTAGACTCAGTTCTTTAGCAAAGGCATTTATTTAAGTGGCTCCATAAAAAAAGTTAGCTCTGAGGAGTACATTCTCTCACAAATACATTAAGAGAGAGGGCCAGGGCAGAGAAAGTGACCACCAACATCAGCTGCAGTGGTAAAGAGGAACATGTGTATGAAGACACACACGACCAAGAACAGCCAGGTGATTCTGAAGAGCAGAGAATGCTGGCCTGGAGCAGGAAACGCACCTGCCCCTTCACTGCCATCGTGTGATTCTGGTGTTGTTCACAGCAGGAGTGTCCTTACTGGCGCGGTTATCCAGTCATCTGTAGGCTTGTTGGGTGCTGGAAAGAGAATACCAAGCATATAGATGGTCTAAACCTGTGGATCTCCACAGCCTGTGAGGCCTTCCTCACCACCCTACCATTGCCACCCAGGAGCAGGGACCTCTGCAGGGCGCTGAGGGTCATCTCATGGTATTAGATTCATCTCTGCCATGTCCTTTTTGAGGTCTTGACTCTGGGTCAGCCCTGCTGTCTATCCCTTTCTCCAAGGGATTATCATCAATAAAAATGTCACCCTGCGTATGTCTGCACACAGATGCCCAGGGCACCAAACCAGACATCTCCCCAAGCTGACCTGGACCTGTCATTGAAAGCTTGTGGGCTCCAGTCATTCCACCAATTCCCAAGCTGCCTCGCTGCACAGTTGTCTACTCCTTACCTCACCATCTTGTCCACAAGAATAGCAGGTGAGATTTGAACAAATGAGCTAAAATCTAGGTAACTTCAGTCTTGGAGGGCATTGACATTACCCTCGTTAAGCTGTTTGATAAGTCTGTCAACAAAGGAGACATAATTGATCTGTCACGACTGTTCCTGGTGAAGCCATGATCGCTCTTTGTAATCTCAGTTCTCTAAAAATCCCTTAATAAATGATGCATATGGTATTGGGCCAGTACCCAAAGTCATGGGGTCATATAATTATCAGCTTGAAGCTGTATGAGGCCCAAGAGACTAGGGCAGCTAGGTGGGACAGTGGCAGCCAGGTAGCCCAGTGGACAGAGCACTGAGTCTGAAGTCAAGAAGGCGGGTTCAAATCTAGCCTCAGACACTTATGAACTGTGGAGCCCTGGCAAGTCACCAAAACTCTGTTTGCATCAGTTTCCTCAACTGTAAAACAGATACTATAATAACACCTCCCTTGAAGGGTTGTTGTGAGATCCTATTTGGATCTGGGCACAGAGCCTGGCACACAGTAGACACTTAGTAAATGCTTGTTTCTATCCCTTCTAGTCCAATTCCTCCTGAACATCAGAACCAAAATATGAAGCCGGGTCCTCTTCCACAAAAGCACTGGCCACCTTTTCTAATGAGCCTATCATGTGCAGATGGGATTGTCTTGCTTCTTATGAATAATAATAAACAGTAATGACACCAAGAATAATACTAGCATTTGAATGGCCTTGGTTCTCCTCCAGTCTCCACAATGTCTCAAAGCTTACTGACACAGTGACATTCACAGGTTATTTCAGTCTGACCTGAACTCTGCATCTCCCTCATTTCCCCGGGAAGTGCTCTGCATGCAGTAGGTGCTAAATACATTCCCATTGATCTTTTTTCTACTATTTTATGGTCATAGACAGAGAAGGTATATTTCCTTTTCATTCTCTGCAGCCCAAGATAATTCTGTTTTTCAAGATGCATTTCTGATATGGAGGAATCACACGAGAACAAATGTGCTACCCATTCATGTGGAGATAAAACCCCCACCATTTCAAAGCGGCCCATTTTCCAAGCTAGAGGTTTCCAGCACAACACTTTGTTTTTCAAAGAAAATTCTCCTTGTTGAGGCTTTTGATTAAAGACTTGAACAGAAAAGAGAGATCTACTGAGAAAAGTAGAACTCTGAAGGAGACTAGAAGAAGCTTTATTCAGTCTTAACGGGCAAATAGGATGGAGTGGAATGTACATTTAAGTACAAATAATGCCTGAACATTCTCTTAAAACTATCAGAAATGTCAGTAGCTGAAAGACATTGTCAGGATAAATCATCCTGGTTTTTTTAAAGTGTTAAAACTAAAAGCAGGTGAAATGAGATGAGCTCAGAGAGCTTTGTGAGCCTCGGAAATTATGCTGACACCTTTGTGGAAGACAGGGTACATTCTTTGTTATTTCTCTTGGTTAGGGTAGGGACAGGTCTTGGGGACCTCATGAAGTCCTAGCTTAGGACATCAGGCTAAAAACTGAAGCATGAACAGATAGTCAAAGAAAGAGAAGAGGAAACTCTGGCCCATGCCTAGAGAAGTCTCCAAAGCACCAGTCTGGAAGCAGGTGTCCACTGGTTTGGGACAGCTGCAAGGTTAGAGAAGCCAGAGGAGCAGGGAGTCATGTACCAATGACTCTATCTGTGTGCATTAGCAGGAAGCCCTAGAGAGTTGTCTGAGACTGGGGTCAGAGACAAGACTTTTCCCCAGGTTTTCCTGACTCTGTGAAGGGTCCTAAGCTAGAAGCTGAGAGGCACATGAGGTTGATAGAAGACACAGTCCTCTGCCTTCATGAAGCTTGTGATGTAGCAAAGCTTTGAATTAAAACTGAAAGTTAAGTTTTCACCTGCTCCTGAGGAGGAATCTCCATTGGTGGTGTTAGCAAGACAGGAAATCAACTGAAATCTCAAACTACCAATATTTTTCCATGATTGCTTTAACATGATACATGAGTTCATGAGCACGATTGCTTAGATCCAGCCCCTGGACCCCTTTTTACTCGATGTAACTCCTACTTATCTGTCCTCTTGTAGATCTGACAAGCCACAGAGAATGCATTAGAAGTAGGGGAGTACTCCCAGATTGCCATTCCTGGTGCTTTGTGGGCACCAGGGCAGGCTGGGGGATATCGCCCTGTGCCATCCCCTCCTACCTCACACCAGCCCACTTCTTTTCAGTCATATGGGTCCTTGACAATGTCTCTTAGGTCATTTTTCACATGGAAGCCATCAGTGGTAACATGCTATGGTCCCCTTAGACTCACTCTATGACTTTCAATGTCATGTTAGGTCACAATTAAAAATTAATTTAAAAACAGGATTCAGTTCTGTGTGAGTGTCAGATTACTGGCTTTGGAGACAACTGTCTTCCATTCCTAGTATGGGTGAAGTCTATTCCATGGTGGGGCAAAGCCCTCCTGTCACTTGGGAGTCTGATGGTCATGCCAGTCCTAAGTTACTTGGAATGACTCGGCCTGTGGTTTAGATGCTAAGATCATTAGCAGGCTGTCCCAGCAATAGAAGGCTATCATCCAACACATCTCAACAAGGAAATAATGATCATTGACTCCTTCATCTCATCTCTGAGATGAGATGGTTGCTCCCATTTTGATTTCAATCTGGTACAATAATAAACAATAAACAAGAAGCAGTGATTCTAGAGTCAAAGGCTTGGGATTTAAACCCCACCTCTCCCACTCACTATCTGGTAGTGACCTCCTTTCCAAACTACTTTGCATTTATTGATATTTCTTCTCTTTAGTTGTAATATATATATATATATATGTATATATACATACACACATACGATTCTATGTATAAACACACACATACACATATGGATAGATACAGGCACGTATCACATATATGTATGTGCAGGAAATCCTAATTGTCTCCCCCATTAGAATGAGTCATTTTCTTCATTGTATTCATCCCCTCAGTGCCTGGCACAGTGTCTGGCCCATAATAGAAGGTTAATAAATGTTGATTTATTGATTGATTAATCCTAGAGGCCATCAGTGGGGCTTATTAAAGTGTGGTGATGTGGTCAGACCTATGTTTTCAGAATGTTGATTTGAAAGTTGTGTAGACAATGGATTAGGAAAGGGGAGGGAATGAGGCAGAGATACGAATAAACTAAACCATTACAATAGACCGATGGTGTGGTGTGGATGGAAAGAAGTCAAGAGATATTTATTACACACCTACTATGTGCTGAGTATTGTGTATATAGCCCTGGAGATACAAAGAAAGGCAAACACACACACACACACACACAAGTAACCCCTGCTCTCAAGGAACTCATAGGCGGACAGAAGCAGGAAGTGTAGATTAGTCCTGATGACTTAGCACCTCATTGACTGTGTGGGGCAATAGAGAGTGATGAGTCAGGGATGATAGAGAGATCATGGACTGGGGCAATGAAAGAGGGTGGTGCCCTTGACAGACACAAGTAAAGAGGAGAAGATTATGGGCTATAATGCAGTTTGAGGGAAAGTGAAGTATGAGATGCCTGTAGGAAATTCCATTTTAAAATGTGCAATTGGCATTTGGCCAACCAAGAACACATGTGCCAAGCCATCTCCTCTCCTTACCCTATCCCTCAATCATGAGAGAGCTCCCTTCTCAATCAAATTAATCAAACATATATCGATTAAGTGTTTGCCCTGGGCCGGGTACTGGTGCATGCCTTTGTACAAGTACAAAGAATGGAACAAACCCTACTGGAAAGGCTCTTACATCCCTAACAAGGGAGACAACAAGTAGCTATAAAAATAGACACAGGCTGACAGTAAAGTAAATGATTATAAAGAGATGGAAAGCTGTGAAGTACTAGATAGTTCTGGAGGGAGGGAGGGCACCCATGTGTGGGGAGGATCAGGAGGCTTTGTAATTGAAAATTTTCTCTTTTCTCTGAATATATTAGTCAGACTGGCTGGCTGTGTGCCAGATGCCTAACTCACTTGGGCTGTGCTGGTTCAACATGAGCATTCTCCTTTTCATCTTCACTTAATGGAGAGACAAGATGCTAGCAAGGTGTCAATGGTGAATGAAAGATTTCCCTCTTCTTGGCTGCCTTCTGATCATTTCCCGTCCTGTCTGTTTGGTTTGTTCCTGCATGATCCACATAAACAGCATCTCTCTCAAGCAGAAGAAATTGAAAACTTGTTGGGATGCGGCACAAAGAATAAAGGAGTGGGAGGAGGGTCGGAGGAGGCAAAAATGGGAAAGTAGAAAACCTGCCAGAAGTTCTTTGGAATAAACGCTGGCTCCCCATGGTCTGGGCAGAGGAGGACTGGGGTGGGGGTGGGGAGAAGAAATCAGTAACCGTTTCTCTGCATGGGCCAGTCCCCAGGCCTCAATTGCTCTCTCAGTCTTCCCTCCCCACTTCTCCCTCCTGAAATCCCTAGTGCCCTTTGGGCCTCAGCTTGGGGCCCTCTTCTGTGCTGCCCCCTCTCTTCCTGACCTCCCAAAGCTCCAGAATCACCTTGTCTGTGCACATGTAGTTTCTCCTAATAGAATGCCACTCTACCTTGCCCAATGCTTGTGTTTAATGAATGTTGGCTGAATTGAATTAAATGTTAGATTAAATAAGCATCACTACTGTGGCCATTAATAAATGATGGTGATAGCCCACCCACCCGGCCAGGTACCCTCCACTCCCCTGGGATCAGGCACTATTTATTTATGTCCTTTTATCCTCAGTGCCAATCACAGGGCCTGGCACAGAGTAGATTGAATGGCTGAATGATTGGAAAGTAGTCATTTGGTCCCGATTAGTGTGAATAAAGAGTCCCCCAAAGCAGCCTCAGGGATACTTTATACTACCTCAAGCTGATTAGGTAAAATATGGTCATCAGTTCCAGCCCAATGGAAATAGGCAGTAGGAATTCAAACAATGGGACCATGTCAGGGCATCTATTATTTGCACTAATCAGGATCCAGCACTAACCAGTGGCATTTTTTGTCCATATAAATAGCATCCATCCAGTGCACATAAGCAACTGAAGAGGAACAGCATGGGGCTTATGGAGTTTTCCATCTTCATAAAGCAGTTAAGACTGAGAGATGATTGTTGCTTGGAAACAGGAATTATGAGTGCCATGACCTGACCCATCGCTGTATGTCATCAAAGCTTTGTAGAGGGGAGGATTGGGGTCCAGATTGGGAACAATGTGAATTTGGGACTAATTTCCCCACCTACTGATGGATATAAGTCCTCAGAGTCCAGAGCGGCCCAAAGAGATGGGGAGCTCATGGCTTAGCTCCTTCAAAGAGAAATGGCATCAATTTCCAATGGGGAATCACCAATTCAGGGCTGGGGGAGCAACATGGGGGAGGAGGGGAGGGGGGAGAATCAAAAGCACATGGGGTTTTCCTCACTCTTAGACTGGAACTCCTTGAGGACAAACACTGTCTTTTGCCTCTTTTTGCATACCCAGCATATGACTCAAGGCTAGGTACTTAATAAATGATCATTGACTGACTGAGGTGCGTCAGTGAAGGTGGGAGTCTCACACTGAATTCAATTCAATTAACATAGAGTAAGCATGTGTGAAAGGGAGGAATGGCATTGAAGAAAATGGAAAACAAAATCCAATCCCCTCCAACACCTGTAGGAGCTAACGTGTCATGGGGAGAAACAACATGCACGTAGAGAAGTAGAGGAAATATTGAGTGGGAGGAAAAAAAATCACTCGCAACATAAGATGGCCAAGGAACAGCTTCATGGGGAGGAGGGAGATCCCAGATGGAGCCCTGGTCTCTACAGGGATGATGCCTCCCCAAAGAGTGCTGCTGTTAGCTTGGCAGGCATTGAGGCAGGTGCCAGGAGCCCCTGTCCAATGTGGGCTCTACTCAGACAACACTCAGGTTCCCTGAGAGGGAAAAGAGAGCCTGAGACATAGGCCAATGAGATAAGATTTGTAAAGCACTTAGGAAGCATTTAATAAAGGATTCTTCTCTTCTCTCCCCACCCCCCTGATGCCCCCAGCTTTTGAAATTATCAGTCTGCTTTCCTTCAAAATTTCCCAATATTCTTTTATTTTCTTCCTTTTGTTTTTCACATTTTATTTCAGACAGGTTTGCTTCGATGACCCTCAAGCTAGTGACACAGGACACCTTTCTCAGTCTGGATTATTTCTTTTCTATGAGGTTTATGGGTTATAAGCTGTTAGTCAGGTATTCTTTCTGGGGTGGGAGGGGGGACATTTTGGGGAAAAAATTCTTTTTTTTCCTTTCCTATTTTTTCGAATGTTTATTTTGAAACTTTCATGTTTGTTCACCAATTTGTTTCCTCTCCTAATGTTTTTTAATCCTATTTTCTAGTTCTGTCCTGTTAGGATTTGTTTTGTTTCTGTCTTCCCAGAGGTATCTCTCTCTTTCATGATGAAGCCATTGAATTCACAAATACAAAGTGGCTGTTATTTATGATGATGATTAATGGGTAGAGTATTTGTTGTGATGAGATTGCGTGTATGTGGAAGTGGTCCTGATTTAATGGGTACTTTTGCCTAGTTACGCTCTGATTTGAGTACATGAACAAAGCTATTGTAACTGCTTTCCCATAATCCTGTGCATGTTGTTTTGTATTGCCACTAATTTGCATATCTGCATTTCAGTTTCATTTGCTACATGTTACTTGCAGCTATTGCTTCATTTATTCCTGCATAATACTATGATACTACCTCCCTAGTGCTTAATTTAGCATTATTGGTTTGCTCAGTATTATCATCATGAACATGACCAGCAATCTGGCAGAAGAGACTCTCTCCATATCCCTTTAACTTTCAAAACTCCTCCCAGAGAGGAATTACATGTCTGAGGCAGAGCAATTCCGTCTGAATCCAAGAAACAAAGTAGAGAGAAGGCTCACCAAACAGAAAAACAAAGAATTATCATCAGAGAACTCTAATCCTTAAAGCACTCACTCAGTCATTAGCAGGAAAAAAAAAGGGGACCAGTGGGCTTCTATGTCAGACCTTCCTTGGGATCTCCTCTGCTGAAAAGATTATTCTACAAGCACATCTCACTCACGTAGACCCCCTACATATACCATTTGGAAGATATTGACTCTGTCTAGTCCTGTGAAGAAAAAGGAACTTAAAGCATGCTGCCTTCTAAATGGGGCCAGACCTATGTTAAGGACTCCCATCACTGCAGAGATTCGACTAAGGACACTCTCCTTGGCCCTCCACCAACCCTGTAAGTAGCTAGAGATGGTGATTCAACACAGCTTTGAGAAGGTAAGAGGGCCGTGGGAGCAACTGGGTTGTAGGCTAGTGTGAGTGCCTGCCCTGAGCCTGGTGGAATGTGAACTGAGGTCCATATAGCACCAGTCCTTTCCTGCAAGAGGTTACTTAGGGCAGGAACCCAGAAAAAAGCTTTCTAAATCCATGCCCTCCACCATCCCCCCCCAAAAAAAACAAAGGAGGGTCAATCACATTTACTGTCTAGTCTTTCAGGTCTACTCAGCAGTAAGGAAGGAGGAGTTATACAATGAGTGGTGGGGGAACTATATTTAATAAAATATTGATACACCAAAAAATTTAGCAGGGAAAACCTGCAACAAAAACCCAGAGCACAATCAGAGAGATCCTAAACGGATCATACCGTGTTTCCCCGATAATAAGACACTGTCTTATTATTTTTTTTTTTTTGGACAGAAAAACACCAGAGGGCTTATTTTCAGGGGAGGGCTTATTTTAATGAACATTGACAGCAATTTTAATAAACAGGTAAATGCAAACAAAAAAATGTACCTTTATTCAATAAGCAAATCACTGGGGAAGAACAGGATGATGCACTCACTGCTGCAGCTCTGATTGGATGCAGCTCAGAGCGCGGCATGCGTTTCACCGTGGGGGGGGGGGGGTGGTGCATACAGAGGGTACCGTAATGTAGCGTGTAGCGCAGGGGATCACCTTCACTACAGTAGCAATCTCAATAGGGCTTATTTTCGGGGGAGGGCTTATTTTAGAGGAATCTTACACAGTAAGGGGAGGGCTTATTTTCGGGATAGGTCTTACTATCGGGGAAACACGGTAAAACCAGAATAGAGGATGAGCACTAAATCCTCAATAAATTACAAAACTCTCTTACACATAAGACAAAGGCAAGTGATCCTGTGCCTGACGACATGTAGAATTCTGTAGATTCCTAAGAGAAAGTGAAATAAAAAACTCCAGAGTGGTCATAAACAGAATGCAAATTGTAATTGAATGTGGCACAGAATTTAGAGATCTCAATGAAGATCCGAACAAAACCAACTGGCATAGCAGAAAAAGTTAAGTTCACAATGTTGTCAGCATCAATCCATTTATTTTGAGGATGAAGACTGACAATTTCAGATAACACCTACTCAAGGAATGCAACCCTGTCAGAACAAATCTATGTCTGCCGAGATAAGAAACTGTTTTGTGATACATTATTTAGGGAACTTGCCGGTGTGTGTGTGGTGATTCTGTTTTTAGCTTTTTTAAGGATTCAAGGGGTTGGTCACAGAAGAAAGAATTTAAAACGCCAAGTCCAAAAAGAGAAAGACTGTGTAGGACCAGGGATGGTCCCTTCCTGTAGGCAGAAAGAACTAAACGAAGCCTTTGATGCATGTCAGAAGGCCCAAGCCTAGGACCATGAAGGGCTTTTTAATATGGTGCCAATAGACCGAGTAGTCTCTGAACTCAAAAGGAGATAGTCCTCACCCATAAAATATATATACGTATGTGTGTATCTGTGTGTGTGTACATACGTCTTGGTGACCCTGTGGCCTCCTAAGTACAAGTCCGCCCCCTCCTAATGTCAGTCCCTAAGCCTCCATGGCTCCTTACTTTCTCTGTGTGTTTCTTTTTTCTCTATAAATTGTTAACTCTGAGGCAGAGACAATCTTTGTGCTTTTGCCTTTCTTTTCTGCCCTCATAACTCATCAGATTGTGTGACTCATCCCTTAATAAATGCCTGTCAGTGCACTGACTGTGTTCCTTGTTACCGGGGATAAAGGAAAGGGCACTGGTCTTGGCATTCGGAGGCAGAGATCCAAGTTCGGGTGCTTGTTTCATTCTGTGGAAGTCACTTCCCTCCCTGAGTCTCAGTTTCCTCACCTTACATCATCTACCTCATTGAACAGTAGTAGGGAAAGTGTTCTGTGACTGAATGAAGGAAAACATGAAAAAAACATTTCTTAGACTCTTGTATGTAACAGGAATTGCACTAAGTGCTAGGAATGCAAACATAAAGCAATGGAGAGAGAACATACAATGGGAAGCCAGAATGTGGGGGTGGGGGGGGGTCCTTGTGGGGAGGTCAGTCTGGAAGTGATCAGAAGGAAATGGCCCGGAAGATGGGCTGACAAGATGACTAAGTACAACTCTCACCCTGTGAGAGCCCAGGTATTGAAGAGGAAGGTGGAGGTTCTGGTGGGAGTGGGCTGGGGGATTGACCCAAACCCGGGCGGCACAATTGAGAAATGGCAAGGAAGTATGAGTTTCAAAGGGACATAGAAATGCTGTTACTGTTGGGTGTTTTTTCCCTAGTATTATTTCTTTTATCTCACATAGTAGACAGCTAATAAATGCTTGTGAAGAAAATGTGTTTTTATTTTTTCTCAGTGTAAACAAACAAAGCAACCCAGAGTGTCCTGGGTTATCTACCTCCCCCCATGGCACAGCCTGCCCTCCCAAGCCTCCTCCAGTAAACCAGGGCCTACCTGGGCAACTTGGCTTTCCTCTGTTATTATGGGCCCTCTTTCCCCTCCTTTCCCCCACTGCTCTGGGAACAGCCATCCGACCCAGACGAGGGTGAGCCAGGACTGGAGGGGGCATGTGCTGCTGTCCTCCCTGCTTCCTGGAGTCAGGCCCTGGCTCTCTCTTGTATCTCTCTTCATTCAGTCAATCTGCAAGCATTTATCATGTGCTATGTCGGGGCATTGTGCTAAGCCCTGGGCTAGCTGCCTCTTCCTGTGCCTCCTTCTGTTCCTCCTCCTCCCAAGACGCCCCAGGGTGAAGGGGAAGTTATTCTCAGTTCTTGGAGGCGACATTCTCAGAGCACAATCTCGGCCAGGTCCAAGCTGAAATAACTTTGCAGTCAAAGCAGTGGGTGTACTAAGTCTCTCCCTCCAAGCCTCAGGGCACCAGGCTCACAACCAGAGAACTCCCCTCCAGGGGATGTTTCTTTTTTCTTGGCTAAATTCAGTTCTCATTAGGATAAAAGGTTTGCAGGAGTTTGAGTCATCTTTAGCATAGAAGGCAATGTTCCCACCAAGAAATCACAGCTCTCTGGAAGGCTCCCGAAACTTCCATTTATAACTGTTGATAAGGGGCGACATCTGAAAATTCTTTCACCAAATGTACAGCCTTCCAGCAATTAGCAAGGAAATGAGCAAAAGGCCTGTATAATTCAGAATTACAGCCCATCAGGTGCAAATAAAACCATGTTAACGTCAGATTGCCATGATTCATGAGCCAGAAAGCCTCTCGACTTGGATGGAATGGATCCAGAGAAACAGAACAATTCTTCAACAACCCATCAGCATTTCTAACTAGGACTAATGAATGTTTCCCAGTAATTGCTTCATTTTATTTCATTAGGCAACAGCATATGAATTCAGGCAAAATTAGAGTTATATAATCATCAGTTATTAGAAAAATTAGACACAATATCTTATTTGATTCCCTCTTCCCTTCCCCATCTTCTTGTGCTTAAGGGAAATAAAATCCAGTGGGGAAGAGGGAGGGGCATTGTCCCTGGGGGATATTAGCTTGAATTTTCCAACAGCATTTTCGAAAAGGTAATGGGGTGTTGTGTGCTTAATTAAACAGAGTCTCCAAATGTGTCTTTCATAACTGCCTGAATATTTTTAGTAGGAAAATATTACTGAATCCATTCTGAGTGTGGATTAAAAAGCTGACTCATCAACCCTTGAAGATATGCCTTCCACAGAGCACTTGAGCAGAGGACATCCTCCCCACGTCTACAGGAGAGGTGCAGTGAACATCCCCTCACAACCTAGATCTATGGTTCTATCATGTCACCCACTAGGTCATGACTGGGGACAAGGTAGACTGAGCATTTGCTATGTCCATTGACATCTCCACTACTTTCTCGGCACTTGCCATGATGATAGTCAAGGTTCCCAAGCTTGAACACTGGCCCAGTTGACCCCTACATGACCTTGGCCAGACCACCTGCTTCCTATAAAAAGAAGGGGTTGTACCAGACACCTTTGCTCATGGAATCCTCACTCTAGAGGCAGAAGTAACCTTCGAGGTCAGTGGGTCCAACCCCCTCATTTCACAGAGAAGGAAGCCCAAGAAGGCAAAGTGGCTTACACAAGGTAGTGAGCTTTGGAGGCAGAATCGCAAGGCAGGACCTCTTCTCTCCAGATCCAAATCAAAGGATCTCAGATCTTAGAGTTAGAAAGAATCTCAGAAACTAACTTGTCCAAACCACAGTTAAGCGAGAATTCTCTCTACAAACCCGATGATCTATGACCCCAAGTCAAGTGGGGAAAGCCAGCTGCAGTTGAGAGAGAAATGAGAGGTAAGGAAGAGGGGATCTTTCCCTTCATCTCTAACTTCCTAGAGATGCATTCCTACCCTTTGCTTCCAGAAGGAGAATGGCAGCTTCTTCTGCAACCCAAAATGGCAGAAGGCAATGACTTGATCCGGCAGAAATGCTCTAGGAAATAAGCAGATTTCATGGGAATGGGCAGCACTATGGAAGGAGCCCAGGGAGATGGGAAAGGCTGCCACATGGGAGACACTTCCTGGAAACAAAGGAATCAGGCATTGCTGCCTCGAAGGGATGTGGGGAGAGATGTTTCCTAACTACCTCTCAAAGCTTACCTGGAGTTCTGTGGGCCATGCTCTCCACAGAGCCAGGTACAAGAGTCTGGCTGCGACTCTCCTTTTCTCAGGAATATAAGCTCATTAAAGAGGGAATTCTTGGCATATTTGGGAGAAAGCCAACTTAATACATTGTGAAATAATGAAATTAATAATAATGGAAATTAGAGAGCCTGAAGAGAGATGAGCGAGGGATGAGCTCAAAGAGGACTCCACAGAAATGATGCCGTTGCTGCTGCTGCTTGGCTGAGTTCTGAGCCAGTGAGATGGAATATGCAGATGAGAATCTCATTTGTTTCCTTGAACATTTGCAAATGATGCTGCTGAAATATGGCTTGGAAACTGAGACCAGATAGATTCCAAAGTCTGTTTCCATTCTGCATATTAATGTGTTTTTTAAAAAATCCAAGATTTCTGATTGCCTGATACAAGATGGGTCCTGACTGTGTTTCAGGAGGGCCTGAGAGAGACAACAGTTACCTGAGAAGCCTTAAGGTATCAGGGGAGGATGAGCTAATGGAATCAGAGGCAGCCAAGATGTTTTATTACCTGCTGCACAGAATTCCAGGAAGTGGCCATCATGGTTACAATCTCCAGAAGCTTTTCTGGGACTATAGTATTTGAAAAATGTTCATGGACATGAAATACCCAAGCTGTTAATGGGAAGGATGCCACACTATCAATGGGCCTGGACAGCAGATTTTTACTGGAAGTCTTAGTGGACTGACACCTCAGAGCACCTGAAGTCTACTGGCTTGTCTGGGTGGCAAAGGTCCAGAGACCACAAGCAGAGGTGAAGCCTGGTTTGGCCATGTTGGTAGAGGGAGGCCTGGTGGGCAAGATGACCCTTGCCAGTTTGACCAAGTCAACTTGCTGGATTCTTGTGGCAAACCAAAGTTCCCACTCACGACAGGACAGGAATGCCATGGGGAGCTAAAATTCTTTTTAAAACAAACAAAAAAAAGTCTTTTGGTCATTTTATTCTGTAGAACCTGTGGGCAGACCTGGATGTCGCCTGTCTTCCATCTCAGTATCTATGACCCTATAATCCCTGGACCTGTTTCTTCATCTTGAAGATGAGAGGGTTTGAGAGGGTGACCTCTAAGGGCCCTCTCAGTTCTGAGCCTGTGATACTATGATCTTGGGGATCTAAATTAGAGCCAGAAGGCTGAAACTTTTCTCAAAACTTGTCCTTCTTGCCCAAGTTGTCTAGGCCAGGATATGTGAGCAGTTTCTCCATAGCAAACATTAGGAGATTCCTCACAATTCATAACTTGTAAGTGTCAAATGGGGATCCTTCAAACTGCTTCTGAGAAATGATCGGTTCTAGGCTGAAACACGTCCAGAGAATGGCGCCCATGATGGACCCAGGCCAAGAGGCACTGGCACATTCACAAGTATGTAAGCGGCTAACCCAGAATCAGCCCTCCAGCACCCAGTCGATTGGGTGGGGAGGAGGGCAGGCTTTACCCATGCCACGGGTGAGTCCTGGGAAGGGTGATTAAGCTTGTGCTTGGCACAAAAGTAGAATCAGGGCCTGTGGGTTGGAGTTACAGAGAGAACGTCTCTGCTTTGGTGTGTCAGCAAGCAGTTATTAAATATATTCTATGTCAGCTACAGGGTAAGGGCAGAGGATGCCAAGGAAGGCAAAAACACCCCTGCCCTCAGGGAGTTCCCAGTCTAATGCAAACAGCTGTGTACAAGCAAGCCAGAGGAGGCCTTGCCTCATCTCTGTCGTGACTAGGAGAAAGAGCCCAGTTTGACCAGTGAGCTCCTCTCCCACGCATGAGCCAACACAACCAGCCAGCTGGGAAGGCTTTCCTTGGACATGAGGCAAGTGGAGAGGAATCCTTCACGGAATTCTTGTGTGTGCTCCAAAGTGCAGCCCAGGACCAGGACACGGACTGTGTAGGTGGCTCTGCGGCCAGGGGAGCCCCTCTTCCTGCCCCCAAGACAGGACCCCATTGGCATCATGCTTGTAATGCTCTCCCTCCCTACCTTGAGTCTCTTGGAATCCCTAGCTCCCTTCAGGGACACACTCAGGGATTACTTGCTAGGCTCAAGTGCTTGTGCCCACCCCAGATTACATTATGTTTACTTTTAATATATCCTGAATTTACTGCTGTGCATGTCCCATTTATTTCTAGTGGAAAGTAATCTATTTAAAGGCAAGAAATGTTTTGGTGTTCTGCCAGTGACTAGCACAATTGCTGGCACATGGAGGTCCTTAATAAATGCCGATTTCATTTCATTGCATTGTCTCCCCATCATGGCCACAGTCTTTTGGATATGGGACTTGATGATAAGGCAGTACTCTCTGAGTGATGCTTGAAATGGGGACTGAGCTGGGCAGGCAGAGGGGCCGGCAGGGCTCTCACAGTCACTTGTTCTAAATCAGAATGCTGGGAGATGTTCAGGACGACTTCTAATGCTGGGCTCTGTCCCTGTACGCTCTGCCTTGAGGTGCTGCCCTGTAATTAAGTATGTTCAGCTGGCCCCTGCCCTGGCAGCCCAACACCATCACCTAAAATACTAGTTTTGACTTGCAAAGGAAATAACAAACAATCACTCATACTTCGGGTCCTGCTGAATGAACTTTCCCTGTCTCCAAATCACCGCAATCTGCATCTGGGTAAGTTTCCCCCTGGGGCTACTGAGGAAGTCACAGCATCTCTTGCCTTCTCCAGGGCCCCAGTCCTTGGTGGATCAATCTCTCAGTGCTTTCCCTCATTTTGAAGTGCCCTGAAGGGGTCCGTGCTTTTTTAGCACTCTGAGCAGACTCCCAGGAAGCCTTTTACACTCTGGGAGAATTTGGGAGAATGTGGAGCTTGTTGTGCCTTTTCTGAAACATAAAACTGAGAATGTCCCACAAAGGCAAAATCATCAAGCTGTTCAGACTAAGGCAATAGTCAAGTTACTAAAGGAACTTTTATGATCATTACTAGGTTTTGGAAAGGAAACCGTGATCCATTTTGTAGAGCCCACTAGGAAAGAATTGCATTTTGCATATTTTTATAGGAGTTTTCACTAATTTAACATCTTGAAGGATCAGGAACAAAAACCTCAGTGCCACGTGTAATGGGGTGACTGGTCAGGAAGGTGGCCGCCCTTGAGTCCTTCGTGTCTGGGCCTTACTGCTGGGGTGTTTAGAGGGCATGTTAAGTTTTCTTTACCTCCTATAAACGTAAGGCATGAAACTGATGGTCCAGTTTCCATTCATGAGTGACTGAGGGGCTGCCATTTTGTGATGCCCCAAAGTCTTTTGGTTGACTGAGGCCAAGAGAGGAGGGACACTATTGGAGAGGTTAAGCTGAGCTGAGGATGCATACAAAAGGCTTTAGCAGACCTTCTGTCATTCTCTTCCTACTACAGGTGTATGTGGTGAGGGCAGTCCCCCCACATTTAGCCTGGGGGATCATCAAATGGCTTGAAGGGAGGTAGAGTAGACATTTCTTCCCTCCCAACTCTTCTCCAAGACATATTTTATTTCCTGCCAGAAGGGGAAGCAGGAGGTTGGGGCCAGAAGCTTGCCCTTTGCTCTCCTCAGAGAGAAGTGGTAGGGGCTAGAATTCTATCTATCTACTCCCTTAAATACTGGCAGTCGAGGGGATGTGATTTTTTAGGTTCAGGATAATTTCTGATTGCTGTTTCATTATTGGGAAGGAGGAGAACTCCAGACTTTATATCCAAGGCTTAACTCCTTTCCCATAAAATACTAGTTCCACAATGAACACACATAATAAAAATAGCATAGAAACCCATTTATCTAAATCATAGCAAAATAGAAGCAAGAGAAAGTAAGCATAGAATAATATATACCAGACAAGAGTCACTGATGGAATTGGGAGTGAGGTAACTCAGCTCAATTGAGAGACAGGGGAGGCCAGGGAGAGGGAGATGGAGAGGAGGAGAGAGAGGAATAGAGAGAGATAGAGAGACAGACAGACAGACAGAGACAGAGACACAGAGACAGACAGAGAGACAAAGAGACAGAGAGAGAGGGAGAGACAGAGACAGAGACAGACAGAGACAGAGAGTCCCAGATCTCACCCAAGGGTAAGTGACCTGGTGCAGCAATGTGAGGAGAGAGACATGATGGAGACCCCCAGCTCTGCCCATGGCAGCTTCTTCCCACTCTCTCCCTTCAGCAGACTGAAGCAGTATTGGCTTGTCCATCTCTCTGGAAGCTGGAAGTTAAAAATTCCCAAAGTCCAAAGAAGCTTAGTGACCCAAAGGAAAAAAGTGAAGAAACTCCCCTTCTCTCCAGCCCCACCCTGTTCCTCCTAAAGAGGGGAGGACACAGATCTAGCCACAAGGAGAGATTCTCCTGCCAGTGGGCCTTGGCACTGGGCTTGCATGTGTGCAGCTGTGAAGATTAAATGAGATAATATATGTAAAAAAGGGTGCTTTGCATGGTGCCTGGTACATTGGAGGACCAATATAAATGCTTCTCTTCCCCCTTAATATAGAGACAGAGACAGAGAGGAAAGAAGAGAGCGGAGGGAGAGAGACAGAGACAGACACACACCCACACCCACAGACCACTAAGAAGGACAGCTGATTAGAGAAGGAAGAAATATAGGGAACCAATTTCAAATTCTTTTGCTGCTCTGTCGATCTGGAATAGATCTTCTCTCCCTGGATGATTATTAGGAAAGGTAATTAGAAATAAGATGTGAGCTTGTGGAATCTGACTGCCCCGAACTTGCCTTCATGTTTCTCCCCTGAAGTGCAGTGAGGAAACAACCCCAGTCTGCCATCTCTTATTAGGATTTTGGGATCTTAAAAACAAAACAAAACAAAATATAATATATAAATATAATATATGTATACAAAATATGTAATAATTAAAATAAAATAAAAAGCCCAAATTCCAAATGACTCTTTCTCACCAAAGAGCTAACCCGTTAGCTCTGAGGCACTGGGGAGATGTTTTTATGCTTTGAATATTCAGTGCCCAGAGATGCAGACATACAGTCTCCCCATCGATTATTCAAACGTTTAGACACAAAGGCATATCAAAATTCATTTTCATCTCTTAAGAAAAGGTGAAGTTTGGGAATATGATTAACTATTTCTTTATATGTCCCAAGGAAAAATGAAATGAGGGAATGTATAGGAAATGATTCTGTCCTTGAGAACTGCAAGGGTAAAAACTTGAAAAATTCACTAGCCACCGTGCTGGGTTTTAGATAAGAATAATGTCTAGTGTTTATATAGTGCTTTACACGTTTCATCTCATTTTGCTCTAACAACAGCCCTGGGAGGTAAGGCCTATCATTACTACCATTTCCATAGGTTAGGAGACTGAGGATGAGAGCCTGAGGCAGAATTCAAACTCAGGTTTTCCTAAGTGCAAGTCAATACAGTCTGTTACACCATCCAGATGCCTTGACTGCTAAATGAGAAAGGGAAGATGATATTTCTGGCCTCAAATGAGAGACTTTCTGGAGAGTTGAGGATTTTGCATTCAAATAGACATACATTCAGTCCCATTCCATACACTTTAATTGAGTTTGCTGTGCCCAGAATTCTCCACCATTGGGGCAGGGGGGAGGACAGGGACCTGAAGCCTTGAGTATATCTACAGAAACACCTACCCCCAGGCACCATGGAGGTGGGTGACCAAGAGACTCCATTGAACCAACCGGCCAGTTCCTGGACAGGGTTGAGCACAGTGATGGGTTACTTTTCTGTTGTGAAATGACAGGCTGCCTCACCTTCTTACAGGATTGTTAAAAGGACATTTTTATGTTCTGGGTTCTGGCCCAGATAATAGAGGCAAAACTCAGGAGAGAGAATTTAAAATGAGTTTACTAAAAAACAAAACCCAGCAAGGTAAGAACACATTGGCAAATCAGCCCCAGGGATTTGAACTGGGCAGCCTTTAAAGACAACTTTTCACAATAAGAGAAAGACAGATTTAATAGGCCATCGCTTCCAAAACAACATAGGCCATGACATTGAAGTTCCTCCCCAATAATTAGAGATGAGGGGGATGGGACTACAGCTCATACCCTGTAGGAAGAGCCTGGGAAGTGGAGAAATGCAATCCACTCATTGCATCAAAAAGGGTCTTTCTCAAGATAAGGCACATTGTAATTCAATCATGTCTAACTCTTCCTGAGCCCATGGACCAGAGCATACAAGTATTGCCCATGAGGGTCTCTTAGCAAGGATATTGGAGGGGTTTGTATATGTGTTTGTACATGTATATGGATATGGATATACACATATGTGTGTTTAGACAGTTGGTTGTAGATATCATATGGACAATGTGGTGTATTGTGTGTGCATCTGTGTATACACAGACATATATGTAGTATATAGATATGGGTACAGATGTATTATATAGACATATATGAAATATCTGTACATATGCATTTGTATGTACACAAATGTACTATGAGTGTGTGCATAAAACATGACCAGTCAACTGTACAAGCCATCTATAAAATGTGCATATGTATATATAATGTATAAATACGTCATTGTTCATTTTTAGTCCTGTCTGACTCTCCATGACCCCATCTGGGGGTTTTCTCAGCAAACATACTGCAGTGGTCTGCCATTTCCTTCTCCAGCTCATTTAACAGATGAGGAAATTGAGGACAACTGGGTGAAGTGACTTGAGCAGGGTCACACAGCTAGTGAGTGTCTGGGACCAGATTTTTTTTTTTGTCATTAACAGATAATTCATTTATTTTAATTCATTTATTTTTTAATTAAATTTTATGGTTATTTTTAGTTTACATTATTCATTTCCACAAGATTTTGAGTCACAAATATTCTCCCCATCTTTCCCCTACCCACCACTCCAAAACAGTAATCCCATTGTATACTCCCTCCCCCATTCTGCTCTCTCCTATATTCTCTCCCATGCTCCCTCCGACTTTCCAGTAGGGTAAGATGGACCTATATACCCCAGTGCCTATATATCTTATTTCCCAGTTGCATGTAAAATATATATATTAAACATTTGATTTTAAAACGTTTGGTTCCAGATTATTTCCCTCCCTCCTTCATCACACACCTTTACTGGGAAGATAAGCAATTCAGTATAGGTTGTACATGTGTAGCTATGAAAAACATTTCCATATTGGATATATTGTGAAAGACTGACTATATTTCCCTCCATCCTCTCCCACCTCCCACTTGTTCTATTCTCTACTTTGACCCTGTCCCTTTTCAAAAGTGTGTGCTTCCAACTTCCCTCCCCCCCACCTGCCCTCCCTTCCATCATACCCCATCTCATCCCTTTCCCCTCTGTTCTCCTATAGGGTGAGATACCTTATTTAGTGTGTATGTCATTCCCTCCCTAGGCCAAATTCAATGAGAGTAAGGTTGACCCATTCCCTTTTGCCTTCCTGTTCTTCCCCTCCATTGTAAAAGTTTTCCCTTGCCTCTTCTATATGGGATAATTTACCCCATTACTCTCCCCATCTCCTCTCATTATATACCTCTCTCACCCCTCAATTTCACCTTGTAAGAATCATCCCTTCCTATTCAATTGGTCCTGTGCCCTCTGTCTATGTATACCTGTACACATATACAAACACTCACATATGTATTCATATGCCCATATACCCTCCTATATAGACATATGTATGCATACATATACACACACATATATGTACATATTTATATTTATATTACCTTCAACTATTCTCATACCGAGAAAAGTTTAATAACTTACAATTATCATTTTTCCATGTAGGAATGTAAATAGTTCAACTTTGATAAGTTTCTTATTATTTCTTTTCCCTGTTTACCTTCACATGCTTCTCTTGTTTCTTGTATCTGAATGTCAAATTTTCTATTCAACTCTACTTTTTCATCAAGAATGCTTGAAAGTCCTCTATTTCATCTAATTATCATATTTTCCCCTGAAACATGATACTCAGCTTTGTTGGGTAGATGATTCTTGGTTTTAATCCCAGCACCTTTGACCTTCAGAATATCATAACCCAAGCCCTTCAATCCCTCAGTGTAGAAGCTGCCAGATCCTGTGTTATCCTGATTGTGTTTCCACAATATTCAAATTGTTTCTTCTTGGCTGCTTGTAATATTTTCTCCTTGATTTGGGAAATCCAGGACCTGGCTATAATATTCCTAGGAGTTTTCTTTTGGGGATCTTTTTCAAGAGGAGATTGGTAGATTCTTTCAACCTCTATTTTCCCCTCTGGTTCTAAAACATCAGGGCAATTTTCCTTGAGAATTTCCTGAAAGATGATTTCTAGGTTCTTTTTTTGATCATGACTTTCAGGTAGTCCAAAAATTTTTAAATTATCTCTCCTGGATCTATTTTCCAGGTCAGTGGTTTTTACAATGAGATATTTCACATTGCCTAATATTTTTTCATTTGTTTGAATCTGTTTAATAGTATCTTGATTTCTCATTAAGTCACTAGCTTCAATTTGCTCCAATCTAATCCTAAAGGAATGATTCTCTTCAGTGAGGTTTTGAGATTCATTTTCCATCTGGCAAATTTGGCTTTTTAAGGCATTCTTCTCCTCATTACCTTTTTGAGCCTCTTTTGCCATTTGAGTTAGTCTATTTTTTAAGGTGCTATTTTCTTCAGTAAGGTTGTTGACTCTCTTTTCATGATTTTCTTGCATCATTCTCATTTCTCTTCCCAATTTTTCCTCTGCTTCTCTTATTTGATTTTCAAAATCCTTCTTAAGCTCCTCTATGGCCTGTAACCAGTTCATATTTTTCTTGGAAGCTTTTGATGCAGGAGTTCTGACTTCACTGTCTTCCTCCTGTTTCATGCTTTGATCCTTTTTGTCCTCAAAAAAGGAGTCCAAAGTCAGATTGCTATGCTTGCTTTGCTTCCTTTTCTTGCTCATGTTGTCACTGAATTACTTGACTTTTGAGCTTTTTGCCACAGTAGAACTCTGCTACCATAAAGGGGAGCTTTGTCCCAATTGCTGGGGTTTTCTCAGCTGCTGGAGCTATTAGTTGGGCACCCTCTAAGAAGCCTCCATACACTCTGGCTCACCTGTCATGCACCCCAGGACCTCCACCCAAGAAAGCGATCCAGATCCAAGCAGGTTAAAGCAAGAGCGATTACCCCTCAGACTGGTCACTTCATCCCCTTCCAATCAGCAAGCCAGGAGCTCTGAAGCGGCCATATGGCCACTGTACTTCAGCCACTTCTCCCTCCAGGGGACAGAGACTGGACTGCACTCCTGGACCTGCTGTTCCCAAAGTCCACTGACCTCTTACTTTGTCTCTGACATTTATGGATTTATAATTCTGGAAACCACCACAGTTGCTGGTGATCCACTCTCCTAACATCCGTCTAGCCATGGCTGGGTCATGGCCACCCTGATGCTAAAACCTTGGACACACGTGGGGCTGGTCTCTGCTCCCAGTGCGTTGCAATTGAGCCTTCCTGCTGGTCTTCCAGGCTGCCTTCAGTGGGGGGTTTATTTCTCTCTGTCACTTTGTGGCTTCTGTAGCCCTAAAGTTTGTTTTGAGTCATTTTTATAGGTATTTGAGATGGTTATGGGGGGAGCTTAGGGAGTATCCCTGCTTCTATGCCGTCTTCTTGGCTCTTCCCCCTGAGATCAGATCTGAACTGAAGAAGGTGAGTCTTCCTAATTCCAGACCAGGTACTCTATGCACTGTGCCACTTAGCTGCCCTATATTATATGTGTGGTATATATGTATTGCAGATATGTGTGTATATTTATATGTGGATATGTATGTGGATATATACACACAAGTTGATTTGGGGAGTTGTAGAGGCAAAGAAAGACAGTAACCAACACCTACCCTGTCCTAGACAGATCAAAGTGCCCAATGTATATCCAAATAGCCACACACATATACCAATAGATGCCTTTACTAATATATTATGAATGTATAGATTTATATTTATGTTAGTGAAAAAATTGTTAATATAATGATAGAAATTATTAATACCAAATGTGACATGAACTACCCCTCCCTTAAATTATCCTTTTGAAGTTAGAATTTCATTTATGTCATCACATTCCTACTCTTAAGATATTTCTTCTCCATAAGGCTGAGCTATTCCACACCTTAAGTACCCACACCCTGGGATTTCACCCTGTAAAGGAACCTAGCTTGATCTGGATCTCAGCTTCCAATGCCCTTGCCCCTTTCCATTGAGATTCATGGCACAAAGGGCAAAGCAACCAGAATGAGGCCAAGGGTGCCTGGGGTCTCATGACCAGGCCCTGTTTCCTCATACTGCCTCCTCCCCATCTTGTCCTAAAAGTATAAGAACATTGCCTTCTATTTGACTGGGGGTACACCCTCCAGGGTGGTGGGTTTGATACCCTGTTGTCTGAATTAAAGAAGCTGTATTCTTCAACTCATGGCTTTGCTTTGTCCAGATTTGACATTAAGTACAAGATAATTATGTACATTATATAAAAGGGAACTACTCTTTTCTCTCTCTTGAGATGAGTAACTCTATTTAGTAAAATTCGCTTTATCTGGCCTTCATGTCAGCATCAGCATAGGAAGCCACATACACATCCTGCATTTTGGATTCATCTCTACATAGAAGGCAATGCCTGAGTCAAGTCTTGAAGGCAATTCAGAGACGCTGAGGTGGGGCAGCTGTACCATTTAGACATGAGGGATGGAATGGATGAAGAGTGCAGGATATGAAGAGCAGGAAGAAGGTCCTATTGACTGTCATAAAGTATACAAGGGGGAGGAATGTATAATAAGGCTGAAAAGGTAGATTGGGGCCAAGACATAAAGACCCTCAAATGTTAAACAGAGGGAGTTATTGGTGACCTAGCAGTAATGTGGAACTAGTAAAGTTTGTTGAGTAGAGGAATGATATGGTGAGACCCAAGCTTAAGGAAAATGCCTTTGGCAGCCGTGTGGATGATGCTTTATAGTGTAGCAAGACATGAAAGAAAACAAGAAAGCAAGAAAGCAAGCAAGAGAAAGAAAGAAAGAAAGAAAGAAAGAAAGAAAGAAAGAAAGAAAGAAAGAAAGAAAGAAAGAAAGAAAGAAAGAAAGAAAGAAAGAAAGAAAGAAAGAAAGAAAGAAAGAAAGAAAGAAGGAAGGAAAGAAGGAAAGAAAGAAAGGATGGAGGAAGGGGAGAAAGAAAGAAAAAGAAAAAGAGAAATTATCCATTTAAGTAAAATTAAAGAATTTGGGGTAGAGAAGATAAATAGGAATGGGGAAAGCCTATGAAAACAGACTAAAACAAGTAGTACAATTGAATCTAATCTAAGAGACAAAGTTCTGACTTATAAGAGGATGGAGGAGAGCAAATACAAAAGAAATCAATGGAGGAAAAACCAGTCTGAAAGCGTCCCATCCAATACAACTGAGGCAGTAGGGCTGACCCCACAAAGCCCACAAATCTATTCCCTGAAAATCGGCCAACTTACAAAGATCCAGTTCAAATGAAAGTATTATTGTGTTGGATAAAGGTCACTCTATCAAGTGAGATAAATAGAGAAACTCCATTGTTCTTGAAGAAACCCTGGACACCCAATAGAACTCAATCCTAAACACATATGAAGAGTATAGTATCTTCATTGATAACAGACAAAAGGACGGAATAGAAAAAACCATAGCAGCACAGTGAAGGGGAGAATCAGTGCCCTCTCCCCGGCTCACTTGGGGTAGTCATGGGATATAGTCCCAGAAAGGAGGTGAAGATGGGGTATTAAGGGGTGAGCATCTGATGCCTCCCTTACAAAATGTAAGCAACTCTTTCTGGTTGATACAAAAGGTAGTTTTAAATAACTAAGTCCCAGAGGCAGACTTCAATATTTCCAACTGTGTTGAGGCAGTGGAAAAAGAGGAAACTAAGTGACCCCAGAGGATAGAGGGATGGACTTGAAGGCAGGAAGACTTGAGTTCCAAACCAGCTTCAGACACTTACTAGCTCCATGACTCTGGGCAAATCATAGCACATTCTGTCTGCCTGTTTCCACATCTATAAAATGAGAATAACAATATACCCCTCCTCCTAGAGATGTGGGAGGGTAAAATGAGACGATTTTTATGAATCTCTTTGCAAACCTTCACATGCTCCATAAGTGCTAACTCTTCTTATTAAGATTGGTGGGAGATGCCAGGTCTTCATCTTTTGAAGGGAAAGAGGGGATTTTCTGTCTTTTCTCCCAAATCAACTGTAGAACTCCTGACCCAGAGCAGGACTTGCCCAGCAGCCAGAGTCAGTTTGGGAGAGATGAGGCACACTTGGTGACAGAACCACGCAGCTTAGGGAGAATCTGGTGTCCTTCCTCATGGTTGCCCACGTTTGTTGTGTCTCCTGGGATCCCAACTCAGTCTCCAGAATTGGGCTATACTGCAGCTGTCCAAGATCCTAGAGACAGAGTTCCCCAAAGCCATCCATCCCTGAAGGCTCAGAGATAGAGGTATGCTTTACAGTATCCTTGGAATTCTTTCTTGTTCCCTTAAGTTTCCTATCAGTGGCCAACAGATCTGTATGATGAGTTCATCTAGGTGTGGTCCTGCAATGGAAATCTTTTAGGAATAAGCAGAAAGGACATCAGGACCGCTCATGATCATTGCAGGGATATTTCTCAGTATTTCCTCTACCCCCACTAAATTGTGCTCCAGTAAAATCAGGCTTGATATTCCTAGGACAGTGATACAGAGTGGGTGTTATCCACCTTCCTGATGAGACAGACATGCTTATCTGAATAAGCAGAAATGAGTCATTCCTTACCTAGGCTGTGGAAAAGCAAGAAATACAAAAGAAAGCCTATTATCCCATTGGAGAGATAACCTGTGTAATAACATCCAACCATTTCTCTTTTCATTAATGTACAATAGACTAGGCTAGGGGCACAAAAAAAAGATCTCTAGAATGTGACTGATGTACAAGAGGTATATAAATCCCATTCTTCACTATCTGAGAAACCAATGACAAAATCACAGTGACCTTGGTAAGAAGGGCCTATTATTCCATGTGGACCTGGATGGGGGAAATCACACAGTCATGAAATCAAAGCCTCACCGGTAGAGAGGACCTCAGAGTCCAGTGAATCTAATTCTTTGCTGAACTAGAATTGCCTCAAAACATCTCCATCCAATGACTGGTCATCAAGCCTCTGTTCATCTTTTCCCCCCCAAGGCAGTCCCTACTTTTCCAGACAGCTCCAATAGTCAAGCAGTTTTTCGGGACCTCGAACTAACTGCCTTTTGGCAGCTTCCCAGCCCCAACCCAATGCTACTGTTCTTGACTCAGCCTCTGGGGCCAAGCAGATAGAGCCTCATCCCTCCTCCCTGAGATGAGTCCTTGGGATGCTTGAAGAGACTTGTCTTCTAAAGGTGAAACTCCTTCAAATGACATTTAGTGACCTGTCCTTTAGCTGACCTGTTCTTCCTCAAATATTGCCTTGTATGTGATGTCATTTATCCTGACTAGGGGAGACTCCATTGGTTGTTTCCCCCATGTATTACCAGCCCTTCTTCTAATACAGTCTAGTCCTGAATTCGATGTTGGTCTGCCCCATCTCTCTGCTGGCTCAGGTGGAACTTGAGGGTCACCAAAACCCTCAGATTGTTGTTCTTCATGAAATCCTCTTTAGCTACGTCTTTTGGATGTGAAGGTGATTCGGGAGTTGAAGGGTAGAGTCAGTGAGACACAGCAGAGGTCAGACTTGAAGTCAGGAACAGCATAGTGAGAATTCTGCATCAGTCACCTCATTGATCCGCATACCATTGGCAAGTCTCAATTTCCTCATCTGTAAAATGTAGCCAATAATACCTCCCTGGGCTTATATGGACCAAAAGCAAATTGTAAAGATTTTTGTCAACTCTAAAGTCCTGCACAAATGTCAATTACTAGCAGGACTTTAGGAAAGGGTAGGAACTGGACCTTTGATTTCACGAGTGTATGACCTCTTTCCTGAGGGAAATCCATCTCCTAATGCAGGTCGGCATATTCTCTGCAACCTAGGATCAGAGGGTTGCTGAGTACAGCAAGAGGTTAAATGATGTCCCCAGGGTCACACAGTCACTTTGTATCAGAGTCCATTGGGGACTTCCTTGGCATAGATGCTGGGGTGGTTTACCACTTCCTTCTCCAGATCATTTTACAGATGAGGAAACTGAGGCAAACAGGGTTAAGTGACTTGCTCAAGGTCTCAAAGCTGGTAAGTGTCTGAGGTTGGATTTAAATCCAGGCCTAGTGCTCTGTGCACTATGGCGCCCCCTAGCTTCCCCAGTAAGTTTAGATTGCTGCTACTTGGCACTTTAAGGAAAATTCCATTTATTCCTATGCTTTCCACTGTTTTAAAATAGTAATAAGTGTTGTATTTTGTCAAAAACATTTTCTGCATCTATTGAGAGAATCATATGATTTCTGTTGGCTTTGTTATTTATATGATCAATAATACTGATAGTTTTCCTAATGTTGAACCATAATTACTGTTATAAATCCCAACTGGTCATAGTGTATGATCTTTGTGATATATTACTATAATTCCCTTGCTAGTATTTTATTTAAATTTTTTGCATCAATATCTATTAGGGAAATAGGTCTGTAGTTTTCTTTCTCTGTTTTGTCTCTTCCTGGTTTAGATATCAGCACCATATTTGTGTCATATATGGAATTTGGAAAGACTTCTTCTTTGCCAAATATTTGACATAGTATTGGAGTTTTTTTTGTTTACATTTTTAATAGAATTCACTTGTGAATGCATCTTTCCCTGGGGACTTTTTCTTAGATAATTTATTCACAGCTTTTTAAATTTCTTTTACTAATATAAGGTTATTTACATATTTTATTTCCTCTTGTGTTATTTTGGGAAGTTTATAATTCATCCATTTTACTTGGATTGTTGGATTTATTGGCATATAATTGGACAAGATAGCTCCTAATTAATGCTTCAATTTCATCTTCATTAGTGGTAAATTCCCTCTTTTCATTTATTTTTATTTTTTTAAGCAATTGGGGTTAAGTAACTTGCTCAAGGTTATACAGCCAGGTGTTTCTGAGTGGGTGCTAAGTGTCTAAACCCAGATTCAATCCCCAGGTCATCCTGACACTGGGGCCGGTGCTCTTACTTGCTGTGCTACCTGGCCGCCCCAACACTTTATTTTTGATAGGGGTAAGTTGATTTCCTTTTTTTTTAATCAAACTAACCAATGGTTTACTCATTTTATTTTTTTTTCATAAAACCAGCTCCTAGATTTACTTATTAGTTCAATTTTTTTCTTTCACTTTTATGAATTTGTCTTTTGATTTTCAGGATTTCCAATTTGATAGCTAAGTGGAGATTTTTAATTTGTTCTATTGCTAGTTTTTTTTTAGTTGCATGCCCAATTAATTGATTTGTTCTTTCACTGTTTTGGTGATGTAGGTGTTAGAAATACAAATTTTCCCCTATGTACTACTTTGGATGCATTCCATAAATTTTGGTGTGTTGTACCATTTTGTTATATTGTGATTCTCTTCAATGAAATTATTGATTGTTATTTTTTGGTCTTTGACTCACTCATTATTTAGGATTAGATTGTTCAGTTTCCAATAAATTTTATCTATTTTTTCCGATGGCCCTTTATTGAACATAACTTTTATTGTATTATGATCTACAAAAGGTACATTTAATATTTCTGCTTTTCTGCATTTGGTTCTAAAGTTTTTGTGCCCTAATACATGGTCAATTTATATGTAGGTGTCATATACCATTAAGAAAAAGACATATTCATTTCTATTCCTATTCAGTGTTCTCTAAAGGTCTATCATATCTTTCTAAAATTCCATCCATATCCTTAACTTATTTCTTATTTTTAAAAATAGATTTCTATAATTTTGAGAGAGGAAAGTTGAAGTCCTCCATTCATATAGTTTTACTGTCTATTTCCTCCAGTAACCCATGTAATTTTTTTCATATATATATATGTGTGTGTGTGTGTGTGTGTGTGTATACACACACGTAATATTGATATTACTTCATTATCTATGGTACTTTTAGCAGAATGTAGCTTCCCTGCTTATCTCTTTTAATTAGGTCTACTTTGCTTTTACTTTTTCTGAAACCATGATTGCTACCTCTGACTTTTTTTTTTACTTCAGCTGAAGCATAATTGGTTCCACTCCAGCCCCTTACTTTTACTCTGTGCATATCTCATAAACAGTATACTGGAGGATTCTGGTTTTATTCCCCTTCTGTATCCACTGCTGTTTTCAGGGTGAGTTAATTCTATTCACGTTCACAATTATGATAATTAACTGATTATCAATTATTAATTCATCCTTGTTTCTACCTATTTATCCTTTTCTCTCCCTCCTTTCCCTCTCTTCAAAAGCATTTTCCTTCTGACCACCACTTTCCTCAATCTGCCCTCCCTTTTATCAGCTCTCCTTTTCCTTCTCTTATTTACATCCCCTTTTACTTCCCTGGAGGGTAAGATATATTTTATACCCAAATGTGTATGTTAGCCTCTCTTTAAGGCAAGTCCAATGAGAGCAAGGTTCAAGTTTTGTTGCAAACCTCGCACACACACACTTTACTGTCTCTTTTGTGCCTCTTTTATGTGAAACAATCTGTCCCATGCTACCTCTCGCTGCATTTGGGGAAATCACAGAGATTAGCCCATCTAAAGTGAAATTGCTCTGGAGTGCCTAGCCTGGGGAGACCACCTCTATGACCATGGAATCACTCCTACCAGCTGAATATGTAAAATACTTTTACGAGCTGTAATGCACTGGAAAAGCATAAAGGATGGCACTGAGGATGCACTAAATGATAATGGCACCATTGCTGTTTGTAAAGCCTCACCAGATGCTCTTGCTTTCTTGCTCATTGTTTTCTTTGGAATGTGTTTTGTTGCTGCCTTGTGTACAACACTGAGAACCTCTGTCCATGGTTCATCAAGCCCTCTACCTGCCAGATCCAGTCCCTTAAATCTATTCATCACCTCCACTTCATTTTCATAAGGGATGTGATTTAGGTCAGACCTGTATCATCTGATGCTTTCTCTATTTTCTTCAAGTCAGGGTTTTGCATTAAGATGCTCATGATCTGAGCCAGATGCAAGTGAAGGTCTTGTTTTAACTGACTTTATAGAGCTTCTCCACCTTTGGTTACAAAGTATATAATGAACATATAATATATGTTACATAATTATACAATAACTATATAAGGAATCTGATTTCTATGTTAGCTCTCTGGTGATGTTCATGGGTAGAGTCAGAGTCACCTTTTGGCTTATTGAAAAAGAGTGTTTGCTATGACCAGAGTTATCTTGACAAAACTCAGTCTCTGTCCTGCTTCATTTTGTGTCCAAGGTCAAACTTAACTGTTATTCTAATTATCTCTTGATTTCTTACTTTAGCATTCCAGTCCCTTGTAATGAGTGTGACATGGTGACATCCATGTGTTCATGTGTGTGTATGTGTGCATGTTATTTCTGTGAGATGTTATAGGTCTTCATAGAACTGATCAACTTTAGCCTCTTCAGCATCAGTGGTTAGAGCATAGACTTGTATATCAATGAACAGTTCAACAAAATCAGTTACTAATTAATTGTTTTAGTATATTACCTTATTACAAGTATAGAGATTCTTTGGAATACTTGATTTAGGCCAAAATGTCAAATATTTAGAAGCTGGGATGCTGATTACCTAGTTTAGAGCTGCACAGACATTGCTCTCTGTGGGGTTACAATTTATAACATCTCAAGAGCAGAGGAACAATAAATTGGAATACTACCTGCATGCCAGTGGTAATGGATGCCAAGATAGGGAACGATTCTGACTAATGGAAAATGTAAACAGAAATTTTAATTGGACTAAAGGGACTCCCAGGACCGGTAATTTAGTCAGGAACTTTGGCAACAAATGCCCTTCAGAAACTGCTCTCCACAAAGTGGCAGACCAGGCAATGTGTCTGCTTCCATCACCATCCCCTCATGAGCGGACATGTCTGCAGAAGCTTTCCTTATACCTTTATTAATCAAGTGTTTAGTCATCGTGTGGAAACTGACCTTAAAGGAGAGTAGTTGAGGACATTTTCAATTATTTTCAAGTTAGGAGTATTTTATACACACACACAAAACATACACATATGTATATGTATACACATGTGTATTTGCACATACACATGTGTGCACACATGAATGTTGCATGTAATGACCTTAATCATCCACAAATATGGATTTTTTTCTAAAGGATTATATATGAAACCGTTACATATAGTTTGTTTTTGGGGGGAAGTATATCTTAGATATTATCACAAATGTGATAATATGTAATACTCTTTAGAGTTGCCTTTTGTTTTCTTCTGTATTTTGTGGTTTTATTGATGTTATTTTCTTTCTTTTTTTACTTTGAATCCTTATGTCTACCCACTAACTAACTGCCTTCCTTGAATCAGATAAATTAAGCCAAACCAAAGAAACCAACACACAGGCCACTTCTCAGAAGGTCTTCCTCACTCTGCACCACCAGCCTGCCACTTTTCTCCTAACAGGTAGCAATGAAGCTTCATTATCAGTCTTCTGAAGGCAGGATTGATGAAGCCATCATCCAAGTTCTAAAGTCTTTCAGTCATTTGCCTTTATATTATCATGTCCATTTATATCACCGTGCAAATTGTTCTTGGGCTTGTTCTCTTTTCACTCTGTATCAATTTGTATCAGTCTCCCAGGTGTCCCTAAATCCATAAGACTTGTCATTTCTTCAAGCACAAGAACATTTCATTATGTTCATGTATCATAATTCATGGACTCCAAATACCCTGGGAGAGAAGGTGAGGCTTACGACTTTGTGCCTCACTCGGATACAATTCACACGCGAGTCAAGACATCGCCACGGACACCACTGGTCTTCAGAAATGAAGGAGGTACCAATCAACTGAACTTGCGGACTAGAATCTGGCCCAGGGGCATCCCTTGTATGGGTCACTGTCATGAATGTATTGGAAACGAGAGCTCTACTTGCAAGAATTCCAAGGGTCGGATACCCCTCCCAGCTTGGGGGATCCTCGCACACTGGCCCCCCAGAATGTACTCCAGGCTGTGTGGTCTTTCTTTTTTAAGACCAGTCCTGTGATTTCACAGGTATGAGGAACTCCCAGTGAGGAAACTGCCTCACCCAGAGCAGGGCAATCTTCTTGGAAACATAGAGTCTTGGCAAGAGCCAAGCTTACCAGACTTGCCCAGGATCACTGAGGCAGTATATGTGTAAGACTGGACTTGAGCCCAGATCTCCCTGCCTTGGAGCCCACTATGTCATTCTGCTTTTCTAAAACTTTCAAGGAAATAGAAACACTGACCCATAGACTCAAATGGCACGTTAGCCTTGTTGGGAGCATCCACATAGGAAAGTGAGAGAAATCCTCATTCCTTGCTGCAGGTGAACCTTGCTTTGGTCCCAAGAAGGGGCACAAAAGGTACATGGGGAAGGTAGTGTAACAGGATTTTGACATTAGGAAGACTTGAGTCAATCTTGGCTCCACTACTTATGGCTGTGTGACCACAGTTGACCTTTCTCTGCTTCAATTTCTTTGTTTATCAAATGGGAGTGGCAGGTATCCTTGTGGCATTTGTTATGGGGATCAAATGTCACATTGAAGCAAGTGTTGATTAAATGTCTGTTATGTGCTAGGCACTGTGCTGGACACTCTGGAGATGCGTGAACATTAATGAAACGTGTTTGGAATTGATGAGGTCACCAGGTAAGAGAGCGTAGAAAAAGACAAAAAAGCAGGGGCCAGGAGAGAACTCTGGGGTATACTCACAGCAAGGGGATAGAACTTGGTGACGATCTAGAAAAAGGGAATGAGGAGGAGTTATACAGGTAGGTGGAGAGCCAGGAGTAAGCAAAGTCATGAAAATCCAGGAAGAAATCAATGTCCTCTTTCTTAGGTCAAACATTGAGTGAACGTCACTCAGTGATGCTGTGGAGGACATACTGATTTAGTTCCTTATGGATTCCTCAGTCGCAGTTCAGAGTTGTTGGCTGCTTTGACCAAAGAGTCCTCCCCGAGCCCTCGCTCACATCTCTGGCTCAGTCCCGGTTCTGTGGTCTTCCTTTCCCACTCTACTCTAGCCTTCCATTGTGCCCTCTGCAAACCCATCCTGTCATTATTAACAAAGTGACTTTCATATCAGACGTGTGGCCTTCTCATCCAAATTATTAGGAGTATATTTTATACTCCATTTTCTATGTCCCCAGTAGAACAGTTACATTCCTCACTGTCAGAGCCAACTTTGTTTTTGTCTCTATCTCTGGAGCTTAGCCCAGTAACTATGATGGGGTGCCTGGGATCTATGTTTGTAAAATCAATTTGTAAGCTCAGTTTGTAATACCAATTTGTAACATCAGTAATGATGGGGTGCTTGGGATCGATATTTGTAACATCAGTCTGTAAAACTTTGTAACATCAATTTGTAAAACCAGTTTGTAAAATCACACTCCAATCCCCCCCTCCCCAGTCTCAGAGCATTAACTCTGCCTCTTCTTCCCCCGCCCCTAGCTTCAAAGCATTAATTGTGCCCAGCAACAACTCATGGATTGTTTATCTCAGCCTTGAAACACTAACAAGCTATACCTATCAATCCTTCACAAAAGTATCTATAAACATTCCAGCTTAGGCAACTATTATCTCCCCCTTGTATAGTGTCCCGCTGCCCCCATGAATTCTTCGGTACCCTATCTCTAGGTTGACTCCTTGCCTGCCTCCATGAATCCTTCAGGATCCTATCTCTGGGTTAACTCCTTAACCCATTATCCCGAGTCTCCGGTTAGCCTTGGTTCCCAGACATCAATCGTTCCCAGACATCAATCCTGTCAAACATGACATTGATGGGTGGCAGACTGGGCACTTCTCCATCAGCCCTTGACCGCTCACTGACTTAGTGACGTTTTCAAGCCTAAAACCATACCTCTAGGTAGCCCCTCCTTGGGCTTTTTCCCAGTGAATCATGGGCAATACACCTGCATAGTTACATTACACTGTCCTCACCTTAACTCCTCCCTAATCCCACCCTTAATCACCTAGTTAGCATAATTGGCACAGGTTCTACTATGAATGATTCTATATAAATACTAATTCTACCCCTTTAAGGTTGCAGTTCCCCTAAGGATCCTTGCCCGCTGCAAGGCGTATAATAAACTTTCTCAGCTCTGACTCCAAGTCAGCCTGAGCTGAATTCTTTCCAGACTGAATCACAGGTTCTGGTCTTAGATAAGATCAGAGTCCCTGCTGAACCTATTGGAAGCCATCCTCCTCAACTGAAGCACACAGTAGGCAATCAAATAACACCTGCTTAATTGAAAGGAAAAAAAGAATAAGGACTAATGAGATGCTGTCAAATTATGCAGAGACTAAGGGTAACTATGGAAAGACACAGTTCTGTTTAGTGATGGGGTCAGAAGATTGGAAGGATTTGAGATGTGTGGTGGAAACCACAGGCAGACTATAATTTTCTAGAAATATGCCAGTGAAAAGGTCACTTGAAATACTTGAAGATGTCTATCACATCTCTCCTGAGTCTTCTCTTTGAGCCAACCGTCCCTCATTCCTTCAATCTATGAATATAAGGAAGGACCTCAAACTCCTTCACCCTTCTGGTCTTCCTTGACACACTGCAGTTTGTCCATGTCCTTCCTAAAAGGACTGAATGTAAAGTTCCAACTATGAAATATTAAAGGGCTCCTAAGTCAGTAAGGTTCTTTCTAGCCATGAATTCTGTTCTGGCCCTATGGTGTGAAACATCAACCTACAGGAGGTCAGTATTTTCACTGGATAAGAGGCACCATTTTGCCTGGATAGACCTGACTTCTTCATTAAGAAGAAGACAGAAAAGATATCACAGGTTTTCATACAAGCCCTGCCCACTCCAACACACACTATTAACACTGGCAAGAGACACAAGCCCATTTAAGATTCCAGGGCACCCTATAACAGCAATCTCATAGTCATCTTTCTCTATGCCTAGTCCACAATATCTAACATGTTCCCATTTGTTTACATACAACATAAGTCTCTCCATTGCTCTGTTTCTTCTTCTATGATCATGAGTCTCTTTTTCCCTAGCTGTATTCCTCCATGTCTCTCTGGGTCTGACTCTCTGCTTCCTTCTGTGTCTCCCTCAGTCTGTCTGTCTGTCTCTTTCCTTCTGCTCTCTGGATCACCTGCAATTCTAATTCTTTAGAGACTGTGATGTCCCATGATTCATGGTCACACGACTCAAAGACTATCAGTGTTAGAAACAAAGGTTTTAAATTTTTGTTTTGTTTTTTTTTATCCATAGAAAAACTTAGAGTCTTTCTTGCCAATGCATTGAATCCATCCTTCTTCAATTCTAAGTCAAATTCATTAGGCACCTAAGGCTCTATCCTGATTGACCATCTCCATCCATTGACTATGTCCATCCAATTATATGCCACAAGGTGGACAATTAGCACAATCCATCCATTTGGGTTTTTCTGTGGAGAAAAGGATGTGGATTAGTTCTAGAGAATGAACTCAGAAGATGACCCACAAGCCTGTCCACAGCACTGGTATTGATGTGGGTGGACTCCTGTGGAGGGCTAATGGGAAGACAGCCCACACAGGATGGGCTAGGATCTGCCTCACTGGAGGGAGAATGAACATTGGCGAGATGATGGATACATCCAAGGACTGTAAGCAGACTCCAGCCATCAACAGTTCTTTCCATATTTATGAAATAAAAATGGAGTTTAACTGGTCAGACTTGTACACTGATGAGCAGGGGAAATGTCTTTGTGTCTCTTTAGTAATCGATCATGGCTTAAGGTTGGTCTTCAGTCAACATGTATGAAGCATGTATGAATAAGCATGTATGAAACACCTACTATGCCAGGAACTTTGCCAGGTATTGGGAATACAAAGACAGGAAGTGCCCAGTCCCTGCCCTATCTCTGCCCCCCAATGCAGAGCCCATGGCTCTGTCTCCAAAGTCCCAGTTGGCTGCAACCCTCCTTTCTTATCCTCAGCATCCATCAGAAAAGATTTAGGAAATGAAAAGGCTTCATGCGTTCAGAGGCACATTTTTAATTACCTGTCAGCAGGGAAGGCTGAATGGTGACAAAGAGCTGAATGATTGGGCTCCAGCGGTGCAGTCAAAAGATCTAAGGACATTCAATTTGGTTAATCCAGCAAGAATGAATGTTGAGTGTTGGACATCTGAAGGTGGTTTTACAGGCAAATGGAGGCACAATTATTCGTTTGAAGGTCAAAGAGAGCTCTGAAAAGGCACAAAAAGTCTATTTGTAAAGGCTACCCAAGCAGGACGATAGCGTGGAATCCTTCCATCTGCCAGCCTCTGGATACGGTCCTGTCAATCACTGCTGAGCATAAGGGAGCAGCGTGTTCCTGAGCCTCCCTGCAGCTCAGGCAAGAGGGACGTCTCCCTTTACACAGGGGGACTTAGCCCGGGGTCTATGAACTTGGCTTTGGAATATTCTAAAGGCAATCTTTCAATAGAATTGGTTTCCTTTATAGGCTTATGTATTTCTTTATGCATTTAAAAATGTCGACCTGGGAAGACATTGGTGGGTTTCACCAGACTCAATACCAAAGGCATTCATTGACACAAACAAGTTTAAGAGCTCCTGATTTGGAAAGCTTTTTTCAAGGCAATCTGGGGCAAGACAAAAACAAAAAACAAAAAAAAAACAAAAAATGACCCAACCCATCAATCCACAAATATTTAGTAGGAAACTCCAGCCTCTGAGTGAAGTGCAGATATTAGAAAGACAAGAGTAAAAGGTCCCCTGCCTTCAAGGAGTTTGAGTTGTAATGGGAGGGACATCACTTACCTACAACCTACCTAAAAAGTAAATAGGAGAGTAATGGTGGAGGGACATGGTATACAGTGACAGCAACACTGTTTTAAGAATGACTTTGAGCTTATTTTGAGTTATTTTGTTTATTATAAATACCTAAATTAAATATAAAGGTCATATGAAGACAGACACTATCCAGAGAAAGAACTGATAAACAGAAGTGTGTAGAGAATAATTTTATTTATATATGTGTGTACATGTATATGTGTTCATATATATATATATATGTATATGTATACATATGTATATATACGATCATTTTGTTGCATATGTGACAGGAATAGCAATCTGCTATATGCACATTTTCAGTTTCATGTGTGATCATATTTATTGTATTATGTTTTAGAAATGCTTGTTTTACTCCATAAATTAAAAATAAAATGTAATTTTTTAATTTAAAAAAAGTAATGGGGGAGAGACATCATTTCTGCATTTATCTGTCTGTCCTCTGTACTTTGTACTGAGTACCAGACTCTGGGCTGAGCTCTTTACAAGCAGTATCTCATTCAGTCATCACAACAGTCCTGGCAGGGAGATGCTGTTACTATTCCTGTTTTAGAGATGAGGAATCCAAGGCAGACAGTGATTAAGTGGTTTGACCATTAGTTTGCTCACTTGTTAGAACTTCTCCATGTGAAGAGACACTATCGCAAGCATTCTGCATAGGCTGGACAGCTGTTGTACCAGGTAATCTTGGGGGAGGGACTAGTTGCTGGGGAGCACCAGGAAAGACCTTATGCAGAAAGTGGTTCTTGAACTAAGCTTGAAGAGAATGTATAAGTAGGGATGGAGTAGAAGCCTGTGCAAAGGTCTGGAGATGGAGGAAGGAGCGCCATATGTGAGGAATCATGGGAGTTTAGGTGAACCATAGAGTATGTGACAGAGAGTAATGTGAATCATAGGAATGGGAAGAAGGTTGGAGCTGGGTTGGGAAGGGCTTTAACACCCAATGGAGGCATTCTTCTGCCATATCCTAGAGGGAGACACTGGAGTTTGTCTAGGAGCGGAGTGACATGATCAGACTTACACAGCAGGACTTGCCTTTTGGCAGCTGAATGGAAGATGCTCTCCATACAGGACACACTAGAAGCAGGGAGCCCAGTTAAGAGGTTATCAAAATAAGATAAACAAGAGAGGCCAGTAGTGGAGGGAAAGCCTCAGACAGAAGAGATGTAGTACACGTAGAAAGGGCAAGGCTTGATTGGCTATGTGGGATGAGAGAGGATGAGGAACCAAGGGGTGAGGGTGAAGTTGTTAGGTGGGATGACAGGAAGAAGGGTGCACCTCCACAGAAAGGGGAACTGGGGGAGAGAAAAGAGGTTGGGGGAACGATAATGAATTCAGTTTGGGACATGGGGAATTGGAGATGCCTCTGGGACATTCACTTTGAAATGCTCCCTAGGCCATTCATGATGGGACTGGGCTCAGGAGAGAAGTTGGGGCTGGATGGAGTATTAAAGCACACCCATGCTTAGGGAGCAGACAATGTTTGGTGATCCAGCAAGAGTCTGGGGAGCCTTTGGAGGAATGGGAGGAGAACCAAGAACCAAGCAATGTCACAAAAACCCGAGAGCTGCTAGCCCCAAGGTCACCAACCAAAAGGAAGGTCCCATAACCTCAGGCATATTTACAGCAGTACATTTTGTGTGACAGCAAAGAAGTAGAAACCAAACCCATACTCAGCAATGGAAGAATGGCTAGCCAAGTCATGGTACGTGAGCATGATGGAATGTAATGGGATATCACTGCCGTAAGAGAAATGTCAACCACGTGGCCACCAGACCGGATGCAGCCCACACTTAGAATAGAACAGGAAACAGCTCACAAAATTATCAAAAATACTTTAAAACACAGGTAACAATACATCCTAAAACTAAGTCACTTAATAGTCTGCGGGGATCCTTATGAATGGATTCGTGATCCCATTTCTCTCCATGGCTTTCTCCACTGCTGGAAGCAATGAGGCAGGTGAGGATGAAGACATTCTCTCATTCTGTGATGCAAAGTGGAGTCAGCAGAGTCAGAAAAGCTCTATACACAGTGAGTGACGACAGCCACATGAAGGGCAAGGACGACCATGATGGCCATACCAAACAAGCAGAAATGAAGAATAAGCGGTTCCCAAGAGATGAGAGAAGACATTTTCTCCTCCTCCCCTCTGGGGTCTGGAGGATGGCTCATGATGCCAAGTGTTCTCAGTGGGCTGGGTGGTTTCACAGAGGATTTTTTCTCTCTTTTTACTAGCTGTGTGATCCTGGGCAAGTCACTTTACCTCTATCTGTCTCAGTTTCCTCAAGTATAAGCGAGGACCATAATTGTAGCTATTCCCGGAGGTTGTTGTGAGGCTCAGATGAGATGTTCTTTGTAGAGTGCCAGGACCATGCCTGGCACAAGTTCTTGTTCCCTTAGGGTCGCAGACACTCCTCTCATGTGCTCTCAGGAGAGACATGAGCCTGTTTCCCCAGTCTCTGTTTCTTACCAGGTTTCTCTTTCCATTATTGCTTTAAAAGCCAGCTTCTGTATGATAAAGGGGTGAACCACTGTATTATTCATCTATGTGTTTCATTATTTAAATGTAGCTGAGAAAAAGGGGGTACAGGTGGTGAAGCACCTAAGAGACAGAGATGGTGATGGAGACAGAGACAGAGGGAAATGAAGGCAGAGACAGACAGACATACAGAGAGACAGAGATGGATACAGATACAGAGATAAAGATGCACAGACATACAGAGAGACAGAGATGGATACAGAGACAGGCAGAGAGACACTCATGTAAAAAGAAAGAGAGAAATAAAGGCAGACAAAGAGAAACTGAGAAATTAACAGAGAGACAGAGACAGAGATTTGCACTGCTAGGACCTTTCCAGGCATAGGGGCTTGGAGTTGAACAAAATAAAATTGTTGATTTTCATTGTTATAACTCCACAGAACAGTAGAGAGACTCATACACTTGACGAACTGATCAAAGAAGCCTTGGTTTCCCCCTTGTGACCCACTTCATTCAGACAGGCTCCATCCTTAAGCAAGCCCACTCCCTGGCTGCTCTGAGGAAAAACGGGCAAAGGTCATGATCTCTAGATCATTTCTTAGCACTGTCCAAAGTTTCAGCTGCAGGTGAACCACCACGAAGTGGGTCTAAATTTGTCTTTGGAAACAACTATCTATAAAACGGGAGTGTTGTAATACCTTGTTCATATCTTCTGATCCAGCATTCCCACTAATGAATCTAGACCCCAAAGGGGAGGAAGATAACAAAATAAAGACCCCACGTTTGCCAAAATATTCGCATATCTTTAGTAGCAAAAAGCTATGGCAAGGGGAGGAAAGGGAAGGTGTGTGCATGACAATTGGCAATGGCACCATAAGGAATGATAAAGGTAAAGAATTCAGAGAAGTATTGGAAGAATTTTATGCCTTGATACAGCTGGAAAAAAATAAACAGAGCCTACGTGACTGTAAAACAGAGGTAACAGCACCTACCTCACAGGGTTGCTGTACTTAGCCAGTGCCTGGAATATAGTGGCTGCTATAGAAATACTAGCAATATTATTGTTGTTACTATGAATACTACTTCTACTACTATGAGATGGTGATAATGATAGAAGTGAATATAACATTAAATAGCAACAAAATTCAATAAACAAAATATGGACCAGCTTGGGTCCAGTTTATTAAAGTACATATGCCCTCCCTGCCTTTTTGTTAGGAAAACCTCAAGGTAAACCACAAGGGAGGGAATTTGCTTATTCCATCAATCACCATCTCCATCTTGGACAGTTTTTCTCGACTGTTCTCTTACAGGAAGGTATGATGAAGACAGCAATGCGCACTGGGAAGCGACTGATGTGACAAAACTAAATACCAATTGAATCCTGCTGATGTAGCATAGGATGTTTGCTGATGGATGGAGGTCCTGATGATGGAGCATGGGTGCGGAGAGTTGAGGGCTCTAGCCTCTTCTGGTGGGCTGTAAAGGAGACATGTCCCATTTGATTGCTGACTGGAAGTCCCCATGCCTGAAAGCTGGTTGGCTAACCTAGGAAAGTGACCTGAGCCACATGTGGGAAAGGTGTGACCCAACCACAGATGACCATAGTAATTAACCTTTACAAAAGGTTAGAGGTAGACAACAGAATCTCTACTTCCTCCCAGTTCTAAATTATATTTCAACATTTGTGGGCTGATCTAGGAAGCTGACAACCATTTTCATAATATACAAGCATATAATATTATAAGTATTACACATTACATGATGTATTATGTAATATCTAAGCTAACAATTACATTTTTGTAAAAGGGAAAATGAGTTGTGAGTTCCACACATCCAATTTAAAAAATAGCTGTTGAACACAATTAATACATCTTTGCTGGGAGTGGCCTTTAGAAGGAAGTGGGAAAGAAATCAGAGAAAAGCAGTACAGCTTTGAGCAGTTTGGCATGTGAGGGTATCTATGATTCTTCCTTCTCTCCCCGTTATTTTTTTTGCCCACCATTTTTTAACACCTTTATTCATTATTAACACCAGTAGCATGAATGAGGGAGCCAGTTAAAGGTCTAAACAGCTCAGAGATTTTACATAATATTTTTATCTAGTCATTAATGATTTAGTTTCTTATGAACTTGTGCTAAAGAATTTAAATTAAACACTCAGGATTATGAAATAGTGGAATAAAATCATTGTGACAACAGAGAAAGTGTGTTCTTTTATTAGGTTTCTGGAGAAACAGGTTTTATTGGTTGGAGGAAATGTGTCTGGAAAGGTAGTAACTGGGGAGACCCATTCAGAAGTAAACCCTTCCTAATCTCCATGATAAGCGGCGATGGGTTCTTATTTTAATCACATGTTCATAAACTGATTTATGTGAGTGTTAAAATGAAGCCAGTGTAAACACCCTGGAAACATTCATTGTTATTTATCCCTTTATGCTGCCTGGAGTTTCCCATTAATTTTACTTGAAGCTGGCATAAGGGAAATTTATATTTATAGTCAAATAAAATTTTTCAGTTCTCACTCTTCAATATAAACTTTCACATCTCCAATTAAAAATGTTTTCTTTTATTTTGGAGATCATAATCGTAGGTTGAATGGGGAGGGGTGAATCTCCATGCTAGACTATGGGCTTATTCTTAGCTAGTGTCCTCACGTAATTCCTCAGTGGGGTCTAGAGGTGATCCTGGAATCCCCAAAGTCATGGGCAGAGCTGTACTAGCCTTGGCAACCCCTACCCAACTGGAGAGGCTCCAAGCAGGGTCTGATGACTGACTCTGGGTCTAAGACCAGATTCATTATCAACCTTGACTGCACTTTGACGTTACTGTCCTTGCCTGAGGTCACTTTGGTGTCTTGTCCCCGTCCTTTCTTTTTCCTTTCCAAGAAAAATGACTCTGTCTTCTAGGTCACCCCCCAGCAGACCGGCCTTGGTCATCTGCAATGAAGTGCCTTTCCTGACCCGTTCCTCAGAGGACATCCTACTGTCGTGGGCTGCCGCTTCCTGTTCCAGCTGGGGCTCCCTGCTCACTGACTCCTCTTCAGCTGTCTGCCTGATGGATGATGCCTCCTCTGAGGTCCTGCAGGGCTTTCATCTGGTTCACGAAGTCGCAGCTATATCAATAGCAAGACATGATGCACATCCCCATGAGGGCTTGAACGAGCCTGGTTCGGTCCATCCGTCCATGTGTTCCAAGGACACTGCACCCCTGACCACATCCCTCTGCAGCAGCTCCTCTACTCTTGGCCCAGTCAGAGGCCTTTTCTTCCTCCTGAAAGGAGGGGCTTAGGAATGCCACCTAGGTGTCTTTGGCATTCCCTATTACCACTTTGGCTTTCCAGCATTCAGAGGTCCTGAAATGCTATAATCTCAGCACCCTATCTTTTCAGTGTATGAAGGACATCCTAAGCAGGACCCCTGATGCTCTCCCACAGCAGAGGGAAAGGTTGTCCTGTCCCTGGCATCTATTACTTTGTACATTGGGTCCAGTTTATTAAAGTACAAATGGCCTCCCTGCCTTTTTATTAGGAAAACCACAAGTTAAATAAACCACAAGGGAGGAAATTCACTTATGCCATCAATCACCATCACCATCTTGGACAGTTTTTCTTCATTGTTCTCTTACAGGAAGATATGATGAAGACAGCAGTGCATACTGGGAAGCTACTGATGTGACAAAACTAAGTACCAATTGCTCATCCCTTTTGGTGAGGCCATGAGCCACACTTAAGGCTTATCTGAGAGATATTCCCCATGACTCTGGGATGGGGGTTCAATGAACCAAAGAATGAGAGGAAAAAACTCCTCAGGACTCAACCTGGTCCTTGTGAGACCAGAACAGGAGCCCCTTATGGGAGGGGGGCACCCACCAGGCCACAGGTAACACCAGCATTCTTATTCCCACTGTATAGATGAAGAAAACAGAGGCTTTGGGGAGATAGTGTTAGAAAAAAGGATTTCTCTATCCCAGGCTCCTGCAGGACAGGACAGTATTTTTCTCACCACACATCCCGACTACCTCTGATAGATTCACCCACCCTCCGGCCCCTTCCTCCTCCTCTGGCACCAGCATTCACAACTCAAAGGCTGCCTCTGCTGTCTTCTACCCAACACTGATGTAGCCTTCTCTTCTATAATGCTCTTACCGAACCCACCATTCCCATCAACAGGGGAAGACCACAGAACCTTCCTGCTGAGGCTTCCCCCTCACTCAGGAAGTTGATGGTGAGCATCGTGGCTGAGGGAGACAACTGAGTTGTTTTAACTTTCTGTTCTCTAACCAAAAGTGATTCGGAGCCTTTTCCCATAACTACAGATACCTTTGATTATTCTACCTGGAAACTGCCTGTTCATATCCTTTGATCATTTATCAGTTGGGGAAAGACTTGCATTCTTGTAAATTTGACTCAGTTCTCTATGGATTTGAGAAGTGAGACCTTTATCAAAGAAGCTTGAAGCAGATTTTCCCCTAGTTTTCTGTTCTGCTAATGTTGGCTACATTGGCCTTGTTTATGAAAACCTTTTTAAATTTAATGTAATCAGAATTATCCATTTTACAACCCACAACGCTCTTGTTTCATTTTAAGTCGTTCTCTTACCCATGGGTCTGATGGGTAAACTCTTCCATGCTCCCTCCGTTTGCTCACGGCACCACCCTTTACATATAAACCACGCGATCCATTCTTCTATCTTCATTGTTGGCTTTATGGACAGGTCCATCCCACTCCCATTCACAGTGAGGATTACTGTGTATTTCCCATCATTCTATTTTTCTCCTGGTTCATTCTTCTCTCCCTCCTTTCACCCTGTCCCTCCTCAACATTGTTTTGCTTCTAACTACCTCCTCCCCCAACCCACCCTCCCTTCTCTTGGCATCCCCTTCTCTTCTCCCCTTCTCGTGCTACTTCCCTAAAGGAGAAGAGATGTTATATTCAGCTGAATATGCAGGCCACTCTCTTTAAGCTCATTCCCATGAGAGTAAAGTTCGAGCTTTGGCCACCCTGGCCATCTTTCCCTCTACTGTAAGAAGCTCCTTTGTGTCTCCCTCTACCTCTGCCTTCCCCCTTTCTCACCCCTTAGTTTTACTTTTTATATCCTCCCATCATAGTCGTCAACCCATGCCTTCTGTCTGTCCACTCTTAACTGCTCCAATAATGAGAAAGTTCTTAAAAGTTATAAATACTAGCTCCCCAGGGAAGCATGTAAACAGTTTAACCTTATGAATCCCAAGCGATGATCTTTTCATCAGGAATGCTTCAAAGTCCTCTGTTTTGTTAAATAGCTATTTTTTTCCCCTGAAGGTTTCTACTTGTTTTTGCTGGGTGGGTGATTCTTGACTGTAATCTCGGCTCCTTTGTCCTCTGGAATATCGGATTCCAAGCCCTTCGATCCTTTAAGGTAGAAGCTGCTAGGTCTTGTGTTATCTTGACTGTGGTTCCACGATGTTTAAATTCTTTGTTCCTGGCTGGCTGCTGCCCTCCTCTTCCTCCTTGGCCAGTAAACACTGCTCTAACTGGAGGTAGATGAGTCAGTCACCCTAAAGGCAGGGGATTCAGATACAGGGCTATGTGACCCAGACTCCTCTGTGCTTCAGTCTCCCCATAAAACATAAATAAAAATGGCACCTACCTCATAGTTTTTTTCTGAGAATGAACGAGGTAATATTAGGAACCATTATATAAAATTTAGCTATTGTTACTGTTTGTATGACCTTGGGCAAGTACTTAACCTCCTCTAGACTCAATTTCCCCATCTATAAAATGATAGCAGGATCAGCTCCAGGAGGCTGCAGTGAGGATCAAATGAAAAAACGCATGTAAATGACTGAAAACCTTGAAATGCTCTATCAGTGTTAACTATTGTCATGCTATAGTGCATCGATGTTTTATGTATTATACTATTGGATCCTATCACATTGCATAGCATAGCAGCAGGTTTGTACAAAAATCTGCTTTGCACCTTTCGCTGCTTTGTAAAATTGGGCTGAAGAGTCTTCTCTCTTCCCTACACATCATCATTCCCCTCCTCTTGCCGAGAAACACCTGTAGGTGTGGAGCCACAAGCCCTCGCCCTGGGCAGCAGGCAGTGCTGAGGTGCTGCCCAGGGCGACCCAATGGCTCTCCAAACCACATGTTATCTCTCTGATGGAGCTGGCATCCTCCATCCAGACACAGTACCTCCCTATGTTATGGAATTTTTATCAAAGTGATTAATATGGAGGTTTACTGACATTTATTGACACCCACTGCATTTCCGGCACTGTGCTTGATGCTAGAGATAAAAAGAAATCACAATAGCTTGGAGCCCCCAGTTAGACAGATTCCTAACATTGAGACAGTTTTGGCTCTGTCCCAATTTGTGTGTGTTTGTGCATCTCCCTCTAACTCCTGGTTTCTCTATATTTGAGGAAAAAAAATAGGATGCAGGAATATTTGGGTCAAAGAAGCAAGCAGAGTCGGCCACAAGGAGGGCAGGGAAGTCAAGGAGCAGCTTTGTGGGGCTCGTTGTTCCAGGGCAGGGACTTTCCTCGATCCCTGAAGAGGATAGGTTGGTAGCTTCAGTCTGTGTCCTTGTGCCAAAGTGCCCACAGATGGCCCTGCCTGCTTTCCCTCTAAGACTCTGCCACATTCCACACTCCTGTCTCTATTTTCACTTCATCTTATGACCTCAAATTCCTCCCACATTGGTTCCCCAAGTCTCTGCTTGTTTTATGGTCCCTGATTCTTTCTCTGTCTCTCCGGTTTGCAAAATCTCAAATCCTAGGCAGAAATGTCTCAGGGGGTTTAGAACCATGGGATGTGCAATTCAGAGGGACAAGCATTTCCTCTGGGCCCTCAAGGCAAAGTGCTTGGCTAGGGGTCTAGCCCACAGGAAGCATTTGATAATTATTATTTTGTTCTTAGAACTGGAAGGCAGACTCCACTACCACCTGGGACAGGCAGTCCCTTCTTAAAGGGACACAACAAAGTCTATTCAAGATAGGTCACAGCTTTGAGGCACATAGGGATTGAACTTGAGGGAAAAGGTTCAGTCAGAGAAAATTGCTTAACATGAATGAGGGAGTTACTCCCTGTCATGACAGGCATGGGGCCATGGGTCTGGCTAGATTCAGGTCTAATTAAATAACATTAAGCTTTAAGGAATGACAGTAACTATTTACTACCAGCTGTACTTTCTGAATGTTTCGGAGGAAAGAGTGAATAAACCCTCTCACTATTGTTAAAGAATTCAGCTTCGTATTTGTAGGAGAATCTTCTTGTCAAGGTTGGCATGAAGGAGACAGGGACCAGTGTCCAACATCCACCAGTGGCTGTCAAGTTGGTGGGTGTGGTTCCCTAAGCACACGCTCCAAAGTGGGGTGGTGGCAGGACTAAAGGGAAAAGGTGGCCAGCTAGTCTCCCTGACCCCACCCCCCAGCCTAAACCTGCCTCTTGGCAAGTGTCCCCTCCCCACCCAGGGGAGCCCCACAATGCTCCCTGCTTCCTCCCCACCCTGCCCCCCATAAATCTCCTCTGTTCAGTGCTCCCGATTCCCTCCCAATTATTTCATGTTCTTCTCCAGCCCCTCTGCCCTCCTCAGGACACCAGTCACTCCTAAGCTCAGAGCTACGCAGGAGAGTGCTGCTATCACCTCTCCAGGACTCCATCTGCTTTTCTGGGCTGCCAGAGGCCACCTAAGCTTCCCATTCTTTTTCAAATGGCCACCTCGCCTGACCCCACCCCACCCCACCTCTCAGATGGTGTATTTAGGATGAGTTTTCATTTTAAACCTCTTCCTCCACCCTTTGATTTCCAGAATTCTAGCTCTGAGCTCTCCCTCCCAGTTTGGGTCCCCTGCCCATTCATCAGCCTTACTGTAGGGTGCCCATGGATATCTCCAGAGGGTACATCCAGGGAGACACTGGGCTCAGCCTGGACCCTAAAGGGGTGGGGTCCTGAAGCTAGGGAGGCCCTGTGGTCCCAATAAGGTATTCCATGTGGAGGTATCATCGACCACCCAGGCCCCTCCACGAAACCTCATTCTCCCCCAATGAAAACGCTGCTTTCGAGAGCTCAATGACTTTATCACAGCCACAGGATTAATTCATACACATGGAACAGAGATTTCATGCATATAGCTTGTGTCTGGGACACTGGCAAGAACACTTACACCGATTACACTGGGGTTTCTTTGACCGATTCCTGAACAATTCAATAACACTGTGAATTCATTCCAATCCTGTACCATGTACTGGAAATAAATAATGCTCTCAAATAGCTGTCTGACACGTCCTTTGTAAAGGTGGTGCTTACTTTCGTCGTGTCCTTCCAAAAATTAAATGTTCTATTATTTACACTAGCAAAATGCACAATTAATTACATACAAGATGAGTCTAACTTATCACAGTTACAGGTGGAAACCACCAAAAATCCTAAAGAACGAAACATTGGGATCAGGTTCAGTTTATCTTCATGGTAAACATTCATCTTGGGCAAATCCTGCAGGATTTCATTTAATTAAAAAGCTGCAAAAGAGAAAAAAAAATATTAAATGCTGCAAATAATGACAGCCTTATCCCAAGCCCCACAATAAATAAAGCTTTTCAAACTTATTCCATATTAAACATTTCCCCCCAAAATGTCAAAACATCCAATTATAAAAGTATTTAGGACATAATGGAAGGCAATTATAGAGAACAAATGACATTTGAAAGTTAAAGCTGAGCTGTTCAATTCAGTGCCAAATCCTTTTACTGGCTCAGGCGAGGAAATACAGAGGGGAAGAAGGTGGGGTGGTCAGGAGGAAGCTGATCATGGTCAATGCCTAGAGGTCACCAATGGGAATGGGGTGGGGGGCTGGGGGGTGGGTGGAAAGGTCCCTGGCAGGCGGAGAGGTTCTGTAGGCTCATGCATGGGGCAGGGCCCCCTACAACAGGACTTTTTGGGAACACACATGCATTGTAAAGGGCCACAAAGTCTCACTCTATGGCCTGTAGCTATTCCTTCTGTGACAGGTGCTAGCCAAGGCTAAAGGCCCGCGGTGGCCATTAGACACCCAGCTTGGGGCACCTTCTTCTGGTCTGGACGAGCCTTTCCACGTGGATACAGACACACAACGTCACAAACTCAATTTCATTCAACACATGCTGACTGAGGGCCTGCCAGAGTAATGCCCAGACCCAAGATGGGAGCATTTAGCCAATATATTTGTATTGGCAGGAGTCAAAGCAGAAGGAAACATCTGTGAATCTTCAATTCCCTCACAAAGGAGGAATGCATGTATCAATCAGATTTTCTGAATGTATGAGCTAATAAAAACCAATCTATGATAGGGAAGGTCTTTTGCCTGTCTGGAGTAGACCGCTTTCTGGCAAACCATAAAATCCAGCTAAGCCCAACAAAAGAACACCTAACAAAGAAGGGGCAGCTGGTTACTGAGCTCCCTACCCACATGAGTACTCCTTTTTCAAAGGTTCAAAAATTAAATTTACAGAGACTAATTCATTAAACAAAAAAAAGACTAACATCATTTTACGTCACTTTCCCCATCTATAAAGTGGATTTAGATGTTTACAAAGCATGTGGCACTGGCATTTCAACACATTTGGTCTCAAAATTCTTTAATTCTATTTTACTTGATGCCTTTAAAACCATGATTCTCAGAGAAGATCTTCAAATTGCCCAGGGGGGCAGACCCACAAGGACGGTAAAGAACCCCCGGCTTAAATAGCACCGTTCCCATGTAAAGGACTCTACGCACTTGAGGGCTTTACTACCATCACATGCTGGTGGGGGTGGCCCTGGGACTCTGCCGGCCTGGGGAGGTTGGGGGCACAGGCCTGACCACATGGGAGCAGGGCCAGACTCCCTAATTTCAGCCCTCCAGAAACTGGCTCAGGGGCATTTAAAACATTGCCCAGAGACCTCCCAAGTACAACAATATCTCAAAGCTAGAAGAGCATCATCACGGGGCTCGGGGGTCCAGGATCCCTCAGGGAAGGGACTGTGGGTCCCAGTGGGATGGCACCAGGCCATCGTTTCCTCTTATCTGTATGATTAACCATTCACATGAGCCCCTACCCACCTCTGGGTACAGAAAGACTCCACCCCTCACACCGGCTCCCAAGAGAGTGATTTAAGGCCCCCCCCCCCCACCCCGCCTTGGGTACAAGCTGGGTCTACAGGAAATCACCCAGCACCTGTTACTTCATCTCAGCCTTCTCCCCTGTAAGAACCTACAAGGCCCTGCATGCACCCGGCTGGGTGCTGCCCAAAGTCAGTTCCTCCCCACAGGGCATCCACAAGTGCCAACAGGTACCCGCAGAGGCCCTCAGGTGATTGGGCTGGGATCGGGACTTCAGGACCAGCGGGAAAGTGTGGGGCTGCCAGAGAGCCCGGTGGAGTCTACAAGGTGGTGGTGTGGCCTGTTTGGGGCAGCTTTCCCTGATGGCTTCTTTGGTGGAAAGTCTTCCGATTAGGCTCTGACCTGGCATAAGCTCACACACAGGGAGGGTAGGCAGAGGACCGTGGTTGCCCGCCCTCAATGTCATCCTCTGGTGACACCCGTCTTCTCTTCTGTTTCATGCTTCAGATGGGGTGGCCGCCCATGCCCACCTGCTGGCCCTTGGCTTTAATTCTTTGGAGAGCCCAGCGTAGGGGCAGGGCCCCAGCCAGGCAGGCGGCCCTCCAGCATTCCCTAAGCCAGCTCTCGTTCTCTCTGCCTGCAGATGCTTCCTGGTTCCCCTGCTTTCCAACCTTACGCTAAGGCGTCTCCTATGGCCTCGTCAGCCACGAGCTGCTTCCCACATGTCCCACCTAAGCAGGGGCAGCTTCAGGGCTCCATGCCAGGTGCCCCCAAAGCCAGCATTCAGAAGCACAGGCAGGGGGATTCAGAGTCCCCTGCAAAGCTCCAGGGTCTGGCTCCTTCCCGCCTCTGGCTCCAAGGTTCCTAAGCTGCTGGGGGCTCGTCCTGTTCATTCCCACCTTTGCACCAATGTGGCTGAGGCTTGTTTGTTTTAATTCTGGATGGTTCAGACACTGAATGAACTCTCCATTCACTGCATGTTCTCTGTGGGGGAGTCTGCTGAGAAGACCCAAGGCCTGACCTTCTGCCCTGCCTGCCCGGTCTGAAGCAGACTCTGGAAGCCCAGAGGCCTCTCTGGGGCTGAGTGAGGAGGGCCCCCTGACACGCTGACGTGACTTTCCAAGCCTCCTCACCCCTCCAGGCCCCATGCCGGCTCAGTCCTCATTTCCCTTTGGGATACTCGGAGGCAGGTGACGTCCTCCTTGTCAGGTCTGTGTGTTCCTGGAGGACAGAGCCTCTCTGGGCAGCCCTGGCCAGCACTGGACGCTGTTGGGACATTAGGGGTCTCTGGGAGGGGCAGGGCGTCCCTCAAGGACACACCCTGGGAAAGCTCTCTGAATGCCAACTTCTGGGACACGAGAGGCCATAAGGGCTCCCTTCCAACCAGATAAGTAACTAGCCCCAAACCCCACCCCATTCCCCCATGATCCTACTGAGGGAATCAAGAATAAAGCCACAAATAAAGCCTCCTTCACAGCTGGAGGGCCCTTGGAGGTGATCCTTTTGGCTGAATTAAATTAAATCAATGCTGAGGCACTACTCACCGAGGGGCCAGGCACCGGGCTAGGCGCTGGAGAAACAAGAGACAGAAATGAAAGGAGCTGACCAGCTGGAGAGGTGGGGCCACGCTGCCCCCCAGGAAGGATGTTGGGAGGCGGGGGGACAGGAGCGCGACAGGGAGAGGCAGGACATGCTCTGGGCACGGGGACCACGAGGCAGGAGATGACGTCTGGTGAGCCGAGGGTCAAGTGTCCGGCAGCAGGGGCACGTGAGGCTGGGAGAGGCCGTGCTTCCCAGACAGTGGAAGGCCAGGCAGACGTGATTATGGTGGTAGTTGTGAGGATGGATGGAAGCAGGGAGACCCAGAGGCAGCCACAGCCACGGTCTTGGCAAGAGGTGATAAGGGCTTGCAGCAAGCTAGAGGCTGTGTGAGCGTGAGAAGGGGACGGAGACGGTGAGCTGGCTGGCCTGGGCACGAGGTGTGGTCAAGGACTCCTCAGGGACCCCAAGAGGGTGGCGCCCACACGGAAACTCAACAGATGGACGTGTAGGAGTGAAAAGGAAGGGCTCCACTGGAGAGAGACAGGAGGCAGACACCTGGGATGTCTTAGGGACATCTGGGGAAACTGAGGCCCTGAGGAGTGATGTGGACAGCTAGCCCGGGTCCCACACCATCTGTCTCCTGCTCTGGGCCTTCTCACACACTACAGGACCACAGGGAACCGGGAAAAGAAGATGGTTCTGGTTTGAGTCAAAACCTGGCATCAGAAAAGCAGGAACCGAGGACCTTCAGAGTCTCCAGGAAAAGGGCTATGTGCACCGCACGTCGGGACCCAAGCTCATAAAGTGCAAAAGAGAGAAGACCTCACTTACTAGCTGCACTGGGCTTAGCACAGAAATAAACGGGCTAATTTGGAAAGGCCCTGGAGAGCGCTCGAGTTACAAATACCAGACTCTCCTCCCCTGACCTCTCTACTGCAGCCCGAAGATGGGGTGCTTTAACTGGGGGCACGCAGCAGATCCTGAGTGTGGGGCCACCCTTGGGCGTCTGTGTAGAGAGAGTGATGACACAAAAGCCAAGCCACCTCTGCCCCAGGACCCCGTGGATGAACTCAGGCCCACTGTCTGCTGTCAGTGATGATGCCCCAGGGGAGGGACGGGCTGCAAGCTGCAACCCAAATGCTTCGGTTCCTTCTTTCAGGGGATGCCTGGGAGTAGAGGCCTTGGAGGCGCTCCTGGGCCAAGCACGGGGGAAGGCTAGGGCAGCCCCAACATTCCAGCTCCACTTTCAGCGTGATTTGTACCCAGTGACTGACAATATTAACCCTGGGGCATCTGCTGATCATCAGGCCCAGAAGTCAAGGACCAGACCCAAGGCCCCTTCGCTCCCCGGCCGAGGCCCTTCTGCCGGATGCCGTGCTGCTGTCTTTCTTCTCCCACCAGGGCTGGTGATCTCAGAGTCAGGCTGGACACTCGGCCTTCATGGGAGATGGCTGCCTTGTCCAGGCGGGCTGCCTCTCCCGCCCACATAGACCTGCCCTCGTCCGAGCCGGCCTCCCTCCTAATTGGCTGCTCCACTCCTCACTCCACTCTCCACGACTTCCTGGCTGCCCCCAGTCTGTGACGCTCTGCTCTCTCTCCCCCCCCCACCTACCTTCCCGTGGGGCTCACGTTAGGAGCGCCCGTGATCTGCGGCCACCCCAGACCCCTATGGGGGGGTGGTGGTTCTACCTCCTGAAAGGCCTTGGGATCTACTTGCTACGACTCAGCCTTCTCTTTGTTTCGTGGGTTGTTGAGGCCAAAGGCGAGTATCTGGGCCCTTGGTGCTGACCCACCATGGGTGCCAGGGAGGTCTGGGCCTGGGGCAGGCTGGCTGCGGCACCCCAGAGCTGAACACAGCGTCTCAAGTGTGTTTGTGAAGGCTTGTTCACCGGACTGGAGGCAAGAACATCAGGAGATGTTCAGAAAAGAGACAGAATGCACTGAAAGAGGCACAGATCTGAATGTCCTGGGTGTGAGCCAGAGGCCCAGAAGGTGGACGGGAGTGCCCGTCTGCAAGGTGACGGCAGAGACCCCTGGGCTGAGAGTGATGGCTCCAAGAATCTGGAAGGTCGGGCTTCCCCTGAGGGGCCTGGACCAACCATGGCCATGGGGGCCTTGCTGCAGGGGGGGAAGTCTAGATGCTAGGCACATGGTGGGGGCCCCAAAGAGGAGGGGAGGATGGGGCCCACCTCTCTTCTTTTCCCCTCCCCCCGTCCCTCCGTCTGTCTCTGTATCTCTCCCTCTAGATGTCTCTTTCTCTCTGTCCTTGTCTCTCCCACAAGCTTCCAGACCTCCTCTGCGGATCACGTCAGGCTCTCCTACATGGGGGAGGCAATGGGCAGGGGTGGGGCCTGCTTTGGAGTAGAGCTTTGTGGGGAGGGGACCCTCGGTCTTCTCAACTGTGATGATGAGACAAAGTAGACTCCACCTGACACGAGCCCCAGATTTGGGGGATGCTGACGGCAGAGCAGTCAGGGAGAGGGGAGAGGGTGCCGGGCCTAGCGTTCGGCAGCAGGGGCAGCCTGGGGGGACGCTCCCAACCACGGACAGATGGACGGCGTTCTAGGGCCAAGAGGAGGAAGGAGGGGAGTGCCCAGCAAACTGCATTTGACACGATCTGCAAAAGGGGGGATGGGCACCAGTGCGCTGGATGAGCTGGGGACGCTTCCAGGGCAAGGCCCCAAGACCGTGCTTGCTGGGGCTGCACACCCAAGGGCAGTGCCGGTATCTTTGTGGCTTAGACGTTCGACTCTAGTGCCTGTGGGAAATGTGGCAGGCTGGCCTCGAGAGAGCAGACACAGATCTGAGTATGTGTGCACATGCGTGTGCAGAGATCTGTGTGGATGATTCGGGATGGGTGCCGATCTATTCTGAAACGGGCTTTTCCGCCACTTTCCGATTTTGCTCCCTGTCAGCACCAAGACCTGACACCCACCCAAATGGGCCCCTCCAATCTGCCAGGAGTGAACCCCACCATCTCTGGAAGTCTCAGACAGAGATCCCGGCAGCCCCTGAGATGCCCCCTTCTCAGCGGATCAGACGGACTTTTCTGCCCAGTCCTATCCTCATCACGTCAGATGCCCAAGCGATGCCAAGGGGCACAGCGGCCCCAGGAGTGCCTGTGGTGCTCTGCACCCAGAGGCCTCCACCTCAAGGGGAGGGGCAGGTGGGCCCTCAGGTGAGTGCGATAACCTGGCTAGGCCCAGGCTCCCGGGACGCTCAGCATCCCTGCCCTCCTCTCCTCTGCCAGCGCCCCAGCCTGCGCAGGCCTCATGGCCCCACACTGGACTGCTGTGACATGGCTGGGGGTGGACTTGCTGCCCCAGGGACCTCTGTACTCCTGCACACAGCTGCGAGTCTGACCCCCTCATCTCCTCTCCTCAATGACCTCCTGGGGCTCCCTATCACCTCCAGAACAGGTAAGGGAACACAAGCTGGCCTTCAAAGCCCTGCCCCACCTGCCCCTCTGACCTGCTCAGGCTTCTCCCACTTACTTCCTGACCTCTGACCCAGGGACGCCGGCCTCCCGTCTGTCACCCAGGTGTCTGTCTGTCCCTGCCCCTGCACCGCTCTCTGCACTCCCCAGCCCGTCTCCGTCTCCCTCTCGACATCCGGGGGCTCACTACCAGAATTCATGCCGAGCACATGCTGAGGAGCTGCCGTCCTCGCGGAGCTGGGACTCCCTACAGATGGGTGCACATATGCCCGGACAGCTCCGTGTGAGTGCGCATGTGCCCAGGCCCCATGGTCTCCCCAATGACTGCCCTCCACCGTCCATGAGGCCCAGCACATGCACGCATTGAACGGCCTGCAGGGAGGCGGGCCTGGCATCACAACAAGCTGGTTTAGGGTCTCGCTGCAGGCGCCCACGCTTCCAAGCAAAGCGATGGCCCTGGCGGAGGGCAGGGGCTCACCTGTAGGGGTATCCGTGGTACTTGGAGCGGAAGATGGACAGCAGGAAGCTGAAGAAGAACACCACCAGGCCCAGGCCCACCAGGCAGATGACTGGGGAGAGAGAGGGACATGGTGAGTGCAGGCTGGGGGGGGCCTGGAGGCCGGCAGGGGCCAGAGTCCCCGCAGCCACCCTGAGCAGCCCCTGCTCTGGCCACCCCAGGGCTGGCCCGGAGCCACTGAGGCTCGGACCTGCTTTTCCCGCTCCGCCGTCCACCCTGCAAGGACAGAGGCGCTGGCCACAGGAGCGGGCAGCGCTGCTTCTTCCCACACCACTAGCCAAGGGCCCTGAAGGCAGAGCCGTGTCCAGCCGGGGCTGTGCACCACACGGCCCCTCCACCTCCCACACAGCGGGGTGAGCAGACGTGCCCACACCCGACTGATGACATAAGCACCCGCTGTATGCCAGGCACTGTGATGGACACTATGGAGCCAGAGACAACCAAGGGAGTGGCCTCTCTTGAGCAGCCGTCCCAGCCCTGACTGCCCCCTCTGCAGCTCTGGGGGCCTTGCTCTTGGCTGGCCAGAGCGTCCACTTCTATGAGGGCTCAGTCCAGTTTGCCAGACTCCGAGGATGGCAAAGCCCCATTTCCCTCCCTGTGGTGGGGACAATGGCCTCCCGGCCGGCCACTACACAAAGCCACCATCTTCCGGGACCTCCCGCCTTCACTATCCACGGCCCGTGTGTACACGGTCTGCAGCACGTGGCCCCACTCAGACTCTGGGATCCTGGGGGCAGGGCTCAGCAGAGTGCCCCAGCAGGAGGCACTAAATCAGTGCTTCCTGACCCTACCCTCTCTTCCCTGCAGGCCTCGAGTGCTGACCTCAGAGGCCAGGGGGCCCTTCCTATTCCCCAACACTCCCACATTGATGCTGTCGCCTCACAGGAGTGGGCAGGGCAGGCACCCCATTTCCCACGGGACTCTAGCTAACCCACAATCCCACAGGATGCAGGCCCTCGCTCACAGGTGGTTCCAGGCCTGGCCCCGGTCCAGTCCCCCACAGGGTCTCCCTGGCCGTGCTTACACTCTCAGCACCCATTCCTGCAGACGGGAAATCTGAGGCTCTGTCACAGCCATCCTGGCCCCGGCCCCTCCCAGCCCCCGCCCGTCCTGCCGGCTGTCACTCACTTCTTCTCTTGCCCACATCCCCTTTGGAGGTGGCAGCTTCATTGAGGAGGACCATCCCCATGGTGATGGCAGCATCTGGGGCCGTCGTCAAGGAAAGCGCAGAAGAACAGGACCAGGAAAAGCCAGGAGACACACGTCACCGACTCCCTGGCAGCCCCAGGAGAGGAGAGGCTGCCACGTTCGCACGTGTGAGTGCACATGAACACACGTACACACCACCACACATGCACGCACACACACACACACACACACCAGCCAATCCCCATCCATAAGATGCCGCGGCGTCCGGACACCAGGGTTTCTCACACCTCTTAGCCCCCCTGGTTCCCTCTGGCCCAGCGCCTGTTTTAATGATGGAATCAGCTTCAGAGGGCTCAGTGCAAAAGGAATGAGCATCCGTTAGGTGTCTGCCGTGGGCTGGTCGCCTGCTGGGGGCTCTTTTGGTCCTTAAAACAACCCTGAGGGGCAGGCCTAATTTTAGCCCCAACTGCCCCCTGCAGAAGCCGAGGCAGGCACAAGTGAAGCGACCGCCCTGGGTCTCAGGGTGTGGCCGAGGCTGCATCTGAACTCAGGTCTTCCTGACTCCGGGCTCAGTGGCCTCAGAGGAGGTGGGAAGGACTTGGGCAGGACATTGTGGGGCTTGGGAAGGGGCTGAGAGTAGGAGGTGGACGGGGCGCCGTGCTCTAAAGAAATGAAGGCCGGAAGGGCCGGGGATCACTCTTCCTATTCCTCACGGCCTCGGCAGTTCTCGCCTGGCTCCCCCATCTGCCTCCTCAGCCCCTCTGCCAGGGTCTTTCTCTTCAGTCTCTCCCACAAAGCCCCTCCCCAAATTAACCTGGCATCTTCACAGTCCCCAGGCTCTCCAGACTGAGCCCCTGCCCTTGTGACCTCCTCCCAAAGGTCCAAGGCCCCAGAACCTGGAATCTTTAACCATCCCCCGGAGCAGGCACCATGGCCCCCTGGAGAGGGCCTGAAAAGTGGACCTAACCCCCCTGAGGAAACTGGCAAAACTCGGTCCCATTTCCGCATTTCTCCTTTTGTAAGTAAGGATAATCTGCCGCCCGCACTTGTCTGGTTTAACAATAGTCGCGACCATGAGGACAGAAACATTGTGGGCACTCCAGGGGCTGGTCAGCGGGGGTCCACGGGCAGCCGAAAAGAGCCCGACAGTTTCCCTCCCAAATGTGGCCTGCCACTCCACTCTGTCCACTCACACAGTTTCTCAGTCACCTCCCTACCACTGCAGGCCCGGCCCCACCTCAGACACGGGCTCTTACGGGCATAAATTAGATGCCACAGGCCCAGACGGGACGCATCCCCTGACGGCCCGGCTGAGAGACCACGTTCTCTGAGAACGAGGGGAAAGGGGCTTGTTGATCTGAAGACGAGTGAAATGAGACAGACCGAGAGTGACCAGTCTGGGGTCACGGTGCTCTGTTAAGCAGCCGTAGTACAGATGTCCAGTGAGCCGCCCAACAGAAGCCACCTCCAGGAGCCAGAGAGCAAGCCCACTCTCTGCATCGGGCCCCCAGCGTCTTTCCAGACGGGCACGTGTGCAAAGGTCTGCGCTTGGACATGACGCGGGGTGGCTTCGTGGGGTCCCAGGAAGAACCGTGATCTTGAGGACAATCTAATCACCATGCAGCGCCAGAGTGCTGGGCCTGGAGTCAGTGACTAGCTGTGATCCTGGGCAAGTCACTTGCCTGTCTGCCTCAGTTTCCTCAACTGTTGAAAGAGGGTAACAACAGCCCCAAGCAGCAGGGCTGTCGTGAGGGTCAAAGACAGGGTTTATGGAGGGCCCAGGGCAGGCACTATGTAAAGGCCTGTGTCCTCTGTTCCTGCCCAACCACTGCCCCTTCTGTCCCTTCCCTGCGCTTCCTCAGCAGCCCAGACCAAGCAAGAACAACTGCAGAGAAGAGAGGGCTGTGGGAGTCGTGGGGGTGGGGGGCTCCCCCAAGGGGGGCGAGGGGCAGGTGTGATCACGATCCCGCACTCACCAACGCGCAGACTGGAGCCAGGGGCCCAGGCTGGGCTGGTCCAGGCCCAAGCAGCCCCTCAGGGCTTCTGGCTGCAAGGGCCTGTGGCCCTCCCCAGGCGGCCCCCTCTTTCCTCGCCCATCCATAGCTTAAAGGATACTCAGCAGGAGAATGATGTGTGATTCGGCCACAAACTGAGCCTGGCTGCTCCCGTGGATGTAGCTCTGTAAGAGAAGGGGAGGACAGCGGCTTAGAGGGCGCACCTCAGGGAAGCCCCTGGGCACAGAGATGCCCTGATGGTGCCCTCCGGCCGGAGGCTCTTCAGCAGCCCCAGGAGGGCTGGGCCAGAGACCTACAGCACCCGCGCTGCCAGAGGCCAGCAGCCAGGGAGAACTAAGCTCCCCTTAGTGGCCAGCAGGAGCTAGGGGAGGGCCTGACTAGATACACGGTTCAAGGCTCCTACGCCACTGTAGGCGCCAGCTAACTTCTGGGGTCCATTCACCACATTGGTTCTACTGCTGCCAGCCTCCTGGTCTGGCCTTTGCCCCTCAGCGCCGCCTCCTGGAGTCCCTGGCTCCCTTTGGGCCCAGCTCAGGGGACGACTCCTCAGAGGCCCCCTGAGCCCCCTTGCTCCTTCCCTCCTGGGTCTCTCTGCCTCCTCAAGGAGTCTCGGCTTGGTCGTTCATCCACGTGTAAGCTCCCGGATGGGAGAACTGGGCTCGGCCTCCAATGTAAGGTAACCTAAGCCGGGGCAGAGCCTTGCACACACAGGCCCAGGGGAGTGAATGGCTGCTTCCTGCTCTGACCTTCTGCTTGCACAATCATTTAAAAGGGGGAAGAAAGAGGAAATGATGGGACTTCAGAACAGATAACAGCCACGACAGACGTTTAACAGAATCGTCACTACTCCGCTTCTAAGCTCCTAAGCAACGAGCCTTCTATGTGACCCCGGGTCAGCAGGGAGCGAACGGGGAGCGAGGGAGAAAACTGGACAGCCAGAGGGGCACCGGGCAGCAAGACAAGACTGCCCCACCACAGAGTTCTGCCGTGGCATTATTCTCCACGCCTCCATGGTCTGGGGTTTCTGGGAATCATCAACCAGGAGCTGGGCCCTGCTGGTCTCTCTCCTGCCCCCACCACCCAGCCAGGTGACTTCTCCTTCCCTCTGCTGCCCCTCCACCCTGGAGCCACCCGACTGGCCATTCCTAATAACTGAGGGATGGAGGCAGGATGCTAGGCAGGCCAGTGACACCCGCCTGCCTAGAGAAGGCATGGGCCGGACTCACAGATGCTGGCCCACCCACAGACTACGAGAGCCACGAAATGTTCTTTCTGTTATACTTAGAACAAACTGTAGACTGAGAGACGGAAAACTAAATTCGAGGTGACCGGCCAGTCCAAACACCCTCATGGTCCATCTTCCTGCAAGGCCCAACAAGCTACCAAAATAAGAATGAAAAGAACAGGCTGGGGGTCTGGTGCCGACACAAAACGCACCTGGTCTTGGACTCCCAAAGAGCGCTTGCCTCGATTTCACAAACATGGGCTTTGAAAGGCTGTCTGTCAAACACCCCCAAAGCGCAGCCAGATCATCACTGTCGTCAACATGAAAACCACAAACCAGATGACAAACGGCCACTGAGCCAAGCTGGAGCAGGGGGCAGAGGGCTGACCTGGGGTCAAGCCTGATTCAAACAAGGCTGCCGTGGGCCCTGGCCAGTCTCATCTCTCAGTGTCCACAGGACGGTCTGCAGGGAAGTGACCGATCATTGGGGACAGAAGTGGGGCCCCAGCAATGCTCTCACGGACCTCGCCCCCCCCCCCAATCTGAGAAGCAAAGGCCTGAGAGGTCCAGGGAAGGATCAGGTGAAGAAGACAAGCGTCTTGGTGGTCAAGGCTATGTGGCAAAGGGGACACGCTGTCCCGGAAGCATCGCATCAGAACCATGACGGGGCACCTGAAAACCGGCATCTGCAGGGAGGTAAGGGGAGCTCACCCAGAGAGCCAGTCAATGTCTGCTCTTTTCCTAACTTCTCCCTGCTCCCAGGAGCTACCGATGGCTCGGCCTAGTCAGGCTTCCCCCAGGGCATTAGCACTGAGACATACATCACCAGGCCTTCCATGAACCATTGAGCAGCATGACTCTTGGTCAGAATGTCTCATCTCAAACAAAAATATGATGTTAAAGAAAACTAATTTTAAAAAGACAGATGGGAGAGGAAGTGGAATGCTGCAGAGTACTATGGCTCTCTCCCAAATACAACAGAAAGTCCTCAGACTCTGATTTTCTACCTGGCCAGACCCAAGTCAAGGCAATGGGGCTCATCCTGGTTGGTTGGTTTAAAGCTCAGAGACCGCGCCTTCTGGGACCCGTGGCCATGGCACCTCCATGCTGGACATGTGGGGGTCTTCATGTCCAAGCCCCAGCAGACAGATTCTCACCCCTCCTGCCGGGACATTCTAACAACCAGGCCAGGGCTGCCTTTCCCGGTGGCTCCTGGGATGAATCACACTGGACTTTCCAGTGAAATCATCCTGGCTTTACCTCTAGGGAGCTGAAGACCTCACACAGACTGCAGAATCCCTTCACAGTGGAGATGGTCATGTGCAGGAAAGCCTACCATGAATTCCTGGAAAGTCCTTGGCTGGACGAATCTCCCTACACTAAGGAGCTCTCTGGCCTACAAAGTTCCCTGCGTTTTTCTGCATTCCTCCCACATCCCCCTAGAAAAAACAAAAGGGACAGAAAGAAAAGGCTGCCATGCTGAGTCTGCTAGTGGGGAACCACGTGAGCGTCTTTATCCCTAGGGAGGGGAAGCCATTCTCCTCATCTTCAGCTTATCGTGAGCCTGTTTTAGGCTTTGGCAGCCTAGGAAATTTCTAGCTGAAAGGAACTGACTGGCTAATGTGTGGAGGATGGTCCCTTACTCACTCACAGGACCACAAAGTTCTTTCTGACACCCACTGCAGAGCTTATGGCACCAAGACATAAGGGTACACAACTGTAAGACAAACTGATGAAGATTAGAAAAGTCTGAAAACGGAGATCTAAAGAAAGTTCTACACAATCACGTTCATACAGCATCGCCAATTTACTACTGAGTCAGGAGGGGACTCAGAGGCCATCTATCCCAGTCCCCTTATTTTACAGATGGGGAAACTGAGGTCCAGAGAAGTAAGGGACCCAAACTATGAGCCCACCTGTGGTGAATCTACAGCAATCTCCAAAGCAGAATTACTGAACCTTGGAGCATTCTAACTCCGCTGCTAGGCTCTGCCACCACCTCCCATGTCGTGTATGGCGAGACGTTAATCTCGATCACTTTGTCACGTCAGACCCCACCATTCCCTATACCCCACCTCATCCACATCCCCCAGGCAGGCTTCAGTGAGATCTGGCTTCCCCAAGCTATGCCACAGCCCTGCCTCTCCAGCACTGGCCGTCCTGGAAGGCTCCCCACGCCACTGCTGGCCATTCCTTTGGCCGGTGTCACTCAAGAAACAGCCCCTCCTTGAAAGTTCAGTCTGTTAGGACTTTTCACCCAGTACAGACCATGGTGGTATTATCTACTGACTGCTAGATCATTTTCCTTCCTTACTCAAGGGGATCCTACCTGACTCCACCCTTCCCCAATATCTACCCTTATGCTGAGAGACTTCAACACTCCACCTTCTCTGTATGAGAGGCATCATCCAAACCGAGGCGGGATCGATCACTCATTCCCATGGCGTTTTCTTCCTCTACAACCCCTCCCAACTCTCAGTCACACTGTTCTATCCACTCTGAGTTATTTACCAATAGAACTAGGGGCTTGCTCCTGAAGGTCTATGTTGTCTATGAAGCCAATAAACAATGAAAATAATAAAAGAAACAAAACTCATGGAGACCAAGGAATGATGAGTAGATGAAGAACCAAATCATAGAAAAAAACATATTCATGAGAGGTAACAATGAAAAAGAGCAATAATTCTTGGGATGTGACCAATGTAGTCCTCAGAGGAAAAATTACATTTCCCAAAACATACTAAGAAAAGAAAAAAAAAGATTAAATTAACTGAATGCGCAATTAAAAAATTAAAATAGAAAATAAACACTAGAACATGCACAAAATAAGATATCTTGAAAATGGGGGGAGGGAGAGGAAGAGGGAAAAAAGAAACCTGACCAAGGTTAACTCACAGTGAATAGTGATTACAAAGAAGTGTCAGTGGAAAGCAAAGGTAATTATTTGCCACCCCCCAAAACAACAACAAAACCCTGCTAATTTAAAGGAAACAGACGATCACCTACAAAATATTAAAAGTAAGCGACGTAACCAAACAAGCAGTAAACAACCCCAATCAGAAGGAGAAATTAAGCAACACAACTGGATTTAGAAAGTGAAAAGGGAAAGAGAGGAGTAAGAGACAGATGTGCTCTAAATGAACTTACAAGGGAATTTTAATCTTCATATTTCAAAAGAATTTTGAATGTTTCAAGAACAAAATAGAATTCAAACACTTTTCTCAACAGCTGAGAAAAAGGTCCTGTGCTGAGCACTTTATGAGGATCACATGGTTCTGACATCCAAACCAGGGAGGGATAAAGCAGAGACTGTTTGACTTGTTTCACTGATACCGAAGTGACAATTTTAAATAAAGTAGTAACAGATTATAGTAACTTTTTTTTAAAGTTATCATTAAAATGAAGTTGAACTTGTACATGGATAAAAGAATGACTCAGAATTGAGGGAATAATTGTAATTAATCGTATGTGACACTTTTGTTTTGGCTCAGGTTACATCGCCTCCTTTCATCATGTAGGGAGACAGCGGCAAAAGGCTCCACTCCATTTACGAGTCCAGAATAAATACAGGTGGCACTGTTAAGTCCTGCAGCAGGGACCCGGCTGGCCTTCAGCCTCTCTGGCTCCGGGAGAGCCCTCCGAGCCCAACGACAGCAGCACTCAAGTGCTTGCTGTTAGTTTTTAGAAAACAACTGCCTGCATTCTTCTGATGACAGCTTCCTCCATCAACACCAAGGGATGATAAAATATGACAACCTTGCTAGAACTTGCCAAACATCCTCTTGACTCTGCTCCCCACTTGGCACCTAATTCTCTTTCTCAGTTTCTCTCCCCACTCAGGAATGTCTACGGCCCCTGCACTGCAGCCGTTGTCGTGGTGATGGGAGAGGCTGGTGACATCTTTGGTCACGGCTTTCCAGTATCTGGGCTGTATGGGAGGAGGCACGCAGGCAGGGTCAATCACTTCTGGAAGCCTGCAGCTTTTCTCTGGGGCTCCAGCCCTACCTACATCATCTCCTGCTTTGGGGTTATTTCTAACCAAGCCCAACCCAAAACTGATGGGGTGGGATCAGGAGGGGGCCCAGCCGGATGGGATCCACAGGAAGGGATGTTTGCTTACAGTGGGCCCTAGAGAGGGAGCACAGCAGCCAGCCTGGAGACAGGAAGTCCTGAGTTCAAAGCTGCCCTACACAATTACTCCCTGGGTGACTCTGGGAAAGTCACCTAATGTCTGCTTGCCTACAGCACTTAGCACGGGCCCAGGCACACAGCAAGTGGAACATAAAGGCCTCGCTGAGCACAGACTCCTCTGAGGCTCAGAATGGCAAAACAGCCCCCGGTGAAGGCCCTGAGGAGGGCCCCTCCTCCCTCACCAGCCGCTCCCGCCATGTCACGTGATCTCTTTGGGGACGGATCCCTTGGGGAGCGCATTTCCATGCGCTTCCGAGGCCCCGCCTCTCTCTAACATTAGATGGTCCCCAATCCAATCAGGATATGGGGGGGGGGAGGAGAGAATGGACAGATGATTGGTTTATCATTAGCAAATGCAGAAGTCTTTTTTTCTATAGGCTAAACCCCATCATTTCTGTCAAGTTTTGTACAGGAACTTACCACCTGCCCATTCTGAGGGTTCTTATGAGCATATGGGGGTCCCCGGATGTGATTCCACATCTGTCCCGAAGTCATAGCAAAGACCACACACTGAAAAAGAACATAAATTCGAATGATTGAGAAGCTCAGGGAATATAAAATACAAAATGCCACTTGAACACAACCAGCTTATTCAGCAAATTCTGTTTTTACAAAATTGGTAAAAGATTTAAGACACTGTCCATTGAAGACGACCATGACTTCCAACAGCTCCGAGATCACATGGACTGAACTGGCTTGGCAGCGGAGCCACGTGACACAGTCCCCTGTCCAGAGGGCACAGACGACTTCATCTGTGCCTGCAATTCGAGGGTCCAGAGTAGCGGCTTCTCACAGTACACAAGAGCCCCACAATAAATGGGGTTTTTAATTTTAAAAATGAATTTTGACCTAAAACAATATGTCAGTTAGAATGGACACATAGGAAGGGTCTTCTCTTCCTGCACTGTCTGCCCCAGTTCAGTCCAGCTAACCAAGTAAGTAACATTAAGTGAGTGCCGCCATGTGCTCTCCTCGACTCGCAGTAGCTGAAACAGAAACAGAGGGGACGTGCCCGAGGAGACACTCGGGCATCTGCGCCGTCACTGCCACTGTGCACGCCAGTGAGGAGCGGAGGATGGAGGGCCATCCATCTGCTCCATGGGATGCCGTGACCAGAACAATCATGGTGGGGGCCAGCTTTCAGTGTGCTTGGCTGGGCTGCCTGGGCTGGCTCACAGTGGGGCCTGCCCACCATCTGCTCACTGATATGATGCCCATTACTGGGAGGAGAGCATTCTCCCAGTCAGGCTGCAAGGCTTCCCTTCAAGGCACCCCAGCATCACGTCACAATGAAAAGGATAAGTGACTCCAAAGCAATGGGGAGGTGCACACTGGGCCTGATCATCCTCAGCATGAGGTCAACTCGGACATCCTCACAAAGGCCGGCCCAGGCCTCACCACAGAGGGCAGGGATGAGCAGAAAAGGAGGCGGGCCAGCTGCAGGGGCAGGAAGGCAGCTGACAGCCGGACCTGATGATCCTTGAAGAACAAGAGGTGAGTCTCCATGAGGAAATCCTGTCTGAGACTGAGGAAGGGAAAGGGACAAAAGCCCCTGGAGAGGCCACAAGGTGATGCACCACCCAGGGACACAGGCTCCAAATGCTAAGGAAGGAAAGACGCGCTCCAAGGAGGATAAGGACACTGGTGGGGGGGGGGTGCCCTAGGCAGAAAGGGCCTGGGAGAGCACCTGTAAAAAAGGCAGGAGATGGCAAGTTCCAGAGGTGGGGAACGTAGTGGTGAACTGAAGCAAAAAGGTCTACAATCTCACTGACACGCTCAATGAACAGTCAGCCGAGGGGATAGACACCAGCTCCACAGAACAGCCAATGTGCCTGCCTTGGAGAGGCTCCTCACAGCGCCTGATGCTATGGGGCGACCTCAAATCAAGACGTTTCCAAAAAGCCAGACTCTGCAGCATCTACGACAAAAATCCAGGCTGGGAGCACCAAGGAGAGACAAACCAGGGGAGCGTTGGTGAGAGGAAGGAGCCTCCTGACCTCGGGGGCTGCCTCTGGGCTCAGCTCACAAGTCGCTGGACACCGAGCCAAATAGCAGAGCGAGCGGAAGGACGAGGAGGTGGCAGAACAGAGAAATCACCGGTAATGGCCATCGAATACCCAATGTAACTTCGTTATCCAAGGAAGCAAAGCTTCCCCACCCACAAACTCACTTTTTACAAGGAAGTGCTCCAGGAGGAAAGACTTTCAGTGCCTCCAGTGCTGCTCAGTTCATCAGCGACACGTCAGAAACGGGGGTCCTTGAAACACTCACCGGTGAACTCCCACCCAAGCTGCTGACACGCACCGGCAGCTTCTTGTTTCCTTCAGCCTTCCTACTCTAAGACTTTACAGACATGGGACTGCTTCCATCTCACTTCCCCTTATGTCTGCCTGGGGACGTTATGCGATCTCTCCATGACGATGCTGACGCACTAGCCGCCTCTGGCATCTTCTGTCCTTCAGGGCAGAGATCCTAATAATAACTGAAAAAGTCTCCATCTCCGTGTGCTACCTCCCAGAGTCAGAGCGTGGTGGGGTCGGGGCTCCAGTTTTCCAAATAAAGAGAGTCTACTAACCTTGAATGTGTACGCTCTGATTAAATGATGCAGGTGATGCAGGCAGCACCCATCACAACCCGCCCCAGCTCAGGAAATACTGCCGATGAGCTGGATGCTGACCATGGTAACCAGAGGAGCTAACATTCTTACAGAGCCCACTATGGGCCTGGCATGGGGCTAAGCCTTTACTTCTTGGATCCTCCCAATGCAGGGAGGAAGGTGCTGTTATTATCCCTATTTTGCAGATAAGGAAACTGAGGCAAACAGTGGTTTACTGACTTTCCCAGGGTAGCCAGCAAGTGTGTGAGGCTGGATCTGAACTCAGATCTTGCTGACTACAGGCTCAGCTCTGTGCCCACTCCTCTCCACATCCTCCCCAAAGCTGACCTTGGCAGAGGAGGAACCTTCCTACAATGGGATCATGGCCTCTCCCGGTCTAACCCTGGGCCCTACCCCAGACACACACAATGACGGAGCCTCTCCAGCTCACCCATCCAAACACAGCTCACACACATTCCTCCTCCACCGGGCCTGTCAGGGGCAGCCGGCCAAATGCTGCTCATTCTAGGTCTCTTCCAAAAGGCTCTGCAAAGCTCTGGGGCCAATGCAACTTGCCCGTTACCATCTATCCACATAGGCCTCTCTCTCCAACTTGTACTCTGCAATGGACCAAGCACATGACTGAGGGAAGGGACAACAGGCTTCACTAGACTGGCAAAGGAAGGCAGAAGCCAGATAAAAACAAACAACTCCTCTTCTGAGGCGGTCAAGGTGGCAGCAAGGCAGCATTTCTGCCCAGCGCTCCCAACACCTCCCTCCACAACAGCCCAGAAAATGCACCAGACCCAATTCTACAGAGGAAGCTAAGAAAGAGTCAGAGAGTCATTTTTTCCAGCCCAGGGAAGCTTAGGAAGACAGGGTGGGGAGCATTCTAGCTCCCAGGGACAGTCAGGGGCCTGGGACTGAACACCAGGGCAGAGGGAGATCCCTGGGGACCCCTGAGCCAGAGTGGGAATGGGTGTCATGGGGCAGCTTTTACCCGTGACCCAGTTCCAGTCACAGATCCAGCACAGAGACAAGTGGACTAGATTTGTAGCTGGGCCCCCCTTACCCGGTCCCAGGTCACAGTTCCGGGGTGGGGTAGAGAGGTCCCAGTCACAAGTGAGAAGCCCTAGCTATGCACTGAGCAAGGAACAAGCCCCAGAACCACAGCTGTGAGGTTCACGGCCCAAGAGCAGGGCAGAGACTCAGACCCAACCTTTAGTCCTGCTCATGTCTGCAGAGGGAGAACCGGGGCAGGAGACTAGGGCCTCTGGGAATGGGCAGTTCAGTTAGTCTGACCCCACAAAACCTTCCGGCAGGCTAAGAGTGACCGAGTCCAGCAGCAGTCTCAACAGCACACAAGCCAACAGACCCGAACCAGGCCAGGACCTTGGAGAGCACTGACCAGGAGCACAGGCCCCCTGACTAAGCAGAAGCTGAAGCCAGACATGCCCCTCAGAGGCCAGCAGCACCCAACACTGCCCAAGTCCAAAGTCAACAAGTGCGCTGGAAGAATGAGCAAACAGAAAAAGGAGCCAACCACAAAGCTACTCTGGGGACAAGGATGCTCAAGATACGGACCCAGAAGAAGACAATCACCTGGAAGCATCTACAAGCAAAGTCAAAAAGAAAAAATACAGATGTGACAAAAGCCCGTAAGACTTCCTAAGAGAGATAAAGAAAAAGGTAAGAAAGATGAAAAAAAGATTTTAAAAACCAAGTAGGAGCAGCAGAGGAAAACGTGGGAAAAGAAATGAGAACTATGTAAGAAAACTATGAAAACAGAATTAGCAGCTTGTTAAAAGAGGCATAAAACACTACAGAAAAAAGTAAAAAACTTGAAAATCAGACTTGATCAAGGGAAAGGCATACTTCCATAAGACATGAGCTCTGCCAAAGCCTGGCGGAGGCTCACTGATCCTGCCCAAGCTCCCCTGTACTGAGAAGCCAAGCTCGCCACGGGCAGGGCCAAGGCAGGCCAATGAGACATGGCACGCCAAGCAGAGAATCTCCAGGAAAGATACTCTTCATCACAAAATGAGGCTAGGGATCACCTGGGGCCGGCCTATTTTTATCACTGGGAGCTCTAAGACCCCCTTTTAAGTTATAAAACCAAAAATTAACTTTAGATAAATGAAGAGGTTTAATGACTCCTATTCCCCTGTAAGAAAAGAGATTAAAAAGAGACATCCAAAAGTCCCTCATCTTTGCAACAGAAATAACATAACAAAAGAACACAAAATCCATACTTGAAACTCAATCTGCCAAAGCTTCTCAAGGCTGATAAAACCAAGGGCGGCTGAGCCCTGCTGGGCTGTGCCCCACCGTTCTGTAGAAGACACAGGCATTTCTCAAGAATTCCAATGGACCCTAAACTATGGCACTGTCCACAGGCCTAGAGACAGGAGACAGGAAAGCCATGGAAAACGTCTCTAGCTCCTGAAATGGTTCAAGGACTTAGGTTTTGTTTTTTATTACACATCAGAGTCTGAGCAAGAGTAGACACTGCTATGCTCTGCCCCGTCAGCCAGCTGGACAGCTCTGCTGGTTCAGGGTGGCAGAACTGCCAGCTCCCCTTGGTCTGGGACGCTCGCCCTCATCATTCTTCTTACAGGTTTGGCTAAAGGTTGGAAGTGAGAGGCTGTTCTGTGCCCAGAACTTGAGTCATGCTGCTGCTGCTGCTGGCAATGAGTGCCGAACTTCTTTGTCTGAACCCTGCCCAGGGCCTCCCTACCAGGAATGCCACCCTGCAGAGGTCCCTCTCTGAGTCCTGCCCGGAGCTATGACCCAGAACTGGGTAGTGGGTAACTAACCTGCGGCTGTCCTCACCACTGTCCCAGTGACCTGGGGTGGGTCTGCTGCTGCTCTTCCTAGACTGCAGACCTCGTCTCGTGCTTCTCTGTGGATGCCAGAGCACATAGGGCAAGGCCCACTCTCAGCCTGGGCCCATCCAGAGGGTCCCTACACTTCTGTCTATGTGTGCTGTGCTGGGTGGAACAAATGACCTGCTCTGCCTTTATCTGGACGTCTCCATCAGGACTCCATTTCTTGTGCACTTCACAGATCAGGGAGGTCATGGCCTGGCTCCCTATCACTGCACCTTGGCTCCAAGCCTTTATCTTCAATTACTGCTTTGCTGTTTTCTTTCTTTTCCCCAATGACAGTTACTAAAAGCAACGGTTAACACGTCTTCTTTAAAATCTTAAGTTACAAATTCTCTTCCTCCCTCCCCTACACCCTCACTGAGAAAGCAAGCAATGTGATATAGGTTACACACGTTCAGCTCTGCAAAACATCCTTCCTTCCACGTTGAACTTCATCATGTCTCCACGGAACACCTCCCCACCCCTCCTTGCATCTTCATTTTGTGAGTTGTCTCTCCCCATTTGATGGGAAGCTCCTGGACCGTCTCTTTTTCGTACTGATCTGCACAGAGTTTAGCACAGTGTAGGCTCTTTGTAAATGTTTGCTGACCAGATAGTCTTCTCTCCTTTGGTTTGGCCATCTTCTCTCACTCTCATTTCTGATTTTTTTCCCCAAATTTAATTTTCTCTCAAATTAAACTTGCCAACTGTTTTGTTCTTTTCCAAACTACAGATTGCTTTACTTATTAAGATATTTTTACATTTGTTTCTATTTTGCAAATACTTTTATTTAGGTGACTTGTGCTTTCTTTGGTATATGACTTCATTTCCAACTGCCACAGCATCCATGCATTTCTCCTTGTTGCTGAATATTGATTTTCTTAGACTTTTTTTTTTTTTGCAGTTTGGAGAGGGGGAGGTAGGGCAGCTGGGGTTAAGTGACTTGCCCAAGGTCACACAGGTAGTTTTTTTGTGTTGTCTGAGATCAGATTTGAACTCGGGTCCTCCTGACTCCAGGGCCAGTGCCCTATTCACTGCGTCATCTAGCCGCCCCTAGATTTCTTTAATTTGGGCACCACAATGATCTTGGAGTTTTAAAAAAAGTCTGCATCCTGAGGCCTACTAGGTGGTAGTGATTTATCTCCACATTTTTTAATCCTGTTTATTCCCCTTATCTCCTCTGTTCTGGAGATGACAATCGGGAGCCTAGGTTTGGTGGACGCTTTTCACGGCCGTCATTTGGTGAACGTGCAGGTCCAGATGCAGATCCGGAGGCCTTCCTTCGCATTTCCAAGAGTGCTTATTCCAGGGAGTCAAATTGTAACAAGATGCCTTTTTGTTATGGGGCATATTTCCCAATATGAGCCAGTCCAAACAGGAGCACAGTGTATTTTCAAAATTAAAACTGCATTTCTCATTTGGGGTTTATGACTAACAGATTTCTGCTACAAACGCTACAAAATATCTTCTGAAGTCTAAGAAAACATGAACCATTTGGTGGATATTGTCAGCAAACCGACCCTGGTGAGCAGGATTCAGACTGAGCCAACCTCCAGGCTGATGAATACCAGACCCAAGCACCCAAGGCTACCCCGAAAGAGAATGGTCCCCAGAGGCAAACAACCAGAAAGCAGGAAATGGGGCCCAAGGCGGCTTTAGTTAAATCCACAAGGGGATGGCAGAGGTTCCTCCTCTGTGTGGAATGGAACGCCCCCCCACTTCTGCGCTGACATCACTACAGCAGGACCAATGACCCTACTAAATTTAAGGAGGATTTCAGCAGGAGTCTGTCTGAAGTCTGCTGCCGGGCACGCACACATGTGCACTTACCAGGGAAGCCATGGCCCAGCCTGTCTTGTTGTAGATGAACTCCAGGTTGTTTCTCCTCAAGTACAGCAGGCCTCCGACGAGAGAGATCAGCAGGGCCAAGGCGATGGTGCCCGAGTAGTTGGGGGGCCGGAAAACGCGGATCTGAAGAGGGGAGGGGCACAGAGCACCCGTCATGGACCACGGGGAGGCTACCCAGGGCCCTGCCAGTGCCTGCCCCCCCCCCAGGAGGCTGCCCCCCACCCCAGCCCCAGGAGCTCACGTGAACATCCGTCCGGTCCGCAATCCACTTGGCGAGCTGCTCTGCAGCAAACCCAATCCTCTGCAGGTCAAAAGTGTCTGCGCGCTTGGGTTTCCCCTTTGGAGGGAAATGCATGAAGGTCGGCGCCGAGTTCATATTGAGCTGCAACAGAGAGATTCCCGTGAGCAGACAGCTACTGCCCAAGGTCTGCCCTGCTGGCCTGAGGAGGGAAGCACCAGGGGCCTGTTCAGGGAGGATTCCGCGGGCTCATCCTCTCCGCTGACACTTCTATTTCAGGGGGCGCTTCAGCGGCTACATCCACCGCTATCCTGAGGGTTTCTGCTGGTGAGCAGCTGCTCGTGGCCCAGGGCCTGCCGCCAAGTGCGCCCCAGGAGCTCGGCCCAGGGCCCGCTGCTGACCGACTGAGGGGGAGAAAGGGCAGCTCACCACAGCCGCCGTCTGTGAAGTGCTACTCCCTGGGATATGAGACACAGAGATCTCCCAAGCTGGCAGTAAACTGAGGCACCCAAGCAAACCTACGGAAATAAATCGAGTGGCCAAACAGCTGGAAATCACCGATTAAAAACCAGGCTTTAAAGGCAGCCACGCATCAGTGCTCAGACAATGAGCCTCTAGCTGACCAGGGCAGGGGAAGAGAGAGGCCAGCAGCAGAAGGATGTCCGGCTGTGGCAGGAGCCATCCTGGCCTCAGTTCTGTCTCCTTCTAACTCCCCCCACCTCGGGCCTCCAAGATCAATCCTGACCGCCCCTCAGTGAGACCCCAAACAGTTCTGGGAATACAAAGGGGGCCAGGCGAGTGCTGGCTGGGGCAGCCTGGACAAGCATGGGGCATGTCACAGAGCAGACAGGACACTGGGCTTCCCGACACAATGAATGCAAAGGGAAGATCAAAGCCCTTGCCGCCTGCATCCTCTGTGGTCCGAAAGGCAGACAAACTGCATGGGCCGTGGTCCTACGGCAGACGCATCTTAGCGACTGCTGGCCCCCGTGCACGCCATGAGCCGCGCGCTGCCTGTCCGGGCTGCTTGCCCACACCGGGATGGGCCTCCTCTCGGGGCGCAGGTACCTGCTGGAAAACGTCCGCACCCTCATCATAGTCCACGACACTGAAGAAGAGCTTGTTGGAGAAGACCGAGGAGTAGCGCCAGGAGTTGGCCAGCACCTGGTACTCTTCGTTGGCCTGCCTGTTGGAAACAAGCACAGGGCGCTTGAGCGTCCAGGGAAACGACAGAAAGGTGGCTTCGTGCTCATGCCCTCCCAGCGAGCACCCAGCTGATCTCAGAAGACAGCAGGGCAGGGAAGCCCAGGCAATCTGCCCGGCCCTGCTGACATTCCCTGGGGTCTAAGGAGGGCAGCCAGGCAGCCTCAAACCGAACCCACAGAGCAATGTGCCGCGTCCCCACTGCCATGGCACGGCCTCCCCTCAGGATCCGGCTTCACGGACGTTCCCAAGCACCGCCCTCTCCACGAAGCCACCCCTGATCCTCCCAGGAGCTAATGCCCTAACCCCACCAAATTAACTTGTATTTACTTACTGACTGCATTTCTATCTCACTGCACTCAAGGCTTTCTCATTCATGTCCCAGAAACCACTGCACGCTGGAAGTTCCACTCCAGCCCCGGAATTCACAGAGGGGAAGTGCACTCCACCACCCTGGACAGCTCGCCTCCAGGACGCCCAGGAAGATAGGCCTTATTCCCCTCCGCCTGCACCTTAAACCTTCTTTAGCAAGGCTGCCTGGAGACCTTCATTTCCGCCTCCCAGCCGCCAACCCTCCCGCTTTCCTATACATGCTATCTTCCCTCACTAGAATGTCTCTGCATTCTTGAAGAGAACAGTGACATCATGGAGGTGATATCATGATTAACAAGTGAATTGGATTTAAGTGAGGCAGGGCTGTATAAAGTCACCAGCCTCACTTTCTCCTCCTGGGCTGTCTGGGTCCAGGGACCAGATGCTGACCAGGGCGATTGATTAGAGACGGCCCCAGATGCAGTGGGAGACCTGGGCCCTTTTAAGGTAAGGTCTTACCCGGGTCTCAGTCAGACTGAGGCAACACCCATTCAGTGATTAAGGTCAGGCTAGAAAGGAGGCAAAGAATGACCTTTTTCATCCAGTACTCATTAGAATGAAAGCTTCAGATAAGGGAGAGGGAAAAAGGAACTGAAGTTTTTTGAGGGCAGAAACTATCTTCCTGCTTGTACTTTTTAAAAATTCTTTGCTTTATCCAATTTCATTTTATTTTATTTTCAGGTCCAAACTCTCTCTGGGCCACCTCCTCTTCCTCTTTCCCAATGAGGAAAGCAAGGGACAAAATTTACAAACATGTGTAATCAAGGAAAACAAATTCCTGAACTGACCATGTCAAAGAAAGAAAAAAGCTTCCATCTGCATCGAGTGCATTACATCTCTATTAGGAGGTGGCCAGCATGTTTCATCTTGAGTCCTCTAGAATCGTGGTGGCTCACTGTGTGGACTGTGCCTAAGGCCTTCTAAGCTGCTGGTCTTTACGATATTGGAAACTGTTCTCCTGGCTCTGCTCACTTCACTTTGCACCAGTTCATACAAGTCTTCCTTGATTTTTCTGAAACCATCCCCTTCATCATGTCTTCCACCATAAATCACAGACCACATCTTGTTCGGTCACTACCCAGCTGATGGACATCCCCTCTACTTCCAATTTTCTGGCACCACAAAAAGAACCGCTATAAATGCTTTTATAAATACGGCCCCTTTTCCTCTTTCTTTGATCTCTTTGAGATACAGACCTAGTGGGGGCACTGCTGGATCAAATGGTATGTGCAGCTTTATAGCCCTTTGGGCATCGTTCCAAACTCTTCTCCACAATGGCTGGATCAATCTACAACTCCACCAGCAATGTAATAGAGTGCTTATTTTTCTGCTCCCCCTCCAGGAGCTGTTATTTCCATCTTTGCCAATATATATGATAGCTATGAGATGGTGTGGCAGGGATGTTTTAATCTGCATTTCTCTAATTAATTGTGATTTAGAGCATTTTTTTTCAAATGGTTATTGATTCTGCTTGTATTTCTCGTGCCAACACTTGGCACATGGCCTGGCACACAGTAAGCATTTAATAAATGCTGGCTGATTTGCTGACTATATACATGGTTGTCTGATTGAATGTAAGATCTCTGAGGGCAAGACTGGTGATTTATAATGCTCAATGACTGAAAGATTAATGGAGATGAATTTTATAGGAACTTAGGAATTCTATGAGGCTGTGAGGGACAGGTGAGGAGCAAGTGAATTCTAAGCAGGGAATATTGTTTGTGTGAAGGCAAAGAATTAATGAATGAAAAGCATTTCAGTGTTTCCCATGTGCCAGTCCCTGGGCTAAGCACTAGGGAACATAGATGGAAACCAGGCCCTTGATAAACCAGGGAACAATGGGACACAGGAGGTTTTCATCAGGCGTTTCTTTACTCCATCAACCCCTGGGCCACCCTTCTGCCCCACTGTACATGCCCTGATGCTCTTTCTCCATTCAAATATCTGCTGCCTGCTTGTGCCAGGCCTGTGCCCTCCCACTGGGTCTACAAAAAGTCTTTGGATATCACTGGGATCTAACTGAACTTGATCTAGTTTTAAAAGCAAAAGAGCCTCATGTTGGCTGCCAAGTGCTTTACATATTACACAGGTGATCTCATTTGAGAGGATGTTTTGTTCCTGTCACTGGAAGCTTAGATAACCGAGGCAGAATCTCACCTCAAAAGGGGTCAGAATTAGGGGGCAATGTTACCTGACAGGTTAAGTTCCTAAGTTGGAGCTGACACTCAGGGGACTGCATTGAATGATCTTAATTAACAACTCTATCTGGCCAGGGAGTTTGGAGTTAGCACCTGAGAGAGGTTAAGAAGTGAAATCAGAAATGTGCAAGTGGTTGGTTATGCTGAGAAGAGCTAAAAGACCAAGAGGCTGAAGGAACACAGACAGCGCAATGCTGGCCTTTCAGGGAAAGCCTGTGTGCCCAAGAGCATGCACTGGAGGACAAGGAAAAGCTCCCGGAGAAGCTCTCCCTGCTCCCGCCCCCCTCACAAGAGGGGAGAGGACGGGGGAGGAGGAAAGAGTCTTACAAAGCAAGGGATGAAAAGGCTTCCCAAGGTTTTCTGTGAGTGCAGCCAGGGTTGGGGGACAGTCCAACGCCACTTTCTGAAGAGAAAGACCAGAACTCCCTAGCCACCCAAAAGTCAGAATGCTTTACTGAGGCGCTCACTGAATCACTGCATCAGAAGAGATTTGAAGGCCTGTCAAACCGGCACCTGACTGGGAACCTCTCTGAAACATCCCCCAACAGTCAACAAGTCTCCACCTGCAGACCTCCACCAACTCCTGAGGTCTTCCACCCACGGGGAGAGAGCAATGATGGACAATCACTTTCTCCCCAAGGTGCCTGACACACTCCCGTCAGATGTTGTTGGAGCCAGACTGTGGATGGCCTGAGATGCAGACATGAAGTTTACAGGAAGGAAGAAAACAAGCAAGCACCAGCACGTGCTAGGGTGCTCGGCACTTAACACATACTGTCTCACTCGATCCTTTCAACAACCCTGGAAGGTCTAAGTGTTGTTATTATACAAGTGAGGAAACTGAGGCAAACAGAGCCTAAGTGACTTGCCCAGGGTCACACAGCCAGTGTCTGAGGCCACATCGGAACTCATGTTTTCAGTGATCTGTGCACTGTGGTGCTTACCTAGCTGCGCATTTCACAGTACAGGTAACCAGGCACCAGAAAAGGGTCATGACGTGGTCAGACCTGGGCTTGTTTTGGCAGCTGTGGGACTGAGGAAAGAGGGAAAGGCTGGAGGGACGTGACTCAGGGACTCTTACAATATCCCAAGGGGGCAGAGGAGAAGGCTGTCAAAGCAGGCCGGGTGAGAGATGAGGGGGCTCAAACTGGGGTGGGGAGAAGAGGGTGTTTGCACACTGTCTGAGGGAGGGCCATCTTTCACCTTCCTTGGCATCCCCAGAGCTTAGCCTGGTGCACAGCGGGCACTCAATGTGCACCACCTGCCTGCCTGAGCACACACTAAGCTTCAGACAAATGCGGATGGCTATCTGTATTTCTATTCTGTTTCAATGGTCTAGTTCTCTGTTTTTAAAAATTCAATGAGACAGTTTTGTTTCACACTATGATAGGAAAATGAAGGCGATGGATTCAAGAAATACCGAGGAGCAAGAATCCATAAGACCAGGTAACAGTTCAGACTCAGATATTTAGCAGTTGTGTGACCCCGGGCAAGGCCCTTAACCCTGTTTGCCTCAGTTTCCTCATCTGTAAAATGAGCTGGAGAAAGAAACAGCCAACCACTCCTGTATCTTTGCAAGAAAACCCTGAAATGGGGTCACAAAGCAAAGAGCAGGACACAACTGAAAATGAAAATGGTTAAAAGATCCAATTCTAGATGAGGAAACTCCCTACTAATGCAGCTTAGCCCCTTCTCTTGACCCAGGGGGGTACTGAGGGGGTAGGTAAAGTCCAAACTCTTCTCATAATAATATTAGACTTATCTGCATTTCTAATATAGGACACACCAACAGAGATAAGCCACATTCATAAAAGCTCTTGGGGTGGGGGTGTAAAAGGGCCCTAAAACCAACAAGGTTGAGAAGCATCGTCTCAGAGCATGGCCTAGAGCGCTCAGAGATTAAGATTAAGTAACCAGGCCCGGACACAGTCAGGTAGTGTCAAAGGTGGGACTTGAACTCGAGTCTTTCTGCCTCTGGGCTGGCATATCTCCCCCTATCTTCCAATTGCATCCGTGCTTCCCTCATCTAAAGGTGGTCATTTCTCTGGTCTGTAGGAGTGACCGGACCTCATCACTGGTCCCCTATTTCCAGACTCTTCCAGTGAGCCAAGTAGAGGTGCCAAGATCAGCTTCCTGGGGCCCAAGCCTGGTCCTGTCCCTCCTGGGCTCCCCTCAATACACTATGACGTGGATGGGAGGCCCACCCAGGGCATTCTGAATTACGGAGAATCCACGACCTGGCCCGTACCACAGCAACTACAGACAGGCACATGCTCTGCTCGGGGCTCTGAAGACCACAGCAGAATGCTGTGGCCCCTCCCCAACCCTCCCAGCAATCTCACTGGACTCTCTTCTATAAAATGTGCCCCCACACACCACCTAGGCTGTCTTCATTAGGGGAGCCTTTGTAAGTGACAGGCTAAGGAGATGGTGGCCGGGAGATGGGGGGGCATCAGGCTACACAGACCCCTGGGGCACATTTCTTACGTGCCAGCACCTCCTCTTTAGTAAGTGTGCTGCACTTTCAGATGCTCACTCAGGGGTCCCATCTGCTCCTGCCCGGGATATCTGAAGGGAAGCCCAGCAGGAAGGCAGCGGCTTTAACCCAACAATCCCAGCACTCAGCCTGGCAATGCCAGCGTCTTGCCGACTGTGCTTCCTAAGCCACGGCGCTGCTTCCTTTTGATCTGAAGCACACCATGACACTTCTCGAATATTTAACTTAATGGGGCCCTTCGGGTCATCTACTGAATCCAGGAGTGTGGACCAGCCTTCAGGCCATCCCGCCTCCGGACTCCAGACTCAGGACTCAGGGCTCAGGGTGTCAGAGCAAGTGGGAAAAGGCAGAGCTGGGAGGGCAGTACCTGCACACAGAGCACTGCCGCTGCGGCTGCAGGGCCGTGAACATCACCACCACCGAGTAGTTCCGTGGCGGTGCCTTCACGAACCTCCGGAACTTGTCCCCATTCATGCGGATCACGGAACGCCGCACGCTCCAGTCCATCAGCTGCTCTACCTTTTCGGCCAAGAGGTTCTGAAATGAAATGCAGGGACTCAATTCTAAGAAATGTTGTGACAGTGCCAGCCGCCTGGCCCGGCCCAGCCCAGCCCATCCCAGCCCAGCCTCCGCCTCTGGCCAGGGCTGACACCAGCATGCCTAGGTCACAGGGAAAGTGCCTGGCCTCCTTTTCCCAAGCTCAGTGCACACCATTCTCCTTCCTGCCAGCCTGGCTGACACGCTGTTCTCACAGCCTGGGTGCCACCTCTAGCCTCCATGTCTTTGCCCAGGCAGCTAGCCCCAAGCCTCCAACATTCCTCCCCTTCTCCTCTGCCTCTTAGAAGCCGTAGCTCCCTTGGGGGAGGCTAGGTGGCACAGTGAATAGAGCACGGGCCCTGGAGTCAGGAGAACCTGAGTTCAAATCCAGCCTCAGACACTTAACACAAAGCTAGCCGTGTGACCTTGGGCAAGTCACTTAACTCCAACTGCCCTGCCTTCCCCCCCTCCAAAAAAAAAAAAAGAAGCCCTAGCTCCCATGGAGGGTCAGCCTAAGTGCTGTCTGCTTTAAGAGGCCTTTGCTCTCCCAGTGGCCCAGCTCCCAAACTTCCCCATCACCCTGTGTTGATCCTCTATTGGCTCATGTGTGAGCTGGGGGCCCTGGAGGGCAGGGGCTGTTCTGGTCTTGCTTTGTGTCCCTAGTACTGATGAGCACAGTGCCGGGCACACGGTGAATGCTTGCTGACTGACTGATAAATGACCCACAGGAGCTTGGGACACCATGAGGCGCAGGACAGCTTGGTTGCTGTGAGAATTCTATGAGGGGCAGAACACGGTTCCTCCCCGAGGACACGAGGGATCTGTGATTGGGTTGGTGGGTGCATACTCACTAGGTATAACCTATTGGATAACATGGCACAGATCTGTGGTCATTCTTAAAATAATCTATTCATATGAGCATCAATCCCAGACACCGCTCAGGAAGGTAAGCCTCCAATCATGCCCAATTTTACCCAGTGATGGCGTGTCCTACAGCTCAGCCCACAAGTAACACTGATTACTTCAGACCGAGCCCCATCACTTACCATTTTTATTTAAAATTTCTGCCTCTGAAGACACCTTGTCCATCACCTGATACGGTCAATGAGGCTAGAAGGGCTCCAGAAAAGTCTGTGAAGCAGCCTTGGCAGGGGAGACCCACAGAGATGAATCGGTCCACTGCCCAAAGCTCAGTCCCAGGAAGACAAGGGCATACACGGCTGGAAAGCCTGAGCCCTGCAAGGCTGGAAGGGGCAGGCGGCTAACACGCCTGCCTTGTTCACATTCGGCTTCTTCTGCCGCTGAGTCACTGACAGAAGCCAAAAGGGGCTAACGGCTACTTTCTCAGGGGCCTTGCCAGGATTCATCCGCTGCTTCAGTTTCCTACTCCAAGGGCTTCTCATGCTGGAGCGCAATGGCTTCTCAACTTAGTTCTTTGCTGTGTCTACAGATTTTTTTTTTTAAAGCGATCGGGGTTAAGTAATTTTCTCAAGGTTACACAGCCAGTTAGTTTTGTGTGGGTGCCGAGTATCTGAGGCCAGAACTGATCCCGGGTCTCCCGACGCTGGGGCCGGCGCTCTCCCAACGCTGGGGCCGGCGCTCTGACTCGCTGTGCCACTTGGCCACCCCTCAGATTTTTTTTTCAATAAATAAAAGACCTGTGAGATTCCACGATTGGTTTCACCTCTCCACATGTCCCAAACCAAGGATGTCTCAGCAATCTCATTAGCCAGTTTCCAATTATTTAGACACTGAGTATTGGCGTGTAGTTCTAAATTCAACCTTCCCAAGTAGCACAAGAAAACTGGACAGAAGTATATGTGAAAGGTGCAAATCATTCCATTATAAATAAAGTCTTTGTAAAATGTCTTCTGGAGAAAATGAAAGTCATTTTCTAAAACCCATCAGCAATGCTGAGGACTGAAGGTGGAAAAGGTCACACAAGTGGGGCTGACTGGTACACGACCAAATTATGCTCCCGAACATCATCTGGGCATCCTGGCAGTTAAGTCAAGCTCAAACTCTTCACTAAATGATCCTTGATCCCACTCCCCAGAAAGTCAGCTGCAAATGAACACCCCCCTCCCCTCGAGGTGAGGCCTTGGCTTCTGATCTCATCACTCCACTGATGCCGCCATCACCAAAGCCGCCCACGACCTCAATCAGAAGGTCTTCCTCAGGCCTCCTCCTTCTGGACTCCCCGACCATGCCTGGAACCACTGACCCCCTTCTCTTCCTGAGCACTGTTTGAGTTTTTCCTGGCACTGATCTATTTCTTGTAGTTTTTCTCCTCTCTCCCTCCCCCTGCTCCTCCTCAATCCCAGAGAGAGAGCCTTCCCAAGGCCATACAACCACCTCCAAGAGGCAGGCCTCAAAGGAGGCCATCACGGTCTCTGCAGCTCCCTCCTACACTCCAGTGTTTCCTGTCCACGACTTACTGGACTGCCAAAAGGCCTTTCTGACTCTACAACCATTTTCTCAGGTAGGGCCCCTACAGAACCACTACCCGGGAAAAATGGCTTCATTTCTGAAGCAAAGAACTGGAAACTGTGTTAATTAAAATAACAGTCACTGGAAATGTCATTAGGATAAATGCATCAAGTACGACATGAGTTGGGAAATAAAAAGAAAGTGGCTGACTGCTGAGCACACGCTTGCTGGATGACTTCTCTTCTCTCGCTCTATCCTCTGCCTGCAGGTGGAGTTCTGGTCCGGTCTCTAAGCAGTGGACGGGGCACACACGCCACTCCTCTGCAGCTCTGCCAGGGACCAGCCCCACACACTGCAGCAAAGAAAGCTTTCACTCCCAGCTGTCAGAGGTCACACCCCCGGGCCCCTCACAACTGTCCTTTCAGTAACGTGGTAACTACTCAAGGCAACGAATTCTCTGATGGCTGTAGTGACCGAGGACGAGGACGGACAGTCCTTGGATTAAGAAGACAGGCCCTCATTGCAGGGAGAGGTCTGGATTCTTTAAAGGAAGTCCACTGCTTTCCATAGGGATCGAGCCTTCTCTTCTCCTCTTTAATGACAGGCACGACAATCATTTGCAGGGTCTGAGGTAGAGAGGGATGGACGGATGAATGCACACACAGACCGAACAGTAAACTGCGTATTTTCCCATCTAACGCAATGTTCCTGCAGGGATGAGGCATTTTCTTCCACTTAGGCTGAAGTCAGACCTTTGTGAGTGGATACACTCCAGGATGTTCTACAACGTTCTGGGCTTTGGGACAAGCAGCATGTCAGCTGCAAGGGGAGCATCTCAATGACTGCACCATCCACAGGAAATCTCTTTTCCCCTGGGAACGTTCCCTGGACTTCCACCATGACCATCTCCCCAGCTGAACCCTTGATGGACAAGAATTATCAGAGCAGTATCTGTAGTGAGAATGCTCCTTGTTCCCACTGTTACTTCAGGACTCGCCTTTCACGTCTTCACTTTTTCCCTTTGATTTCTACTCAGTAAATCCAAATTACGGGAGCTTCATATAACATAGCAGCTCCCACGTGCTGCTCCCTCCTTCCCCACATAGTTCAGCCTGACTCACCACTTCTCTCTTATACCAGGATGCTTTCCTGTTCACATAAACTCTCTCAGATTGCCTAACTTAACGAGGCTTTAACCTCCTCTAACTGCACAACCCACTCCTTCATTCCACTTCAGCAACACTTAGGCATGGTCACACATGAGAAAGCCACTTCCTAAAGAAAGACGCTGACATTCTCCTACAGAACCAGCATCTCCCATCACTCCACTTTTCCATCTGCCTCACCATCCTTCAGTCTCGAGGACATCCAGTCCCTCCTTGCTCTAGGATTTTCTCAGGCCATCAGTCCTGCTCTGACTCCCCTTACCTCTTCCTCTCCAATTTCAACCTGTTAGCTATTTCAACTCTACAATGTCCTTTCTATCAAATCCCTTGCCCCCCTGACCTCTCCACTTTGACCCCTTGTCAAGCTTCTCTGCTGAATGACCTCTACTACCCACCCACTCCATACTGGAGAGTGAAGAGTGTGTCAGCCAGGCTAGCAGGAAGGAGAATGGTGTGCACTAAGCTTCAGAAAAGGAGGCCAGGTGCTTTCACTGTGACCTAGACAAAGTCTTACAAAAATTCTGAATGGGTACATTACAAATTCATGTCCTCCAACCTCAACTGGGCCAACGCCGTAACAAGAGAGTCCTTCGATGCCTCCCTCCTGATTCCCTAGCTCCCTCCCCTTCTCCCTCAGATGAGGGCCTTGATTTTTTTATTCTAAGGGGAAACTGAGGCCATCCAATGTAATCTTCTTTTCTCTTTCTCTTAATCTCAACACTCTCTGAATTCATCTTCTACTCTCTCTCTATTCTGACAAAGAGGTGACCCTTCTCTTTCCTAAGATCAGGCCCTCAACACCTCCCCGTCGCTACCCTTAATCAGTCCCATCTTGTTCTCAGGTTTTCAATCTCTCCCCTATCAGATGAGACAGGCCATCACTGACACATCAGTCAACTGGCATGTACCAAGCACGTGCTCAGTGCCAAGCTCTATGTTAAGCCCTGGGGGATATACGGGAAAGTTTACTGGTCAAGATGTCAGGAGAACTGTTTTGTTTTCTTCTTTTAACCGGCAAGAGATCCACACACAAAGAGGAGAAAGGACTGCAAAGGCAAGGAGGCGGAGGGGACACAAGGTTTCCTTAGGGGAAATCAGCAGGCTCATTTGGCTCCAGTGTGTGAGGAGAACCCAGGGACAAGGGAGCTGAGACTGGGTGGGCTTGGGTAAGGCCAAGACTCTCAACTGGATTTGATGGGTAACACAGAGCCACAGAGACAGGAAATGACTAAGCTGAAGAACAATTCTATTCCAGTGGAGGGACAGAGACAGATTAGAGGCCACCAGAGGAATGTGGGAAAAGAACTGTAAAGGAAGAGAGGGGAAGATAATTAAGCTGCTCATCGGTCCTACATTATTGTAGCTGCCAAAGAGAATGCTCTGGGACAGAAAAAAGGTTAAACAACTTCATTCTAAGGGTGAAGTTGAGTTTCTGCTCCACTCTTCCTTAAGTGAATATATCTGGGCAAAAAAGTGGTAATACACTGAGTACTAGTTTTCTCTCTTTTTAAAAAAAAATTTCCTTTTAACGTTCTTTGCTTTAAAAATTGAGTTCAAAATTATCTCCCCTACTGAGAAGGCAAAAAAAAAATCTATATTAATTATACATGTGAAATCATGCAAAACATATTTCTATATCTGCTATATCACAAAAAAGGTGAAAGTAGACTTTGATTTGCACTCACAGGTGCATTTTTTCATCATGAGTCCTATGGCACTGTCCCCGATCACTGTACTGATCGGAGGAGTCAGTCTTTCACAACTAATCATCATTCCAACATTGCTGTGACTGGGTCAACAATCTCCTGGTTCTTCTCACTTCACTTTGCATCAGTTCATGTAAGTTTGGCCATGTTTTCTCTGAAACCACTCCCCTCGCCATTTCTTATAGCACAATCAACTCTACCCTAATCCCATGCCACAACTTACTCAGCCATTCCTTCAATCCTCCTGATCCCTCGCCACTACACAGAGCTGCTAGAAATACTTCTGTATGTACAGGTTCTGTCCTTTCCTTTGATCTCTCTGGGATATAAAACCAGCAGTGGCTCTGCTGGGTCAGAGGATGTGCAGTTTTACAGTCCTTTGGGCAGTTTCAAACTGCTCTCCAGAACAGCTGGCCCAGCTGACTACCTAAGTGGTATAGCTATATTCCCTCATCTCCTCCAGCATTTGTCATTGCTGACAGGTGTGAGGAGGTACCTCAGAGATGTTTAATGTGCATTTCTGTAATCAACAGTGATTCAGGGCATCTTTTTTCATGACTACAGATAGCTTTGATTTCTTTTTCTGAAAACTGCCACTTCATTATCTTTTGATCATCTATCAACTGGGGAATGAATCTTACTTTTATAAATTTGACTCTATTCCTTATATATTTGAGAACTGAGGCCTTTATTAGAAAATATGCTGTAAAACATTTTGATATACTTCATTGCCTATGGTAACTTTTAGCAAATATAGCTTCCCTGATTATTCCTTTTATTTTATTTATTTTCGTTTTCACTTTGTCTGAAATCATGACTGCTACCCCTACCTTTTCACTTGGTTTCAGAAAAAGAAACGTTGCCAAATCCATCTGAGCTGATCCAAAGCGAAGTGGGCAGAACCAGGAGATCACTGTGTATGGAACAGTGATGTAACGATGATCACCTAGGAAAAGCAGGACAGATTCTGCTCCAGCCCCTTACTTGAACTCTGTCTCTCTGTATTTACAATGTCTCTTGTAAATAATATGCTCTGGGATTCTGTTTTCTTATCCATTCTGTTATCTCCTCCACGAGCTTGTCCCATTTACATTCACCATCATGACTATGCTTATCTGTTCCTCTCTTTATCCTGCCTTCACTTACAAGTTAGGGTTCTGCCTCTGACTGCCGCCCTCCCTTATATCACGGTCCCTGCCCACATTTTTTATGCCTTTCCCCTCCGAGTTCCCTATTGGATAACATAGTTTCTTTTTTCTTTTTAAAAAGTCACAAGCATAGATTTTTGTTTATAATACAAAGGCAGTAATAGTTTTTAATCAATAAAATGCCCACTATGTAGAGAACACTAGGGGATACAAAAAGATCCCTGCACTTGGAGGAGCTCACAATCTATTTGAGACAGGAAACTGAAGATTTTTTCATAAAAGACAAATAACAATGCTATACAGTACGTTCATCTGCTACAAAGTCCTATTCCAATGTCTCCGCATGGCGTGGAAGTAGCCTTAGGCATAAGCTAGATTTCTATACCCAGCAGAGTATGCAGTCTTACCTTTTTGAACCAATTCCAATGAGAGTAAAGCTCAAGCATGGGCTGCCAGCCCCTCTCCTACCCCCCATTTTCCCTCCACTACCAAAGCTCTTCCTTGAACACCTCTTGTATGATGAAAATTCCCCCCATTCTACCTCCTCCTTCCCCCGGTACATTCCTCTCTTTATTTTATTTTTTAAATCATTCCATCATAATCAACTTACACCAGGGCCCTCTGTCTGTGCAGACACCTTCTAACTGCCTTCATAATGACAGGAGTTCTTAGCAGTAACATATGTCAACTTCCTATATTGAAATGTAGAAAGTTTAATTTTATTGAATCTCTTATGATTACTCTTTCATGTTTACCTTTTTATGCTTCTCATGAGTCTTGTGTCTGAATGTCAAATTTTCTGTTCAGCTCTGATCTTTTCATCAAGGGTGTTTGAAATCCCCTATTTCATTAAATATCCATTTTTCCCTTTGAAGGATTTTACTGCTTTGCTGGGTAGATGATTCTTGGTTATAATCCTAGCTCCTTTGCCTTCTGGATTATCATATCCCAAGCCCTCCACTCCTTTAATGTGGAAGCCACCAAATCTTGTATGATCCTGACCACAGGTTCCACAGTATTTGAATAGTTTCTTTCTGGCTGCCCGCACTATTTTCTCCTTGACCTGCGACCTCTGAAATTTGGCTATAATATTTCTGTGAGTTTTCATGTTGGGATCTCTTTTAGGAGGTTATCAGTGAATTCTTTTCATTTCTATTTTACCCTCTGGGTCTAAAATATTGGGGCAGTTGTCCTAGATAATTTCTTGAAGAATGATGTCTAGGCTCGTTCTCTGATCATAGTCCAATAATTCTTAAATAATTCTCTCTCCTTGATTTATTTTCCAGGTCAGTTATTTTTCTTTTCTTTCTTTCTTTCTTTTTTTTTTTGGGAGGGAAATTGGGGTTAAGTGACTTGCCCAGGGTCACACAGCTATTTGTGTGTGTGTGTGTGTGTGTGTGTGTGTGCTTCTTTTAACAAGTTATTGTTTCTCTCTCTCTGTCTCTCTCTCTCTGTATCACTCAAATTTCTTTTCCTAATATTTCCTCTACCACTCATTGCTCTCATGCTTCCAGGAATTCTCACTGGGCTTGGCTCCAATTAGCATTTTTCTTGAAGATCTTACTTGTAGGTGTTTTCACATTGTTGTCTTCTGAGTTTGTATCTTGGTCTTCCCTTATGGTCAAGTTCCTTTTTGTTGTTTGCTCATTTTTCCAGCCTATTTATTGACTTTGAATTTTATGTTAATGTTGCTCTGCTCACCTGAGGGTGGGTAGGCACTGTCCCAAGCTTCAGACTTTTTTTTTCCTTTTGGCTCCTGTTTTCAGAGCTAGTTCTGGAGCTCTGCAAATTTTCAATGCTTCCAAGCTGGTGTGAAGCTCCTCAAAGATACTCTTCTTTGTATATGTGTCCCCCAGTGCCTAGCACAGCAGAAGGCTAATGTATTTTTTTACATGAATGACTGAGTCAACCCTGTAAAGCCATGTTTTCCAAATAAAAATATTGAATGTCAAGATTAGAAGGCAAACCCTGAAACTAGACTTTTAGTCAGGCACCAAGCACTTAAAGATTGCTTGTTGTCCAGAACCACACCTACCCCAGCCAGGCTCAGTGCTCATCAATGCAGATGAAAACAAGCCTGTCCCTAAATCTCAGGAACTGGCAGTTCCTTTGTTTTTCAACAGTCATCTGTGTTTTTCCTTGACCTTTTGTTCTCACAAAAAGTCACCCAGATTTTATCAGACTGAACTGGGAGAAAGAAACCAGAAGATGGTGGACTGGACCCAACTGAAGACCCCATTATTTTTCAAAGATAAAGAGGAATCATACGGCAGTAAATGGAATGTCAGCTCTCACAGGGGTCTGCAGAATCCATATTTCCACCTTTCTAAAATCAAGGGCCCCCAGGCCTCTAGGAGCTCACCCCCAATGTCGTGAACCAGGCTAATCTCTGAAGATCCAGACAAAAGGCAACTGAAGGGAGGGGGGTGGTCTGCTTGGTGAGGAGGGTAAGGATGGGGGGGTTGGTCTGCTTGGTGAGG
>NW_027186458.1:11188295-11208553 GCF_028583685.1 Petaurus breviceps papuanus
CCCTCTCCCCCTCCTCCCTCTCCCCCTCCCCCTTCCTCCCCTTCCCTCTCCCTTCTCTCCCCTCCTCCTTTCCCTTCTCCTCCCTTCCCCTTCCCTTCCCTTCCCTGCCCTTCCCTTTCTTTCCCTTCCCTTCCCTCCCCTTCCCTTTCCTTCCCTTCCCTTCCCTTCCCTCCCCTCCCCTCCGCTCCCCTTCCCTTCCTCTCTCCCTCTCTCCTCCCTCTTCCTCTGTACACATGGGGTATCACACCCTTACCTTCAGGTGCTCTGCCCAAAGGGATGGAAGTTTTGATGGCTTGAACCTAGCCAGCTGTTTTTGAAGTTTAAGGGCTAGAATTCTTTCTCAAGACTGTGCCTTGAGCCTTTGCATAGCCTTCCCTCACTTAAATGCAATGCACTTGTGAGTCATGAGTCACCTTCCCGGTATCACAGTCTTCTTAAAGAATGAAGGACAAACAGCAAGAGCTGCAGCAAAGTGCCTACTGTGCGTGTCACAGGCCTTGGAGGTGCCCAGGGTCCCAGCCCTCAGACTGAACTGGCTTTAGGAGAGACCCAGGAATTCCAAGAGAGTTGCTGCTAGTCTCACACACATGCAATCTTGTCCCCACTGCCAGGGCTGCCAGCCCCTCATTCTCTCTCAGCAGCTTCCTCTGTAGCCTCCCTGCCTCCCCAATTAAGCTCCCCTCCAGAGTGACCCTCCTAAAGCTCAGGGCAATGGACACACACAGACACTCTCCATTCAGTAAACTCTACATGAAAATTAGGGGAACATGAAATGTTTGACCTGTCAAATTTATGGATGAGGGAAGAATTTTTAACCAAATAAGTGATAGAGAGCACTGCAAAATGTAAAACAGAGTTTTTGGTTGCATCAAATTTAAAGGTTTGCACAAACAAAACTAATGTAGACAACATTAGAATAAAAGCTAGACACTGGGAAAAAATTTACAGCAAGTGTCTCTCATAAAGGTCTCATTTCTCAAATGTATAGAGAATTTACAAGAACACAAGTTATTCCCCAATTGGTAAATGGTCAAAGGATATGAATAGCCAATCTTCAGATGAATTGAAACTATGCAGTCATATGAAAAAAATACTCTAAATCTCTATTGATTAGAGAAATACAAATGAAAACAATTCTGAGGTACCACCAGATTGGGTGGTATGATAGAAAAGGAAAACGTCAAAGGTTGGAGGGGATGTGGGAACATTGGGACAATTTTGCTCTGTTGGTGCAGTTGTGAACTAACCCACCCATTCTGAAGAGCAATTTGGAACTATGCCCAAAGGGATATAAAATTGTGTATACTCTTCATTACAACAATACCACCACTAGGTCAGAATCCCAAAGAGATTAATGTGAATGATTTAACTATTCTTAGCAGTACAGTGATCCAAGACAATTCTGAAGGACTTTAGATGAAAAATGCTATCCATCTCCAGAGAAAGAACTGATGGCATCTGAATACAGATGGAAGCATACTTTTTTTTTTTAATTTTATTTTCCTGGTGTTTGTGGGGTTTTTTGGCCTCCGTTTTTGTGTTTTTATGACATGGCTAATATGGAAATATGTTTTTCATGATTGCTCATGTCTGTATATAATATGTCAAATTGCTTGCCTTCTCAATAAAGGAGGAGGGGAAAGAGGAAGGGAGAGAATTTGGAACTCACAATTTTAAAATAAAAGTTATTTTTTTTCCTTACACATAATTGGGAAAAAAATAAAAATTAAATGTAAAAAATGAGGAGCAACTTGTCTTAAAATCATGCTTCAAAGTTTGCAAAGCACCTTTCCCAAGTACTTTCATCCACATATGGGTTGCATGAATAGGAAGGATCACTTTTCAGGTGGACAAAGCCCAGAGACATTGAACAACTTTCCCAAAAGTGTTCCATGACAGTGATGATGGCCACCATTCATAGATCGCCTAAAGCGTTTTACAAACATGACTTCACTTGATCTTCCCAACAACCCTGAGAGGTAGATGCTGTTATCCCCATTTTACAGCTGAGGAAACTGAAGCAGACTGAAGTCAAATGATTCACCAAGAGTGAATCGACTAGGAAGTGTCTGAGGCTTCTTTTGAACTTGTGTCCTGCTTCCAGGCCCAGCACACCTGTCACTGCACCACCTAGCTGCTTTGAGCTAATAGATCTAGCCTAGGGCGTTTTAGAGATGGTCAGCTCTCATAGGTACAAGTACTCTTTGCAGATGACTTCGCTGGGTCTATAGGGCTCTGGATGCTGAGCACAGATCACTGACTGTTGGACATCTCTGACTGCGTTTCAGGCGGTAGGCATCTCAGCTTTACTACTCACCCCGAACATCTCTGGCACTCTCAGCTGTGCTCTTTTGGGCTAGGGAAGGACATCATACTCTCAGACCGTTCCATCATCCCTGCTTCCACTCTCTCATTACTCTGCAATCAGGTGCCAGATATTACCAATCTACCTAGTCCAGCTTATTCTCTCTTGTGCATCAGTCCCTCTTCACCCCCACAGCCCCTGCACCATTCAGACCTGGACCATTGTCATTACCTCCTAATGGATCTCCCTGCCTCTTCTCCCTTGCTGCTGATCCATCTTCCCATAGCTCCTGAATATTTGGTACAGTTCTAACCCTGAGTGGCTCCCCCTTGCCGCTCAGACTACTCAGTATTTTTAGGCCTTCACGATTTGGTTCCAGCCTAGCTTTCCAGGCTTATTGTATCTCATTCTCCTTCACTCACTCCACCTTTTGCCAGACTGACTGCTGGCTGTTTCCCATGCCTTACGTTCCACATCCCACATGGCAGGCATGTAATTCCCTTCTGCCCATCTCTTTTCAGAACACTTAGCTGGCTTTGAGGCTCAGCTCAAATGCCACTCCTAGAGGAGGCCCACCCTAACCCCCCCATTGATAATGCTGCCTTCCCCAAACTCCAAATTACTTTGCATGTATTGTGACTCTGCAGATGTGACCTATGACCCTGGGGCTCCCGCAAGGGGTTCCATTCGATTCTTGGCTGGGTTCAATTTTGAGAGTGCCTTATCAGAAGGTGCTCAGAAAACAGGGCCAGCCTTCCTTTCCTCCTAGTCCATTGTACCCCATAAATCTCTGAGATGTGGCTCTTGCCTGGGTTCTCCCCAAAGTGTGATAAATGTCATCCGTTCTAGTAACAATTCAGTATACAATGTGAGTTATAAGTGCAGGACAGTGGTTTCTTCCCTCTCCTATAGAAGTGTACAAAGCCTAAAGGATTCCTGCTTGCACATTAACAAATACAGCATGTGTACATCTCCAAGGGTCCATCGTGCTTACCATACTCCCCCTGGAGTGCAAAGACAGCTTTGTAGGACTGCACAACTGGAACTGTCCATGGTACACGACTCCTGGTCAGCCAATGTTTGGCTTTCATCCTTTCATCCTTCAGCCATAGAATTCTCTCAGTGGTAGTCATCTCCAGGAGGACCCGGTTGTTATGGAAATCACCTCTCCTTGAGCAGTCAGCAGCTGACTTGGGATCTCTCAATTCTGGCACGAAATTACCATCTAAGCAAGAAACATCCATTTCCCTGTATCACTGTTTGATAACCTTGTGCTTAGGAAAGGAAACACAAAGACAGAAAAAACCCAAGCTGTTTTTGCTCCCCTGTGCTATCGCTACCACTGCCACAAGTGGAGAGGGCAAGAAACCCCCTCTTCCCACTTTCTGAATGAGAGAGATTCTTTAAGAAGGAGGAAACGTACTGGCAAGGATTCTTTTAAGAGAATCACTCAAAGGGAGGGGCAGAGCCATCTCCACAGCTCCAGTGGGGGACTCCTCATAGTACTCTACCCTGACTCTCAGGGGCCATGAACCTTCAATACAACAATCCCAGTCAAGGGGACCCACAGGAACCAAGAAGACGTCCCTACTGTAGACTTTCTGAAAAGAGGACATTTGTCCCCTACTTGCCTCCAAGGAGAGGACTCTGCATTCTTCATTGTCAATTGTTTTATCACAAAAACAAAGATTTCCATGTAAATGATGGAGGGGAATATTGGAAGCCAAGTGAGTCTGTATGGCATTTGAAAATAACTACACTGTCTCAGAAGGACAATCCTGATGTTTTGTTTCCTGTCTACTTCAGTCTTCCCATCATGGGCTTGGTAGAGGTAGCTTTGTCACTCACCTGGCACAGACCTACCCATCTCTAGTCTCTCTCCTGAGCTCCAGTCTCTTGAGTCATCAACTTTAAGGGTGAAAACGTTTTACATCAGCAGTAGAGTGCTTTATGTACATTGTCTCAGACATTTCAGACCAGCTGTCCCCACAGGCTTCTCAAAATGAACACATTCAAAATGATTTGTTTCCTCTCCCAACTCACCCTCTTCCAAAGTCCCCATTTGAGGGGGGACACCACCATCTTTCTGGTCACTTAGATCTACAGCCTAGCAGCCATCTTCCAATCTTCACTCTCCTTTACCCTCCCTCTCCAGTCAGCTGCCAAGTCTTGTCATTTCTGCTCCACAACATCCTTTGCATGTGTCTCCTTCTCTCCACATACAGTCATGCAAAACATTTCCATGTTAGCCATGTTGTGAAAGAAAACACAGACCAAAAACTCCCAAGAAAAATAAGGTTTAAAAAAAGAGTATGCTCCAATCTGCCTCCAGACTACACTGTTTCTTTCTCTAGAGGTAGATAGCATTTTTCATGATGGGTCCTTTGGAATTATCTTAAATCACTGCATTGCTGAGAATAGCTGTTATTCTCAAATCATCATCCAACAATGTTGTTGTTACTGTGTACAATGTTCTTCTGATTCTGCTCATTTTACTTTTCATCAGTTCATGTATATTTTCCCAGGATTTTCTGAAAGCATCCTGCTCATCATTTCTTATAGTATAATAGTATACCATCACAATCATATACCACACCTTGTTCAGCCATTCCCCAACTTATAGGCATCTCCTCAATTTCCATTTCTTTGTCACAACAAAAAGAGCTACTGTAAATATTTTTGTACATCTAGGTCCCTGCTCTCCCCTCTACTTCCTTTCCCTCCCCTTCCACCTTCTCCCCTTCCCTTCCCTTCCATTCCCATGTGAAATAGTACCTCAGAGTTTTCTTACTTCGTATTTCTCTAATGAAAAGTGATTTATAGCTTTTTTATATGACTATAGATAGTTTTGATTTCTTCTATTGAACACTGCCTGTTCCTATCCTTTGACTATTTATTAATTGGTGGATAAAATAATATAAACTTAGGAAAGTGGTGGGGAATTTATTGATAATGTAGACTTAACCTAAAAGTCAATAGGGCTTCATTTCTGTTTGAGAGATGTGGTTCTTGAATATTATGTTCTCTTATAGACAATGGGCTCTTTGAAGGTGGGAGCTGCTTTTTATCTTTCTTTGCATTCCCAGCCTTAGCACAGCACTGGATGTGTAGTATGTGCTTAATAAATGTTTGTTCATTTCTTAATTTGTTGGCTTAACATAGCAATGCCAAATTCTCAATGCATATACTCTGATACTTATTGAAAAATCTACTAAGGAATATACTAAAGGGAAACTCTTGTGACTCAGTTACATTTATTTACCTGGGATGCTGTTTTCCAAACTCATCACTCTAGTACCTGAGTTCCATGTGATGTGTGAATAGTGATTTTATAATGCTAGTCACATTTTTCCTTCTAAAATATTGCATAGGGGTGGAAGAGCAGGTAAGTGGTACACTGGCCCTGGAGTCTGAGTTTAAAGTCAGGCTCAGATGCTTACTAGCTGTGTGATCCTGTGCAAGTCACTTAACTCAAAGAAATAAAATAAAATAAAATATTACATGAAGAATCATGTGCATATCAAAAATGCATATGTACTTTGTACAGCAATTTTTAGTTTGTGTTTTTTTTTTCCATTTTGCTCTAGACTTTCTCTAAGCTTCCCTTCTTGTCATGCACAAACTCCTCTCCCAGCATGCCGAAAGCTGTGACTTACATGTGACTGATGTTGGTATTTTCCAGAGCCATTAATTCCTACTTCCCATAGTTATAACATAGGAGCTTGGGGGTCACTGATTTTGAGTTGGAAGACACTTTGGAGGTTATCTAGTTCAACTCCCGCATTTTAAAAATGAGGAAACTGAGGCCCAAAACACTGAAGGGATCCGCCTAAAGTCACACAGGCAGTGAATGGCCAACTCCTATGAATCCAAATCAATAGACTGAGAGGTGTTTGGGATGTTTGGGTGGTGTTGGGCAGGATAATTGAGAAGATCTCTGATGGCTCTGCAATGGCTCCCATCTTCAGCAACTCTGTGATATTTCAGTAGACCCATGGTATCATTAATGTAAAGACAGCCTCCACCATCCCTCCATCCTCCATAAATGACCTCATCATGATCTGGAAGTAGTCATGAGCTCTTGAGGCCAATGGAATAAAAGTTCTTTCAGATTCTATCAAGCTGGGAAGACTTTCAGGTAGGATTTTGGCAAAGACTATGTCTGCTGTCTGGAGACCAACCTAGCTTATACATACAACAATTATTTTTTCATTACAAATTATGAATTGCACCCCTCCCTCCAGCCTCTCCTCCACCCACTGAAAAGGAAATACAATAGCCAATATACATATGAAGTCATGCATAATATATTCCTACATTAGACAATGTATAAGGCTGAATGAGAAGTAGAGATATACATATGCTGTATTTGTTAATGTGCATGGAGGAATCCTTTAGGCTTTGTACACTTCTACAGCAAGTTGGTCACCAGGTGATGGTGGCTTTTGGAGGCCATAATAATCCATTCAAATGATACAGATACCAAATGGCCTTCTGTCCTGTGTAGTCTCTTTTCACTTCCCTGGCACTGGTGGTGAGATGACAGAAAATCTGGAAGGGGTTCTAGGAATGACAAGTTTATACAATAACATTACTATGCTCAGTTGTTGGTGAGAATATTGTCCAATGACTAGTCAGATGAGACATTCTTGGAGAAGCAGAACCATGACCACGTGGACATTCCCACTATACGTGAAACCAGAAGACATAAAGAAACCGCAGCAAAATGAGAGAACAACTTTCAAGTTTGTTTATTCATTCCAGAAGAATTGATGAAGATCCTGCTTTGAAGAAGACAAGGTACCTGTAAGTATTGGGAAGATGAAGGCAAAGTTCTCCTCTGGGAAGTGATTCAAGGAGCCCTAGATAGAACCATCCAAACCAAGTTAACATAGACCTTATACTTCATTCTACAGTTACAGAAACTGATGCCAGGGAAAAGGGAAGGAGTGATGAGGATGACTAAAAGGCTTTTTAGCAATTTTGACAAAATACAGTCAATGTGAAGTGACTCGCTGGCCAATGTGTGGAGAAATGGACTTCAGAGGCCACTTGGCAGTCGGATCTCCAGCTGTTTTCTGTCTTCCTTAGCCATTCTCCCCTGGGAAATGTTCACAGTATTCAGTCACTTGCTCTACACAGTCATTCCTTATGAGCATCTCATGAACCACCATCTAATTGTGCATGGATGCCCTTGGTTACATTTTTATCCGTGTTCTTTCAGACCAAGCTATCTGCCACTTGCCAAATGGAAGAAAACAAATACTTCTGATTTCCTTTGCCCACCACCTTTGTTCATCTGCATTTTTCTTTGGCAAACCAAAAACAAAATTGAAAACAGTTTGTAACTTGGATTTTTAAAATGTAATCTTTATATCCATAAATGTCCATGATATAAAAGTTTTAACTAAAATATACTTCTTAAAATTCAAGCCAAAGCAAAACATTCTGCTAAAACACGTCTCCCAACCTAGCTCAAATTCTAAACTCTGATTCAGTCCTCCCCCTGGATTCCCTCATTGTAATTTTTTTTAAAGCAATCTGGGTTAAGTAACTTGCTCAAGGTTACATGCCAGTTATTTCTGGGTGTGGTGCTGAGTATCTGAGCCCAGATTTGATCCCCAGGTCATCCCGACACTGGAGCCGGTGCTCTTACTCTCTGAGCCACCTGGCCACCCCTACCCTCATTGTAATTTAAAGAATGGTCATGGTGGTGGTGAGCAGTGGCATGGTCTGTGGTTGTGCTGGTGAAGTCAGGTGGGCAGAGCTATTCTAATGGACACTTCCCTTTCCATGTTGGGCATTTCTACTATAGGAAGATAGGAAGAATTGGGTTTGGAGAACTTTCTGTATTGGAAGTCTTTGGGAAAATTCCAGGATGGTGAAAAAAATCTGTAAATATTGACTTCTTCCTAAGAAGTCAGCGAGCACTATTACCAAATTCATTCCACTCTGCTAGCATGTTGTAATGTAATGCCAAAAGAAAGGCAACTTCCCAAGGTTCAGAATACCAGCATAGGGGCTCTCCATTTTATTCAGTAACAAACCAAGAACAGAGAAGATCAAAACATGACATCATTCCAAATACAGCATTTACTAAATGTGATTAATCTCCAAGTACTACCCCACCCCAGGACCTTCCAATCATTCAATCAATTACAAAGTCTCTGTTCTAAATACTACTCCACCCCTAGGCTATACCTTCATTTAGTTCACCACAAAGCCCCTCTTCTCAAATGGAGATTAGTTTCCAAACATAAGTAAATTACATTCATTTGTTCAACCACAGAACACAAAAAGGTCAAAAGTTCCCCACCCCTGGATCACAATTGAATCTACCCCAGAGTTACATCAAGTTTAAACACAGCACTTAATACCCAAATGGAGCTCTTTTCTTCATCTTGACAGACAGACAAAGTACCAGCAAAACAGCCATGTCTCCTCAGTCCTTGGCAGCTCAGGGGGCAGGTCTCAAAAGTCCAGGGCAATCCAAAGCGGCCACCAGCAATTCTCTTAGTCTCTCTCTCTCTCCACGAGGTGCTGCTTCCAAAAAGATCTTCCACCTCTCTCTTATCTCTCCAAATCTACGTCACCATCTACTCCTCCCAGTTCAGGACTTTCTTTTCACATCAACAAGTCCATCCCACAGGTGGGATTAACAAGCTCTGGGTTTTAACACAATCAATTTGAAAACCAAGCCAATACAGGGGAATCTTTAATTGCCATTACTATCACACATGTAGGGTGGCTTCTGCTATAATGTTCAGGGTTTAGATTGGGGGTATTAGATAGCTTCTTGATGGTCAACAATTAGACTTTGGTGAGAGAGGATAAGAGCTGACCCAGGACCAAGGATGTAAAGTCTTGTGATACCTGGGGGCTTAAGGGAAGCTAGGAGGACTATCATCCCAATCCCCCCTCAAGCCTTACTTCATAGACAATGTGGTAGTACTTCAGAGACTGATTCCTGGCTACCTTGGTCTACTCTGGTAGACTGGTCTTGTAAAGTGATGGTTATGGCACAGGAGAAAGGAGCCTTAGAAATATATGATAACGTGATATAGTAGAAATATTTTTGGGTTTGGAGTCAGAGGATCTGTGTGCAAAACTGGATTCTGATACTACCTATATGATTGTGAATTAGGCTTTGTGGGCCTAAATTATGTGATCTGTAAATTGAGGGAGTAGACCCAATGATCCCCAAGGTCTCTTACAGCTCTAGCATCCTATATTGATTTATAACTTCTACTGAGGAAGGAATAAAGAAAACTGAGTTCCAGGAAATGGCAGGTGTGAGTCACAAGCTCTGTCCTCCTAGCTAGTTAAAAATATGTAAGAAAGAACTAACTAAATGAATCTCAGTTCAATCTAGGTTCTCCAGTCAATTTGATGAAATTACACACCTTGAACCTTTGTCATAAGGGGGCCCCTCCCATGGAGATGGAACTGTGCCATGGCTGAAGGATGAGGTTAAATCCCCTTACTGCATCTGCATCAAATAGAATTGATGACTGAGAGTCAAAGACCAAACACCTTACCTCCATGATCTGGAACAGTGGATTATAAAAATAACTCCCTACTTTTTTGGGGATGTACAAACTCTTCTCCTTTTTTGTATGCTTTGGGAGGAGGATTTATCATCCTCCACCATGCCCATATCCAGAGGCCAAAGCCTATGCTTTGGAGAACTGTCTTTGCCAAGGAGGGTATGACCCTCAAGTTTCCTGAATACAGTAACTGCCTTCTCCTGCTCCTATTCTGAATACATCAATTAACTGCAGTTCTGACATTTCCAGCCTTGGCATTGACTGGATGGGTCAAGAGGCCCTGAGGTTGACATTTGGCCATCAGAAAGGAGAAGATTCTTTAATAGCATGTTTTTCAGGGAAGAGGATGGTCCAACAGAACCACTCTTCAAATGGAGTACCAAACAAAATCGTTTCTGTGATTTGGTTGGATAGTGGAAGGTCAAAGTGAATACAACATATCTGTTCAACTATCCTAAATAAGGTTTTGCCTTTTGGGTGGAGGAAAAAGAGTGTACTGGACTAATTGACTGCATGATGTTTTGAATTTCTTCCATTGCTTACCTTTGCTGGGCTGGAGCATCAAGTTCAGATCTGACAGAACCATTATCCTATTCAAAAGTCTTCAATGATTCTCTTTTGCCTTAAGGATTAAGTACACACTCCTCAGCCTAAAGTTAAGTGCCTCCTACAATGTGGCTCCAATCAATCAATTGACAAGTATTTATAAAAGCACTTCATACATGCTAGACACTCTGTTACATACTGGAGATGAAAAAAATAAATTAAAAATATTACCTACCCTCAAGGAGTTTAGATCCCACTGCGTGACAGGGGGAGTTGGTTACAATATGTATGAAAATAAATAAAGGAATTGTGAAGGAGAGAACATAATGTTAACACTTCAAACCAGCTGACTTGGAGATGCTGATGGGATGACGAGGTGGAGAGGTTGAATGAGGAAGTTGGTGAATCAGGATCACCGTTCAGGAGAGAAAGTAGATATAGATTTGGGAAACATCTGCATAGACTTGGTAAGTGAATCCAAAGGGGCTAAAGAGATCACCAAAAAAGAGAATATTGAATATAAAGAGAGGAGTCTATGATGGAATCTAATGGGAATCCATGGACAGAGGTTGGGAAATGACTGATGAACTAGCAAAGGACACTGAGAAGGAACAATCAAAGAGGAAAGAGAAGAAGCAAGAATGAGAGGTGTCATGGAATCCAGGGGAGAAGAGAATGTTCAAGAGAGGAGAGGATGGTCAAAAGCTATTAGAGAGGTCAAGAACACTACATTTAGTGGTTAGGGGAGTATTGGTACTTTGTTGATAGAACTATTGTGAGGAACCATTCTGGAAAACAATTTGGAACTATGCCCAAAGGGCAATCAAACTGGGCATACCCTTTGACCCAGAAATACCACTACTAGATCCATATCCCAAAGAGATCCAAAAAGGGGGAAAGACCTATTTGTACAAAAAAAAAATATTTATAGCAGCTCTTTTTATGGTAGCAAAGAATTGGAAATTGAGGATATACCCATCAAGAGGGGAATGGCTGAACAAGATGTGGTATATGATCATGATGGAATACTATTGGGCTATAAGAAATAGTCAATGGGATGGCTTCAGAAACACATGGGAAGACTTATATGAACCCATGCAAAGTGAAGTGAACAAAACCAGGAGAATACTGTATACAGCAATAAACAATAAGAGTGCTCTACTGTGATCAACTACTCCAATCAAAGGATCCATGATGAAAAATCCTCTCCAGCTCCAGAGAGAAAACTAATGAATGTTAGACTGAATGCAGACTGAAGCATATTTTAACTTTATTTTTATTGTTTTATTTTGCTCGTGTTTTCTTTTGCAACATGCCTAATACGGGAATATGTTTTGAATGACTTCACATGCATAATTGACATCAAATTGCTTACCTTCTCAAGGGGGTGAGGAGGGAGAGAATTTGGAACTCAAAATTTTAGAAAATGATTGTTCAGTTCTTTTAATATGTAATTGGGAAATATTTAATGAAATAAAAATAATTTACAACAAAAGACAGAGTGGTAATTCAGACTCAATATTTCGAGGTGTGAAGATTTATTTCTAGAATTAGTGAAGAGTAACCTCTATTCTTCCAAGGTCCTGACAGATTATGGGCTTTACTGGTTTAGCATTGTAGTCCAGGGTCGCCTGAACTCTAGAGGCAGCACTAGAGGAGAATTCTAGAGGAATTGTTGGGAATTGCATGTTCAAATTTAATTGCACAAATAATTCATGAGAATCACATCATTGGAAGGTCCAGCATACCCTCTGGAAACATCTGCTGTGCTGTCTGAATTAGATAGAACAGAGTTTGGAAGGATAAAAGGTATGGAAGCAGGGATGTTTGGGAGGATGAGGTGTATTTCTCAGTAATAACTGGGACTCAGAGAATGCTCATAGGAAAGTAAACAGCATTACAGTTCAATTTCCCCCTGTTAAAATAGATTCTTTTCTCCATTAAAAGCATAAAAGTACTCTGTTGCATGGTCTTTTTCCTGGGCACATACAGATTGCACTTCAGTACTTAAAAAAAATAAATAAAACATTTTAAATAGAATGAAAATTTGAGGAGATAGAAAAAAAGTACTTTTTTTTAGGAGATGCCTTTGAAAGCTTAACATGTAGAGAGGAAGACAAATCCTATTATATTCTCAAGCTTCAGAAATCCTAGTCTACTACTAGCTAAATGCTTATTGTGATAAGCTATTGTTTGAACAATTCTCTTGGAAACAGTCTTGAATCAGTTGTAATCTAACAGAGAGGGCAAGGGAAAGAGTCCAGCTGGATCCTCTAGGTCTTTAAGGAGCAGCCATCCCATTAAAACTAATCATCTTGATAAGATGCAAATGGCTTACTCTCCTACACTCTTATATTTATGCTAATGGACACAAAAAGGAAATACATTTAGCCAAATAATCCTCACCCAAAGCTGGAGTGATGCCTCTTTACATTAATATTCTGCAGTGCTATCTATATCTGGGTGCTTAAAGTGGGGCTTTAGCACAGTCTTCTCCCAATTCCCACCAGCTCTACTGCTTGTGAATGTCTGTGGAACTCTTCCCTATGCTGCTGTGCCAGCCACCTTCCCTTCCGTCCTCTCACTATCCCTTCCACTCTTAACTTCTATTTGTGTGTTCTCTTCTCCTATTGGATTGTAAGCTCCTTGAAGGCAGGGATTGTCTGTTTTTATTGGTTTCCCCATCACTTAGCACAGTGTCTGGGACATCATAAAGGCTTTGTAATTGTTTATTGATTGACCCACTGCCTACTCCCCCTCCCCACCCTCCATATACTTGGTTGAATTTCACCTCTCATGTACCTATCCCAGGCAAATCCACACATCAAATATTCTAAAGATGTTCTTTCTCAACCTCATTTTTTTTTCCCTTTGGCTCTCGCTTTTGGCCTCTCGCATGCTGCCCTAAACTATATTCCTTTCTGTACATGTTGTATGTATGCCCATTAGACCATAAGCTTCTTGAGGACTGCCACTGTGGTATTTTTCTTCTTTTTGTTCCTAGTGCCAAGACCAGAATCTTATGCAAGTTTTGATCAATTTTGTTGAATTGAAGTGAAATTGGAAACAGATTGCAGATTAAATGATTGATTTTATTTCTATTAAACTAACTGAAAACATGTTGTTCTATAAAGGGGGGGATCTATTGGGGGAATATCTAAACAAATTATGGTGCATCTATGTAATAGAATATTGCTATACCCAATAAAATAATGACATGGGAAGACACAAGAGTGCATGAAGAAGGAAGTAAAGCAAACCAGAAGACCACATACAGTAACTACAATAATATAAAGAGGAAGACAAATATAATTAAACTAAACACTCTGTGCATTCATAACCAAAGTTAGCCATTAGAATAAATAAGATAAGATCTCACTTGCCTTTCATCACAAAAAAATAAAGACTCTGGGACCTAAAGAGTGTTATATTTGCTACCAAACATGGCTCTCATCTAAGTTCTCTTCACTGATTTTTTTATCCATTAGTACTGGAGAAAGCACAGTGTATTGGGAGAGGTTGGGATATATTGAGAAATGAATGGAGCAAGTCATTTAGCCCTAATTGCTTCCCTCCCCCCAAAGAGCAACAAATGGGATATAATCTCTTGAAGAACAGAAAAAAGACTCATCATTGATGTGTCCAGGATTTGTTTCTGAATCAGTGATTCTACAATCACATCACCACCCAATCAGAGAAAAGGTAGAAACTGGTAAAAACTAGAAGAAATAATAATAATAGAAAGGATTTAAAATCATTAAATCCTTAGCTATTTAAATAAGCAATTATGGAAAATGGAAACTGGACAACAGAAATGACATTTGTAGCAATGATATTAATTTTATACAGAAGCTTAATCAATGTAAATCAATTCCTACAAGAAGAAGACAAAAGAGGCCAGAAATTGCTTTATCCACTTAAGCACTTGATTCGTTTGCCAAGCAGAGAAATATTCATTTTTAAAATGTGTAAACCCAAGATCAAGGCTAATCATTACTAGAATTGTCTCATAAAGCAGGTAGAAATAGTGGAGAGTTGAAAGCAACAACAGCAGCAGCAACAACAACATAAAAAATCCTTTTGGCAAGAGACCCAATGAATACTGTCATCCCAAAGACATTTAGGAAGGAAAATGGAAAGAGGAATCTCAAGGATGCCATTGACAAAAAGAAAGGCTCCGCATGTAATAAAATATTGATGGTATTTTTTGTGTCAGCAAAGAACTGCAGACAGAGGAGGGGCTCATCAAATGGGGAATGGCTAAACAAATTGTGGTACAGGAATGGAAAAGAATGGTATTGTGCTATATAAGGAATGAATGCAGAGAATCACAGGAAGACTCGGATGAACTGATACTAAGTGGAGTAAGCACAGCAAAGAAAACAATAAACATAGATACAACAAGGTAAATGCAAGAATAACAACCACAAAACAAGGCAAGCTGAATGCCACAAAATTATACAAATCAAGCTTGGTCCCAAGGAGGAGATATGAGATGCCACATTCCTAAGTTCCTTGGCAGAATTGGGGGTGCATGGCTCTGAAATGATACATGCAATGTGAGATTTTACAGGGATGTATTAATTTGTTTTACTGATACCTTCTATCTTCCTTAAAAAAATTGTAAGGGAGTAGAGAAAGATGTAGGATAAAATGTAGGTGATTTAAAAACACAAGATACCAATAAAAATCAATTTATTAGAATAGCCTTTATCCTTTTCACAAGCTAAAGTATAAAAAAGTCCCAGAAAAAAAAAGACAGTGTCTCCATTCTCTTTCTTTCTTTTTGGCAGCCTCTCTTTATCCCTGACAGGAAAACAGAATCTTCAAGCTGACAAGTTAAAGCAGCTATTTCTACAAAATCCCATTTGGCTCTTAAAGCTACAGTAAATAGTAACCATGGACTCAGCAAGAAAGGCTTTAGAAGCAGATGTTACACAAATAAATTCTAGGAATGAAAATGCAAATGATTTTTCTACTTTCTACTTTAAGTGAAATGCCATTTTCACATCAATTAAATGAAAACACAATGCTCCCTGAAGGTAGGGCTATAAGCTCTCACAGTATGTGGCTCCTCAACTCTTCCTTGGCTGCCTAAATGATGCAAAGACCTGTCATTCTTCACTTCTTCCAACACCCTGAGCACCCATCTTGCCAGCAGGGCCAGAGACGATAGCCTGCAGGTTTTAACCCTTTTATCTCTGCAGCTTTTCTCCTGGGGTGCCACTGTCATCACTGGCTTCTAGGGGCAACCGTTTCAGGCAGGCCTCAGCCATGGTTCTCTTAGTGACCCACCTCCTGGCCATCTTCTACAGGAAGCCTTCCCTAACCCCTCTTCATCTAACCTTTAGTCTGGTATTTCCCCTGATTATCCCATATGGGACCTGTTGGTATATATTTGTTTCCTTATTGTCTGTTTTTTTTTGTGTGATTATGACTGTCTTTTTCCTCTTTTTATCTCTCTAGTACTTAGGGCAGGGCCTGGCTCACAGGAAGTGCTTAATAAATATGTAGTAATTGATCTTATAGTGGAATAACATTCCATTACATTCCTGTACTCGCATACTCAGTGGCAGGTCTCCCACCTGGCACTGAGGTGCAGTGAACAGAGCATGGGGCTTGGAGTCAGAGAGACCTGAGTTCAAATTCTGCTACAGATATTTAAAAGCTGTGTGGCCCTAGACAAAGTCATTAAATCAATACCTCCCTCAATTTCTTTATCTGTAAACTTGTGATCATAATAGCACCTACCTCAAAGGGTTGTTATGAGGATAATCATAAATGCTTAGCACAGCGCATGGCCCATAGGAAGCATTGTACCAATGTTAAGTGCTGTCGTTATCATCATCATCCTCACCACCACCATCATCACCGTCACCATCATCAACACCACCACCATCATTACCATCATCATCATCATCACCACCATCACCATCATCATCATCATCACCATCATCACCATCATCACCATCACCATCATCACCATCACCATCATCATCACCATCACCATCATTACCATCATCGTCATCACCATCACCATCATCACCATCACCATCATCATCACCATCACCATCACCATCATCAACACCATCACCATCATTACCATCATCGTCATCACCATCATCACCATCATCATTACCATCACCATCACCATCACCATCATCATCACCGCCATCACCATCATCATCACCGCCATCACCATCATCATCATCACCATCACCATCATCATCACCACCACCATCACCATCATCACCATCGTCATCACCATCATCTAGATTTCCATTTCTTTGTTGCCATAAAAAGGATTAGTATGATTATTTTTAGGACATTTCTTTCTTCAGTCCCTTTGGAGTATTTCTAGGAGGGAGATCTCTGTGTTAAAGGATATGGACATTTTACTCACCTTTTAAAAGTATAATTCCTAATTGCTTGGAAAGACAATTCTTGGGAAATAGACTCTGCTCCCTCTAAGCAGTGTTTAGGAGAGACAGTGCTGTTTGACCTACTTATGAGAACTGGGGTAGAAAGAGATTATCTAGTTTGGTGGGAAAGCGAATTATGTGAAAGAGAAGGATATATGATATGTTCATAAAAGTAGGTTGGAGTCATACTGGAGAGGACCTTGAATGTCAGGATTAATAGTTTATTCCTTAGTTGGAACGCAATGATTTCTGAATAGAATGCTGATGTAGTACAAGCAGAGCATTCAGAAGAATTCATAAGTACCTTTAAAAAATATTAATAAACCTCCACATCACAGAGTAGAGAAAGAACCTTCACATGTAGAAAAGTGCCCCATAAAATCATATTGAATAGTTTTTTTAATTATATATGAAAACATATACACACAAGCTTTCTATAGAGTTTTATATATATGTTACATATATATAATATAAGAGTTTATATATGTTGTATATATAAAGCTACATCAAGCTATATATGTATGTATATGTATGAGTGTGCACATATACACACATGGGCACTGTGTATGTGACTTGAGTGACTTTTTAGAATCTAGTTCAGGAGTGAGGAACCTGTGACCTTAAGGCCATGTGTGACCTTCTAGGTCCTTAAGTGCAGCTGAATCCAAATTTGATAGAACAAATTAAGGCCGCAGGTTCTGCACCCCTGGTCTAGTTCCTAATTGCTTTCAAGAATGATTGGACTAATTGGCAGCCCCTAACAACTGTCTTTTTTGCCAGTCTAATACTTGGGGTAAGGTATAGCCTTCAAGTTGATTTAATTTTCCAGTCTCTAGATATTAGTGATATGGAGCATTTTTATGTAGTTGTTCATGACTTTCGTTACTTCTTCCAGGAAAGCTTATACATATCCTTTGACCATTTATCTACTGGGGAATGGCTCTTTGGCAAAAATGTAAAGACTAATCATAATAATGAGAGCGAGCATTTATATGGCACTTGAAGGTTTATGCAGCACCTTAAAAAATATCTTATTTTATCCTTAAAACCATCTTGGGAGATAATGCTGCTATTGTCCTCATTTTACATATGAGGAAACTGAGGCAGATAGAGATTAAATGACTTGCCCAGGGTTACACAGGTAGTCTGAGCTGGATTTAAACTCAGATCTTCCTGACTCCAGGCCTAGTACTCTGTGCTCTGAGCAACCCAGCTGCCCAAAGAGCTTTTCACAGTGCTGATGTCAGGGAATTACTTTGTGAGATGCTTAAAGCAGCAGATGATGGAAGCGTTCTGCTAGGACATGTAAATTGCTTGCTGCAAGTTTGAACTGTTCCTTTTTGTGATGTATCTGCTGTGATTCTTAATTCTTTATGACCTTGGTCATTCCAGACTATGGCTACATAGAAACCTATGGCGAAAGATTCATGTCTCTCTTCCAAGGGCCATCAGAAATCTTTAGAGCAATACTGCTGAACTTTATTTTGAAGGCTGTTGTGATTAAAAGGTTTCCTTCCCTCACTGACACTATTTAGAATTCCCAAGGCACTAAAATAATGAAGCACTGATGGAATTATTAGAAAAATCAAACACTTTAAAGAATCAGCAGCTGTCTCTAGATATTAAATAAGTAACCAGGAAAATTTTAAACAGGACAGTAGAAGCTTTCATCCTGGTGTCCCAGGTACTACTTATTAATGAATGTTCATTCCATTCCCTTTCCTTCAGTGAGTAAGGAAACCCTTAGCTTTAGCAATATAAAGCAGCTCCTTGGTCTCATGGCCAAATTGGGGAGATGACCTTAATCTTTGACACCCACACCTCAACTTTCATCCTTCTCCACACTTTTGGAAGCACCACTCCTTCCCCCTGTTTTTCCATGTTGACCCATAGCTTTCCAGAGCTGATTTCTGGAGAGCTGTTCTGATTTCATGACACCCTCCCCTCCACATACGCACCCACTCAACATGCAGATATACAACACTGGGACATGGGATTGATTGCAGGGACACCTTGGTTTCAGTAACAAGCTTTTAAGTGATATAAAGCATAGGGAAGAGAGAGTAGAATTTGGATTTGGCATGACTTAGGCTCAAAATCTGCCTTCGATATTTACTGGATATGAGAGCCAAAGTATGGCCTCAGAAGGGTGGAATGGGATTCCCCTCTGTGGGAGGTCTTTAAGCAGTGACTAGATGAACAATGGTCAACAAATTTGCAGCTCCAACTGTTTTTTCTAGCTGGAGACTTCATTGCTCATGACTCAGAATGCCAGCTTTTAAAAATCCACCTGGGCTAAGTGAGTGGAGAAGGGAGGAGACTGATTTGGGGTGTTATTTATTCTTAATGTCTTTTGCTATAGTCAATAACCCACAGAGAGGGATCTTACACACACTCTGTCTCTGTTTCTGTCTGTCTCTTTCTCCCTCTGTGTGTGTGCTTCTCTCTCTCTCTCTCTCTCTCTCTCTCTCTCTCTCTCTCTCTCTCTGTCTCTGTCTGTCTCTCTGTCTCTTTCTCTCTCCCCCCTCTCTGTCTCCCTACCTTCCTCCCTCCCTCCCTCCTCCTTTCCATGAGCTGTTGAAATGAGTGCTTTGGGGAATTTCTTCCCATCAACTAACAATGATATAAAAGAGAAGTCTTACAAAATGGAGGCAGCTGGTTAGGAGCCTTCCTAGAATGCTAGAATTCTTTCCATTCCATTGTTCCCTCTGGAACCCCTCAGTTGTTAAAGAACTGCCCAAGATACTGAATCTCTTCCTCATTTGTCCCTTCCATCTCCTTGCAGTGAAAGAACCCCACCTCTTTCCTGTATACAGTGATTCCTAGCCCCCCTCTCCAGGATAGTGCGTGCCTCTTGTACCCTTTGCACACAGGGCCAGTTAGAAGAATGGGCATGCTCCTTGCTCCTCATTCTCACCCAGGAGATGCCTTCCCCCTGTAGGCTTCTCTTCCGAATGGTGAGTGTCTACCCCAGATAACCATTTCTTGAGGCCATGCATCCTGGCCATTCTCCCTTCATTCTTACCTTCACTCCTCACTCCCTGGCTTTCCTACCTACTTTCCAGTAGCCTCAACACCTCTCCCTCCCTTGCCTTCCAACTGCCTTTAATGTGGCATTTCCCCTAAAAAGAATAAAAGTGCTTTAAAGGTATGGACTGCCTTTTTTGCTTGTATTTGTACCTGGCACATAGTAAGTGCTTAAATTAGTTGCACGGGGCACTCTCCTGGATATACCTTGTCACTAATGTCTAAAGACCTCTTATGTTTATGTGAGTTGGAAAAAAAATGATTCAGTGTGATTTTTATTTTGGATTTTATGACCAGGATTCAGTCTGGTCTGTTTTCTCGATGTACCCTCCATTATTAACTTTTGTCCATTAGACGTGAGGCGGTATGTATGTATGTATGTATGTATGTATGTATGTATGTATGTATGTA
>NW_027186458.1:11208563-11220285 GCF_028583685.1 Petaurus breviceps papuanus
GTATGTATGTATGTATGTATGTATGTATGTATGTATGTATGTATGTATGTATGTATTTCAAGTTCCTAGTAACTCTCCCCTTGGACATAGAGTTATGAAGTGGCTCGTGATGATTCCTTCTGAGGGAGAGCAAGATCTTAAGCCATGGGCTAGTGGATTGAGATCCCAACCTTGTGCTAGGAAAAGTCACTCTGTCAGGTGACTCCCAGAGTTCACCCACACCCTTGTGCCATAAACAAAGGCACAGCAGGAAGCATAAGAACAGGATCAACCATGGGTGTTTCTGAGCAGTAAGATTATATCTGTCTAGTGGAGTCTTCACCAGAATTTTTTGAAAAATATACAATTAGAAATAGGTGTCAGTTACACTCAGCTGAAGTCAGGTAATGGGCAGTGGTCTGTTTTTTTCTTTTAGTGCTCTAGCTACTAGACAAAATACTCATGGTTAAAAAGAAAGGTCACATGCCTCTTCATGTGTCCATTTAGAAATCACCTTCCAGGGCTCCTATGGAGGCTTGGGTTTTAAACAGATGTCTCTGCCACCATAGTCTTTTGTCCTTTCTGTGAGAGAGCCTCAACCCTCCCCCCCCTCCACTAGGAGAAACCCTGCCCTCTAGTCTTGGTCTCATGTTAGCTTCTTGTCTTCCCAAGCTGGGAAGAAATAGCCTTTTCAGGGCCCTTGTGAGGGGTGTTCCACAGGTTTGTGGAGCAGTTATATTGAGAGGGCTGTGGGGGTAGAACAGGACAGTACCACTGTCTTCCCATCCACCATCTTGGCTGGTCTCCAATGTCATCTCATTTCATAGGAGTTGTATAAATAGGAATGCATGGATCATTGCTCATGATGAAAAGGTGAGCAGTTTAATTTAGTTGTTTTTACTAGGCTGCCCATCAGACATCATTTCTCCTTCATCCTTCCAATGGCTATTTATGTCAGGCCTTCCAGTGTCTTTCCTCCAGAATAGCACTCCTTCTTGGCTGACCACTCATTTTCTCAATTTAATACCTCCTTCCCTTGGACAATCCGTCAGCTTGCTGTCTGACTCAGAAGCAGTCCTCATTATGTCTGAATTATATAACTGCCTATAATAGTCCAACAGGGCCAATTGAATTTGCTGTCCAGTACTTGCATTATGTTAAGAAAAGTGTATATAGAAACTTCCTAGGCATTATTATGCCAAAATGTTCTCTATGTAATGTCCATACACCACTCCCAGTTGTATAATCTCTCTTCCACACATGACAACTCTTCAAATGTTTGAGGATAGTCACCATGACTTCCTATGCCTTCTCTTCATGAGGCTGCCCATTCCTATTTCCTTTAAACTCATTCTTCTATGGATTGACTTTCAGTCCCCTCATCATCCTATTCAGCCTTCTTTGGATGTCAATATATTTTGACATGATAATATATTTTGAAATGTCCTTTCTAAAAAAGGCCCCAGAAAGAACTTCAGTGCTTCAAATGGAGAGTGAACAAGGTAAGGGACAGATGGAAAGTGAACAAGGTAGGGGACAGACAGTATGACTTGAATCTTGTTCTTGGGCACTCTGCTTAATTTTATGCTACCTAATACTACATGTCATTGTGTGTGTGTGTGTGTACGTGCATGTGTATGTGTGTGTGTGCATGTGTTTTACTGCCATATTACATTCTGGGCTTGCATTGTTCTTGGGATTCAGGTCTTTTTCACCTGGGTTGCTATCTATCTTCCTCTTTCCTTCCATTGTACGCTTGTGCAGTTGACTTTTTGAGCCCCTGTGAAGGAATTTACATTTATTACACTTTCATTGGGGCATCTAACTATTGCAGTGAAAAGAGTGCTGGGTCTGGAGCAGGAAGGCCTGAGTTCACATCTAACCTTAGGCATTTACTAGCTGTGTGACCCTGGTCAAGTCCCTTAAATTCTGTTTGCCTCAGTTTCCTTATAAGTAAACTGGGGGTTACAATAGCACCCCTCTTGCTGGGATGTTGTGAGGACCAAATGAGATCATATATCCCTCCACAAAGCTGCTAAATTATATTTATAAAGCATAGGACTGACCATATTCCTCCCTGCTGAAGAAGCTTCCACATCTCCCAGTGGAGTGGCACCTCCAGCCTGGTCCTCATTACACAGCCCAATGCGACTACTTTCCCCATCTTTACTCTCTTCTAGCATCATTCCTATTGTCCCTACAAATAAATCAAGGACTGTGATATAAATCAAGGTCCAAGCACGGGTTCTGATACCTCCGATGGAGAAAATAATAGCTTGTTAGAACACTTGTATAAGCCTCCCATTTTTCTTCCTCCCATTTGTCCTCCCATTTCATGTCCAAACGTCCTTGGGATAACTCTGCTCTGTTGGGTATCTGACCAAGCTTTCCTTGGCCTGCCTTTGCCCTCAATTGCTTCTTTCTCTTTTGTGAAATGCTGTTACTCATAATCCGCCACCATCTTTCTTCAGAAGAGTTTACCAAGTTGTTTCTATTCTAACCCGCTGTTTCTTTTGGCAGCCTGCTCTCGCCATTTGGCAAGGAAGTGAGATGTTTGCTGACTAAGGCACAGTGTGTCCAAAACAAAGCTCCATCTTCTCTGCCCAGCTTTCCCCTCTGCCTTCTATTTAGGAAGTCACTGTGCTTCCAGTCCCTGGGCTTCACAACTTCAGAATCATCTGGAATGTTCTTTCCTCTGAGCCTTCCTCACCTTCCTCTTCTCTTCACTCTCCCCCCCACCCCCAGCCTAGTGCCCACCACCATCCTTCTGGCCTAGACGTTCCAATAACTCCCTTCGTGTGCTTTCTGCCTCCAGTCTCTTCCCTCTCCAGTCCATCTTACACTGAGCTGCTAAACAGACATTCCTGAAGTGTAGACCTAGCCACATCACTCCTCACCTCAAGATAGCTCAGTGACTCCCAGTTTCTTTGGGGCTAAAATTTGTGGCATTTGATGCCCTTTACATCAGTGCAGTAGCCTGCCTTGCCAGCTTTACTGCATATTCTCTTCTTCAGGCTGTTTCTGAAGACGAGATTGCTTCCTATTCCTCAGCAGTTCGCTCTGTCTTCCCTCTCCATGCCTGTGAGCAGGCTGTGCCTGCAGCCTGGAGTGCTCCCCTCCTCCCCTTCCCTCTGAGATCAGCTCTTCAGCCTCCAGGAGACGCAGCCTTCTCCCCCCACTTGCTGGTGCCCTCCTCCTGTCTCCCCTCAGAAAATTATTTTAGATTGATTTTGCATTTGGTGTTTATGCTGTTTCCCCCTATAGAATGTAAGCTATTGTGTGCTTAGTGCCTAGTATAGTGTCTGAAAATAGCAATTGCTTAAATGATTGTTTAATGAATGGACTGAATAAATGAATAGATCTTTCAAATAAAAGATCTCTTGGTATCAATACCTTGCAATATTTATATAATTATCCACAGCTCCCTCATTTCCCTCCCCTCCATTATGCACTCCGGCCCCCAGTTTCATTGTGTTTGTTTGGTTCCCCCCCCCCCCATCTGTATCTTCTGATTCCTAGAAGTTTTCTCTCCAAGACTCTTCCTGGTGTCTACTGACCATGGAGTGTGTTGTGGTTATGACTTTAGCTACTAGAGGCTACACATCTGCTACCAGAGGAAGGGCCCTTCCTTCTTTGAAGATACTAATGGGAAAGGAGAACAAATTCTCAAAAATGATTAGGTGGCATTTTGTAGGATTATCTGACCCAGCCGGGATGGAAGATGAAAATGTGAGTCCTAAGGATGATGTTGTCACTGTTCACCATCGTCAGCCTGCCATGGTAGGAAGACTGCTCATACAGGGACTGCTCGGGCTCTTTCTCCAGTGCTGGGCAAGTGCCCGGCACTTAGTAAGGGCTCAATAAATGCAGGCTAGATGAAGGATTGACAGAGTGATATGAACAAAGGCATATTTTGATGCATGGCTCAGCTTTCACATGCCACAGGCACAGAAAGGGAGAAGCCAAGAACATTTAATGAAGATTTTCATGGTGGGCGTTTAATGACGGCTGCTAACTGATTTGCTGGACTTGTGTAACGCTGACTCTACCTAATGGGAGCTTTCCAGGGCTCACTTCCTGGCTTACTAAATATGAAATTCTTGTAACTGCCTACCTATAGAAATATTTTCGAAATATTTTATTTTCAAGAGTTTTAAAATATCATTTTCCCAGCTGGCATTATCTTAATAATTGTTTTTGTAATGGTCGTTTAGAACATTAGCACAGCTTGTCTTTGGGCCCCTCCACATCACTTCTTTCCCTAGACATAATTAAATAGCACCATACTGGGACTGCAAGGGAAAGGGCATGACCTTATTTAATGACATGACGACTGTGCAATAAGCCAACATTTATCAGGAACAATAATTATAAAAATAGTGTAGTTGGCCACCCCAAGGAACATTCTGCAAGCTGGGCATAGCAGATCCTTAGAAACTTGGAAAGCATCCCTGTCATGAATCCCACCGAGAATATTCACCTGTGAATGCTCATAATTCCTACTAGCTTTTTTCTTCCATTAGCAATTCAGTAATGGACCTCTCATTTGTATTCAAGATGCTAGTTCTTAAAGATGGCTGAAAAGAAAATATCTTATAATTGTGACAAAGTATACCTTTCTGTCCCAAGAAGAGTTTGATGATAGAATTCAGTCACCATAGGGCCTCTGCCCTATGGTTCTGAGAAAGTACTGTCAGGATTCCAGAAAAAAGACCTTGCCCTGCCTTCAGGGCTCTTAGAGTCTAGAGGAACGCAAACAGAAGGGTTCTTAAGCAATAATTTCACTTTTTTCTAGCCCCCAGTAGGATAATAATGACAGTAATTGCATCTCTTCAACTCATTGTCAAAAGAAATTACAGAAGGATTAACCATAAGGAGTCCAGATTTAATGATGAATGTAGATTTTGCAAGTAAATGTGAAGAGAGCACTGGGCCTGGAATCGTGAAGACCTGAGTTCAAATTTGACCCCAGATGGTTACTAGCTGTGTGACCCTGGGCAAGTTGCTTAATCTCTGCTTACCTTGATTCCTCATCTGGGTAATAGGGGTAATAACACTCTCAGTGTTGTTGGGAGGGTCAAATTCAGTTGTCTTTGTAATGTGCTGAGTACACTGCCTGGTGCAGCTATGTCAATGCTTAGTCCCTTCTCCATTCCCCAACATATCACTATAGACTGTAAACATGTAGTGCCCACCCAATGTCTCACAATAAGGCAGCTAGGTGGTACAAGAAGAGGTGGGCCTCGAGTCAGAAAGATCTGAGTTCAAATCTGACCTCACACACTTACTAGTTGTGTAAAAACCTGGGCAAGTCACTTAACCCTGTTTACCTCAGTTTCCTCGTGAGTAAAATGAGCTGGAAAAGGAAATGACCAACCACTGCAGTATGTCTGCCAAGAAAATACCAAATAGGGAAATAAAGAGGTGGACAAACAAGAACAAAATGTCTCACCCACATGATCTGGTGGCTGGAATTATGTGGCAGAAACTCTCTCTTTTTCATGGACCCACAGACTGGAAACATCCCAACTCAAAACACAGGATTCAAAGGATCTTAGGACACTTTGTGTCCTTCAAACACATTGTTATGGAATGGGCTAGTTATCATCAGCAGGATTGTTGCCTGCCATTGTCTGAAGGTACCACCAGTGGACAAAACCTTAAGAATGTTGCTTTCCCCAGTAATTTCTATCACCAATACTCAATCTTCTCAGCTGGCCAGCATCCAGGAGCTCCTGGCTGGTCCTTAAGCTGTACTGATGGGACATCCTCTGGAGAGGATGAGCTCGATCCCCATACCTTTATTCACTGTATTCATTCTTTTCTCAATCTGTGCAGTATTTGCAGAACATTGCCTACAAAAGAATGTTAGCAGGATGATGACTTGTCTCAACACTTTGTATTTGGACTCCTTTGAAAAAGATATGGTGAACATTGTGATGCCCTTGCCACCAAGAAGACTTGGCATTTTTGAACCATTTTAACAAAGAGCCAGCTATGTGCAGAACAGTATTACAATTAAACTGGGGCAAATGACCCATCATCCAGATTCCCCCCGAACCTTAATCAGTACCCTGCTAAAGTACACTAAAGGAGCTAATCTAAGTGCTGTAGAGAAGGGAGTGCTGGGCCTAGAGTCAGAACGACCTGAGTTCAAATCCATTCTCAAACTTCGAACTCCCCCCCCCCCGTCCTCCCCTCCATCATTCCCCCCTCTCATCCCCTTTCCCCCTATTCTCCTGCAGGGTGAGATATACCTTTTTTATTGTATATGTCATTCCCTCCCTAAGCCAAATTCAGTGAGAGTAAGGTTGGCTCATTCCCTTTTGCCTTCCTGTTCTTCCCCTCCATTGTAACAGTTTTCCCTTACCTCTTCCATATGAGATAATTTACCCCATTCTGTCTCTCCCCATATCCTCTCATTATATTCCTCTCTCACCTCTCAATTTCACCTTTTAAGTATCATCCCTTCCTATTCAATTGGTCCTGTGCCCTCTGTCTATGTATACCTGTACATATGTCAGTGTGTGTATATACACACACTGACATATTTATTCATATGTCCATATACACTCCTATATAGACATATATATGTATGTAGATAGATAGATGATAGATAGATAGATAGATAGATTGATTGATTGATTGATTTATATTCTCATTAACTATTCTTATACTGAGAAAAGTTTTATCAGTGACAATTATCATTTTTCCATGTAGGAATGTAAATAGTTCAACTTTGATTAGTTCCTTATGATTTCTTTTCCCTGTTTACCTTCTCATGCTTCTCTTGCTTCTTGTATCTGAATGTCAAATTTTCTATTCAACTCTGGTTTTTTCAGCAAGAATGCTTTAAAGTCCTCTATTTCATTGAATGCCCATATTTTCCCCTGAAACATGATTCTCAGTTTTGCTGGGTAGGTGATTCTTGGTTTTAATCCTAGCTCCTTTGACCTCTGGAACATCATATTCCAAGCCCTTCTATCCCTCAGTGTACAAGCTGCTAGGTCTTCTGTTATCCTGATTGTGTTTCCACAATATTCAAATTGTTTCTTCTTGGCTGCTTGTAATATTTTCTCCTTGATCTGGTAACCCCAGAACCTGACTATAATATTTCTAGGAGTTTTCTTTTTGGGATCTTTTTCAAGAGGTGAGTGGTAAATTCTTTCAATTTCTATTTTGCTCTCTGGTTCTAGAATATCAGGGAATTTTTTTTTTCTGGAGAATTTCTTGAAGGACGATTTCTAGGTTCTTTTTTTGATTATGGCTTTCAGGTAGTCCAATAATTTTTTTGTTGTTTGTTGAGTTTTTTTTTTTTTTGCTTTTTGGAGGGCAGTTGGGGTTACGTGACTTGCCCAGGGTCACACATTTAGGTTTTGTGTTAAGTGTCTGAGGCCAGAGTTGAACTCAGGTACTCCTGACTCCAGGGCTGGTGCTCTATTCACTGTGCCACCTAGCTTGCCCAGTCCAATAATTTTTAAATGATCTCTCCTGGATCTATTTTCCAGGTCAGTGGTTTTTCCAATGAGATATTTCATATTGACTCTATTTTTTTCATTTTTTAAATCTGTTTTAGAGTATCTTGATTTCTCATGAAGTCATTAGCTTTCAATTGCTCCAATCTAATTTTGAAGCAATTATTCTTTTCATTGACTTTTTGAAATTCCTTTTCCATCTGGGCAATTGGCTTCTTAAGGCATTCTTTTCCTCATTGGCTTTTTGGACCTCTTTTGCCATTTGAGTTAGTCTACTTTTTAAAGTGTTATTTTCTTCGGAATTTTTGGGATCTCCTTTAGCAGGCTTTTCATGATTTTCTTCTATCATTCTCATTTCTCTTCCCAGTTTTTCCTCCATTTCTCTTACTTGATTTTCAAAATCCTTCTTGAGCTCCTCCATGGCCTGTGATCAGTTTATATTTTTCTTGGAAGCTTTTGATGCAGGAGTTCTGATTTCATTGTCCTCCTCCAGTTCCATGCTTTGATCTCTTTTGTCCCCCAAAAAAAGGATTATATAGCCTGATGGTGCTTCCTCATCCTGCCAATTACTTGACTTTTGAGCTCTTTGCCACAGTAGAACTCTGCTTACAAAATGGAGAGAGCTTTGTCCCAAATTGATGGGATTTACACAGCTGCTGCAGCTATTAGGAGGGTGCCCTCTCTACAGCCCCCACAAGTTCTGGCTCTCTGGCTACACACCCCAGGACCACCCAAGAATGCAATCCAAATCCAGGCAGGTCAAAGCAAGAGTGATTTTCCTCTGAATGGTTGCTTAATCCCCCTACAATCTTCAGGCCAGGAGCTCTGAAAGTAGCCATATGGCCCCTCTCTCCACTTCTGACTCTGGAGCCAGGGGCCACAGTGCACTGTTCCTTCACCCTTACAACAGAGTTCCCGACTGACCTTTTATTTTCTCTTTGGCATTTATGGGTTGAGGAGTCTGGAAACCACGACAGCTGCTGGTGATTCACTCTCCTGAAGTCTGCTCTGGCTAGTCTGGGCGCTGGTTGGGGCCACCCTGGGGCCAGAACCAGGCTTACTGGGGTCTGTACTCTGCTCCCAGCTTGCTGCAATAGACCTTTCCTATTGGCCTGGCAGGCTGCTTTCAGTGGGATATTTGCTTCTCTATGTCTTTTTGTGGGTTCTGTTTCTTTAAAATTTGTTTAGATTCATTTTTTACAGGTATTGGAGATGGTTGAAGCCAGAGTCTTTAGCCAAGTTTATGCTTTTACTCCACCATCTTGGCTCCACCCCCCATTTAACTTCTTTTTTTGCCTTAGTTTCCTCAATTATAAAATGAGGATCATAATATCAAGTGCCTCACAGGGTTCTGAGGATCAAATGAGATAATATTTGAAGTGTTACCATGGTGCTCGGCATGTAATGGTGTTTAATAAATGCTTGTTCCTTCCCTCCTTTAAAAGAAGCTGCTTTAGTTAGACCTCATTGAAACTGTCTCTGGTGTTTAAGACCTTGAAAAGAAGAGAGACGATTCTGTACAAGGACAGGCAGTGGGATCGAATCCCCTCTTAGACTGGGGAATGTGCCTCGGGCTTCTGTCTCTGTTCTCTAGGTAAAGTTTGGGGCCACAGATCTATCTTGTGAGTTTGGGAAGGTAAGGAGAGTGAGCATTCTGGCTTCCCAGCCTCTGGGCCTTGCAGTCACTGTAGCCTTGGTGCCCAGAGGAAAGAGAACTAAACTTCAGAGCCCACCTCAGCAGTAGCTGAGATAAAGATTTAAGAATAAGTTCAACATTTCAACATAAACTTGGTGAGATCAAGACTGTGTAGGAAATGAACTAAGTCTGAACCCACTCTCCCCAGAGACTGACTAGTTCATAACATAAATCTTCCTCTTCAATCCTTTTTTTGTGGTTCTTGGAGCCACTTTCCTAAGATTAGGAAACTAAAGAGAAGCTAAATTGGGGAAGGAAAATAATGTATCTTATTATTCCAAACACCTAGGAAGTGAATAGGGACCAGACAGAATATAAATAGTTTGTAGACCACTTAGACACACAGATATTTTTAAATTTTTTTTATTTAGATGGACTATCTAGCCACACCTTCACAAACATGTCTTTGCAAAGCTCACTTTCTAACCCAGATTCACTTATCTGCATTATATCTCATTATCTACAATCCACTCTTTCCTTTTTTTAAACAGTACTTTATTTTTACATGTAAAGACTTTTTTAACATTCATTTTTTTTATTTTGAGTTCCAAACCTTTCTTCCTCCTCACTCCCTCTCTAAAACTAATCTATATAAGCACTTATATAGGTTATATAAGTATAGTCCTATCAAATGTATTTTTGTATTTGTCATGTGAAAGAAGAAGCAAGTCAAAAGGGAACACACATGCACACACACATGCACACACACACACACACACACACACACACACTCTGAAGATAATCTGCTTCAGTTGTATGCCAACTCCATCAGCTCATTCTCTGCAGGTGGACAGCTCAAATCTACCTCTCTCGATACTTGGAGTGCTTTGGCTCTGACTGTCACCCACTGTTCTCCTTTTGCCTCTCTCACTCTTCCATCTGTGTATCAGCTACACAGTGATAAGCATAACACCTATGTCTTTATACAAGTCATTAAAAAATGCTAAATAGTCCTGGGACCCATTTCTAGAGATCTTCTCCCAAGTTGACCTCAAACCAATAATGACTGCTCTTTTGGTCTCTCAGTTCAAACAATTCTAAAATGATCATCTCATTGATATCTCTCCATCTTGTCCATGAATAGAGTATAAAATGTGATGTCTGGGGAGCTCACCTGAGGCACCCAAGAGTTATCTGGTGAAACAAAAATATAAGGTCCATCTTTATGTGATCATAGCAGCTCTTCGCTTATAGACACTCCCCAGCCACCTCTCAGATCAGGCAGTTTGGAATCTCTCTGGAAATGCCTATGACGACTCCTCTGTAAATGGTTTGCAGATTCTCTTCTCTTTTGTAATTGAAAATGGGGACATTTGCGTTTCTTCTGTGCCCTGGCACCTCTTCTCTTCTAGACAAGCATATTGTAGCTCAGAATCATAGAGTTAGAAGGTGTCTCAGTGGCTACCTTGACCTACAATCCCCCTCACAGGTGATGACCTAGATTTTAAAGAAATTTATTCATTTATCGACATATCCATTTATTCATCCCTTTATTCATTTGTTCATCCACTTATTTATTTAGCACCTACTATGTGCTAAGCATGTTACAAATATTACCTTATTTGATCCTTACAGCAAACCCATTTTATAATAAGCTTCAGAAACTGAGGCAGACAGGTTAAGGCATTGGTCCAGGATCACACAGCTGTAAATGTCTGAGGCACAGTCTAAACTCAAGAGTTCCTGTCTCCAGGCTCAGCACTCTAACCACTGTGCCACCTAGTGGACTCAACATGACCATCTGAGTTTGCCTTTCTCCAGGCTAGGCAGCCCCATTTCATTCAGGCTTTATACATAGGACGTGACCTGACCTTGACTCCCTTAACCATCCTGGGCACTCTTTTCTCTAAAATTGTGTGGTGCCTAGAACTGAGCACACTCCTTTAGCTGTGGTCTGACCAGGGCAGCATATGGAGAGACTATAATGACCTCCATGGCCCAGGACCCTTTCCTAATGAAATCTACATTAAAAACCACAGTTCTGACTTTTAAAAATATGATCTGCTCCTTTCTAGCCATATCTTGCATATCCTGTACCTGGGCAGTTTGGGTTTTAATATAAACATATTTTGACTTTAAATGTTACCAAGTTATAATTCATATAAATTGGAGACAGCTTCTAGCAAGGTTGCAACATAATTAAATACTTAATGATATAACAAAGAAGAAATATATTCTGTGAATATATTCCTAGTCTATCCGTGGACAATATATTCTGAATTGGGACCATTAAAGGATTTTAGGCAAATGAAACATTTTTAATAGCAACATACAAATTTAAAATAAATAAAGCAGTGACATTGTTTTTTCTTATTACAGTATTTTTTTGAGGCATTAAAACTGAAGAATAACATCTCACAATCCCTGCAGAGGGGATTCTCCTCAGTATTTCCCAGTAACTCCTGCTCTTTTTCTGCTAAGGCCACACAGACCTGGTCTCCTATGGCCCAGGCCATAGGAGTCTGAAGCCTTAGTTCTAATGAGATTTTAGTGACTGACCAGATCTCTTTGATCTGCTTAGCATGTGTAGCAGCAAGAACCCTGGAGTCCCTAGGGTGGCTGCTCACACAGG
>NW_027186458.1:11220295-11260542 GCF_028583685.1 Petaurus breviceps papuanus
TGTAGCAGCAAGAACCCTGGAGTCCCTAGGGTGGCTGCTCACACAGGTTCTTGGATCTGCTTTGTTAAAGGAAAGCAACTCAAAATGGGTTAACAAGCTTACTTTAATCAGTCAGATATATATCGTTTACCTTGTTCAGGAGAAAAGGTCAGCACCCTGAACCTCAAAGTATACAGGCATAATTATCAAGACAGAAACATCAAGTAGACAGATTTCCAAACTGTCCAACCATTACATCCATACCCAGTCAACATCTGGGTTTCCACATTCTGGGTTTTTCAAAGCCGGGGGACTCTCAACAACGGCTTCCCAGAATTCAGATCAAATCACAGAATACTTCTCAAAGTGAGTCCCAAAACAAAGCTACACATCAGGGCTTATATAGCCTTCTCCTGGCTCAGATAATGTAACAACCTTATTGACCCACTGGCCAATCAAAAAGTATCTACTGAAAAACAAGCCTCCCTCCCCAGGCTTCAGGTGCACATTAGCCTAGGGGCAGGGAAGATCTTTAAAATTTACATTCTTATTACAGCATGACATTGGATCTGTGATTGGTACCCTAGAGTCAGATACAACACTGTCACATCCCTGTAAGCAGTTGAAAATCCAATCATTCCATATGGTTGATTTTCTGTTGCCTAGTCACTGTCTAGAAACCTTCTCAAGGATTGCTCAAAGTAGGACAATAGTGCTGTGCCTCACTGAAAGTCAAGGAAACCCTTCATTTAAGATTGACCCCTAAGACTCTTCCAAGGAGCTCCCTATTATAAAGGGATAAATAATCAAGTGATAGTGAAATGTTTTAGAAAAGATTGAGTAGTATATTCCCTCAGTTTCTTTTCTGAATGATGCTTGTGGTATGGAGTTGAATCTGAGATTCTCTCTCTCTCTGTCTCTGTCTCTCTGTCTTTGTCTCCCTGTGTTTGTCTCTCTCTGTCTTTGTCTCTCTCTGTCTGTCTTTTCTCTCTCTTTCTGTGTCTATCTCTATCTCCCCCCCCCCAAAAAAAAATTTGCAGACTTGGGTCGTGGCGCAATGATAGAACAATAGAACTTGTAATCTACCTTTGCGAGACGTGGAGAGGCTTATCACAGAGAGCTGGGTGCCCTTTATTTTTTTAGGCAATACAACTCATAACCATGTAGGAATTGCTTGGTGTGGCATGGATAGAGTACAGGAGACCTGGATTTGAATCCTGTTTCAGACGCTTAACTACTTTTGTGACCTTAGACAAGTCATTGCAATCTCTCTGTTTCACATTCCTTGTAGGTAAGATGAGGACCTTTAAGAGTTGTGAGTCTCAAATGGAAAATGTATGTAAAGACACTTTGCAAAACTTAAAACATGATAATAATATTAGCAGTTTTTATCGTTATTATTAAGAATAATCCCCTTACCTACTAAGGGCTTTAGATCTCTATTAGGGGAGGCAGATTCCATCTGGGTAAAATTCTGATCTTTGGAAGTATAGATAATCTAGATGCTTACCAGGGATGGTATTTTAGCTTCTTAGCTAATGATAAGTTGCTGAAATTAGGCAGAGTTGCTAATGGCACTAAAAGCATGTCAGGCCCCAATCATTCTTTAGCAGGGATTGGTTAAGTTCTGGTGCCAATTTGAAGACTCCAAGAAATGATGTTGGCCTGACATTAGGTCAGGCAGGATGGAGAGGGATATTCAATGACAAAGAGGGAAAGAGATGTCAAAATGGGGAGCAGGGAAGAGACATTCTTGCTCTGTAGTTGTCCTGCCCTTGTCTGCACCTCACTCAGAGTCAGCCCAACTCATGAGCAGCAAAGAAGCGACAGTCAGATTGTGGAGCAGCCATTGTTGCCTACAATGGAACTATGAGTGGAAAAGGGGATGTCTTGGGAGTCAGGCCCTGTCCTTGAGCCCCTCACCTTCCCTCACCCAACCATGGACTTCCTTCCAGCCCCAGACACAATGATTTGAATATCATTTGGGAGGTTCTGTGAGTTGCGTCCTCCTTTCTCCACTCAGAGAAGGGGCAGCTTTGGAGATGCTCAAACACCTGAGCTGTTATTCCTACAGCTCCTGCATTTGGGCCATGACAGTAGACTACTTTGGGACAGTCTGGGTCCAGGAGAAGCTGCAGGCATATAGCCACAAGGGAAGTGTTCCATTACATTGCTTATTCGTTCAATCCAAAATGAGTAAACTATTATATGTGGTGCTGAAACATGTCTGCTTGCTTGTATGTAGGGCTGACTCCATTAAGCCAAGGTCCCATAATTAGGGTTCATGAAGTATGGCATGTTCAGGGAGGAGATAGTGCCCACAAGTGTTGAGGGCCCATGAACTAACTCTGCTTTGGTAAATCCACACTGACCACAGCCCTTAGGTCCAGTATGAGATCAGACACCCAGACAGGCAGAGCTGTCTAATATGTGATCTTGCACTCTCTGATTCATAAAGAGATTGACATTCTCTTGCCTGTAACTTGGTGGAATAAGGATAGAACCATAGGGGTGAGGCTGAGGATGTTCCTTCTTACTGCCTGGTGTTAAGAGAGAGTCAGCTAGAAATGTCTCCTAGGATTTAAAAAGAAAACAACTATACAGAAACCCTTAGCTGGGTAAAAGTAACATACTTCTCTGTATTTTTTGCTAACAATTTAATTTTTGGCTTGTTCTGCATATACATACATGCATGTATGCACACAAATACACATGTGCACATGTACATATAGGCAAATGAGGTCAATCCAAACACAAATTGAGAAGAGAAAGGAGTCCAGTCTTAGTCCTCAAAAAATTCCTTATATAAAGCTTTTAAACTTAGGATATGATTTTATACATCCATGTGGGGAATGTGAGACATAATCCCTTTTCAGTAAGGAGGAATTGGTTTTGGGGAGGAGTATTAGTAGAAGAAAGCCTTCCTTAAATCTGAAGGAAACCTGAAAGAGAAGGGAAAAAAGCCAGTGTCTTTAGCTACAAAATCATGCCAGGGCAACAGAAAGCATGCTGGGATAGGGTCTGAGGTTGTGGGGAAGCAGAAGGCTATTGGTACTTGTTATGACACTTGACATTAACTAGAACTATTTAAAATAAGGAGACTATTACAATATTTTCCAAGTACATGCAGTATTTATATTGATCTGCCAAATGCTCAAACTGATGAATTGCTAAATTATTTCTTATTTCTGTTGATAGCAGCATTTTCTACCTGTTAGAAACACTCTGCCTTGAACATATGCTTTTTGACAAATCTTGGAAAATTTTACCCACCAGGTCCTACTCCCCCCGGTCCTTTATTGAGAACAGGTTGAACATGGAGGAACAAAGTTAAGGAGGATTAGGAGCTAGATTCTAAATGAGAAAGTCTCAATGACAGAACAGACTTAAGGAGAGGAGAAAGGAAAAGGTAGTTGGCAAGGAAAAGTTGGTAATGAGAGAGAGGTAGAATGGAAAAACTAAATGGTAGAATGGATTGGTGGGTGGCTTAAACTGGTAAACTGGTCAGACATATTTGTGAGGGAGGAACCTAGGAGGTGGTTACAGTGGTGGAGTTACTGGGACTAAGGAAAAGAAGTTGTTTGGAACAGTCACATAACTAAGAGAATCATGGGCTCTAAAGGTCTTAATGAGATACATGGAGGTGAAGTAGTTTAGAAAAAGACAAGACTAAAAGTCCCACTAAGTGTAAAGTCCAATAGGAGTTTATGTTGCCTTGCATTGACTGTGCAATGGTTTTTAATTTTTTTGCCCAAACTAAGCCATTGCTCTGTATGTTCCATTGATAAGATGATTGCCTTCCTACAGAATAAAAGAAGGGACTTGAGAGGCACCTTTCCACCCTTATGGCATGCACATTGGATATAGTATTATTGTGTTGTAAGAAATGATTAAGGGAATTATGTTAGAAAGACATGGGAAGACTTATATGAACTGATGCAGAGTGAAATGAGCAGAACCAGGAGAACATTGTATATAGTAACAGCAACACTATAAGGATGACCAACTGTGAAAGACTTAGATACTCTGATCTGTGCAATGACTAGCCATGATTTCTCAAGACTCATACTTAAATATGCTATCCACCTCATGATAGAAGGTAAAGAACTCACAGTATGAATTGAGACATTTTTTTAGGGATGATAATGAGAGAAATTATTTTAATTGATTATGTATAATTCTAAAAAAGTGGTTTTGTTTCTTACTTGGAGAAAGGAGAGAAGAGAGAAGGCATTTTTTAGGTTATACATGTACGATCACATTAAACATATTTCCACATTAGTCATGTTGTGAAGAAAGAATCAGAACAAAAGGGAAAAACCATAAGAAAGAAAAAAAAAAACAAAAGCAATAAAAGAAAGAGAAAATAATCTGCTTCAATTTGCATTCAGATTCCATAGTTCTTTCTCTGGATGTAGACAGCATTTTCCATCATGAGTCTTTTTGAATTGTCTTACATCATTGCATTGCTGAGAAGAGCTAAGTCTATCAAAATCAATCATACACGCTGGCTGTTACTATGTACAATGCTCTCCTGGTTCTACTCACTTCACTCAGCATGAGTTCATTTAAGTCTTTCCAATTTTTTTTGATGTCCAAAGAAGGCATATGTTTTGCTCATTAAGAAAAATAAAATTAATTTAAAAAAAGTTTAAAGGAAGAAGAGTCTTGGTGATTTGTGATTCTCTGCCCAGTAAGCTATTCCTTACTCTGAAAAAATAAACAAACAAACAACCCAACAGAGAGGTATGATGTCTTTCTAGCACATTTATTCAGGGTATGACAGAGAACTTCCAAGGACTTATCAACATGGACAAATATCAGTCCCTTCTGGTGATTCATGTGGCCACAAATGATTCTGCTGGGGAGAAGGAGACCTAACAAGAATTACCAACATGTAAACAGTTTTGGATAGGAAACTGAAGACAAAAAGGCACAGGATGTCCTCATGGTTATTCATTGAAAGCAAGGGATGCAGAAGAGAAAAACTACAGTGAGAAATAAATAATTGACAAAGAAGGTAGTACTTGAGGATGAGATTTAGGCTTCTGGACCCTGGCTTAAAATGCAGGATTGCCAGGTGCCCAACCAGAACATATAGCAAAGCTTGCTAAGAGTGTAGTGACTGTGTGTCTTACAAATCTCACCAAAAGTCCTTCAAACTGAAAGGGACAGGGAGGAAGAAAATTGCTTGTGTATATCACCTGAACTAGAGACCATAGAGAGTTGTTGAGACAAAGGAAGAAAGAAGGAAGCAAGTATTGTTACTATTAAATATTAACATTGTTTAAAATATCAAATGCCTATGGCATGCCAGGTACTGTGCTAAGCTTTTCAAAATTTTCTCATTTGAGACTCACAACAACTTGGCAAGGTAGGTGTTATTATTTATTATCCTTGGGGCAAATGACAATATAAAATATATCCAAGGTCGCGCAGTAAGTATCTAATGGGGTTTGAATTCAAGTTTTTCTGACTCCATTCCCAGCAGTCTATCCAATGTACCATCTACTTGCCTAAAAGGAATAGCAATTGAAATACTCAGGAGTTCATAGGGAACAAAATCCAAAGGATCCAGTGGTAAAACCCATGTCCTCAAAAGTCCATGTAGAAATGCCCCAAATTTAGTCAACAAGAAAGAAGAATTAGGGTTAGGGTTAGGCAAGAAACCAAAATGCCCCTCAGGTTTCACTGAGAATTGGTAAAATGAAACCAGAAAACAGGATATGACTCTGGATGGCTGTACCTTATTCAAAATAAAGAAGATGTGTAAAATGAGGAGGGGAAGACATAGTAGCATTCTATATTAAGGGGGCATCCTCATGAAAGTGGAACAGGGTCCTGAGTTTTGTCCAGCTGTGCCCTTCCCGCTGTCTTATATAGATCATGCACAGCTGCTTCTGCCTGTTTCTTGTTGATCACATGGAATCATGACTGGAGCTAACTTGCAGCCACTCAGGGGCCCTCAATGGCAAATGACGGAGAGTCTACAACTGGCTGTTGAGTCAGAAGAACTGGAAATGATGAGTTCCTGGAAGTCCAGTTGCCTGGGAGAGGTGATTGGTTCCGAGGCAGCATCAATGACTGTCAGCAAAGGCTTGGGCTGTGATTAGAGAATCAAGGCGGCCACTATCAGGAGGGGAACTAGACCTGCTGTACTTGACCAGCAGAAAAATCTAAGTAGTGATCAGATGCTGGCCAGATACTGCCCACTAATATGGGAAATGCCTAGTTGACTATATTGTATGATTTCATTATGCTGTGATGAGTCAGAAGATCATGGTCTCCAGACTCATTCTAACTGTGTTTATAAATTGTTAGGGAATCCACTTAATCCAATTAATCCTGCTAATATGATTTAGAATTCTTCACATAGTATGCCTCTCAGTGAGTAGTAATAAACTAGACCTAATTTATGTGAGTCCTTTGGCCACCTCTTTCCCAGTGCCTGCTTTTGTGGCAAGCCCTTGACTTGAGCCAAAAAGTGCCACTGTCCCCAGGATTCTGAGAGACTGGAGATTGACTAGTCAACCAGATTGAGAATAGGGAGCTTAATCCCCTTAAATAGAACACTCTTCCCTAGTACTGAATGGGCAGCTCATGTGGCTGGGTACAAAAGAGGGAATGGTACAAATGGCCAACCACTGTGAAACCCAGCAGCAGCTTCTCTATGTTAATTTAAATGAAAAAATTCTGTAATCAGTGTGGGGAAGCATGGTGGAGAGCATTTGGGTAAAGATTCTCTCTCTCTCTCTCTCTCTCTCTCTCTCTCTCTCTCTCTCTCTCCCCCCCCCTTTCTCTCTCCATACACATATTATCCATTTGGGATAGATGGATGGATGAAAACTTATGACATAGAGAAAAAAGCTGCCCAATTCTTTTAAGTCCTATGCACTGGAAATGACTGATCAAAAATGCCTCATGGTGGGTGGCTGCCCAGTGTAAAAAGGAAGAGCTATCCTAGTCCTAGTAAGAGCTGACCTCACTGCCATTGGGCAGTTCCTGATCCAGGTGAATTTTCTCCTTGGGTCCAGACAGAATACATTATCAGGAACATTTGTGCAGCTCCTGGTTGGCCAATCTAGCAGCATTTCTAGGAGTACTGAAGATGCTGGGAGTACCACAACAGCTGAGCAGCCATGTTTTACCTAGAGTTTCTAAGAACCCAGGCTATTTGAACTTGAGTTTGAGGACATTGAGAAGAAAGGAGATGAGGAGACTCCATCTTAGAAGACAGAAGAGAGTCTGCAAAGGGACTTGGATTGCCTCAGGCTTGTTTGAGCAGCTAGGTGGCACAGTGGATAGAGTGCCAGACCTAAATACAGGAAGACTCATCTTGCTGAATTGAAGTCCAGCCTCAGACATTTACTAACTGTGTGACCCTGGGCAAATAATTTAATTTTTGTTTGCCTTAATCCACTAGAGAATGAAATGGCACACCACTCCAGTATCTCTGCCAATAAAACCCCAAATGTGGTCATGAAGAGTTAGGCATGACTGAACAACAACAACGGGGAAGTTTGCAAGTTGTTTTCCCCATTAGACAGTGAGCTCCTTGAGAGCAGGTTCTGATTTTACCTTTCTATTGATCCAAAGTATTAAGCAAGTTACCTGGCACATAGTAGATGTTTAATAAATGCAAGTGAAAGGATAGGGGTTCTGGCACATGGGAAGACATCAGCTTGCTAAGAAGGCATCATCCACAGGGCATATAAGGGAGCTGTTTCTGGAAATGGGAGACTTAGAACACAATTGGCTTTCTGTGTAGACCTACTATGTGGTGGAGAAGAGCCTTTTTCCACTGACTGTTAGTTGGTAGGTTGACATCTGTAAAAGAGAGGGAGTCAGCTATGGACAGAGCTTTTGTTGGATTCATGTCTGACAAGTAAGGTGACTCCTCCACAGTTAGTGAGACCTTGGAATGAGGGGGGACTTCAGCTTCCAATAAATTGACCTGGGTCTTTGGCCTTTGTATTCATTCATTTCTGTTCTAGGTGTAGAGAGTGGAGTCTTCAAAATAGTCTGGGAGTATGAGCCATGGAAACTCAGCCAGCTTAGTAGCAGTACCCCCCGGAGCAAAATCCTGGAACTCCTGGCCAGCAGAAGCCAGTAATGGTGTTGGCTTTGGACTCTGCAATGCGATGAGCACAATCCTGACCACTTCTTCCTCTTGCCAGCTCCCTCCCCCCAACCATGTCACACTGCTGCCTGACTTCCTGACTGACAGACTGATTAAGGGCAAGAGCCATTGGTCCTGCTGGTAGACCCATCTGAAGGCATGCCAGGCAGAGTTGCTAGCCATGCCAATTCTCACATTCTCAGTCACTGGCTCTATCCTGTAGTTAGCGAAAGGAACTTTCTGCCACCTCTTGCTTCTACTTTCTTGTATGTTTCTGAACAAATTATAGGCAGAGACAAATGTTCCCATATGAATGTCCAGCTAGCCAATTATAGTGTGTATCTTATATCTTGGAAAAGCTATAGTCAGTCTCAGACAATACTGAGATGTCAGAACCCATATTCTCTGGGTCACCAAAGACAAGGGATTTTCTTCCCCATCAATGCTAATGACTTCTTTAGCAAACTTCGGGCTCGCTTTCATGTAGCCCAAGGATGGTTAGTCCTCGTTACCTTATCCAAAGAATCTTGACTCTTTCATGGGTGCTGGTGGAGTTTTTTTTTCCCAAAGTGTCTCTTGTAGAAAACCTGGGACACAATGGTCTTCTGGGATCCATTGTCTAGTAGTATTTCATATTTCCAATCCTTATTGTCATTTGCTTGCAGTTTCCTATGAGTTTGGGTAGAAGAGACTCACATTCCACTGGAGATGATGTCAAACTTAGATTAGGCATTCATTGAGACTTACCCTTGGGCCCCATTTCCAGTTCCTGCTAGTCATTCTCAGGCACTCAGCCCCTCAGACACGAACCCTGCATTTTAGACTATTGAAACTCTTCTTATTAGAATCGGCTAATGCTCTAGCCCAGGGGTGGGGAGCTTGTGACATCAAGGCCACATGTGGCCCTCTAGGTCCTCAAGTGCAGCACTTTTATTGAATCCAAACTTCACAGAGCAAATCCCCCTAATACAAGGATTTGTTCTGTAAAATTTGGACTCAGTCACAAGTCTGAACCTGAGGACCCAGGGGGCCATGGGTGGCCTTGAGGTTGCGGACTCTCCACTCCTGCTCTGGTCTGCCTGTCACAGTCTTTGTGAATGTGCCTGGCATATGAATGCTTCATGAATGCTCACTTATTGGCTGATGCTGACATCCATTGTGTTAGCTCTCCCCTCAGCTTTGCATTGATTTACTGTATACTTGTTACTTTCCCTAAAGGAAGGATCTTCTGTGCCTTCTTCCTTCCTGAAGCCTCCCATGTGTCCTCTCAGCTGAGGACCAGGTCTCATCTTTACTGAGACAGGAGAGGCTGTTCTAGAAAGCTCACTCTTCTGCCTTCGTCTCCCTAACTAAACTCCTTGACACCATCCACCATTCCCTCCTTTCCTCTAGTCTCTGATGAAGAAGCCTATTTCTTCAGTCATTCAGCCCTGTCCAACTCTTTCTATGACCCCATAGACCATGGTATACCAGTGCCATCCATGGAGTTTTCTTGGCAAAGAGACTGGAATCATTTGTCATTTCTTTATCCATTGGATTAAGGCAAACAGAGGTTAAGTGACTTGCCCAGGGTCACACAGCTAGTGAGTATCTGAGGTTGGATTGGCACTCAGATCTTCCTGTCTCAGAGCTCTATCCACTGAGCTACCTGGCTGTCTCCTCATCCAGGACTAGCCCTCTACAATCCCCTCCTCTTTCACCAACATATCACTTCCACATCTTTGGTAGAAGCTCAGGTTACTGTTTCTTGGGCATTAGGTAAATGATACTCTCAGTAGGGCAAGTCTGCTTAGCTAGCCTCTAAATCTCTGATTCTCTGGGTGCCACATCTCAAGGAAGACTGGCAAATAAAACGTGTTTGGGCAACGATGATCCAGATTTTGTAAGGACTTGGAAATATCCCTGGCATGTGAGGCTCTAGGGAAGAGATTGTGTGCATTTAGCCTGGAGAATAGAAGCTTTAAGATGTACACACCAGCCATTTTTAATTACCTCAAAGAAACATCACCAGAAAGAAGAGTTAGGCTTATTTTGCTTGACTCCCTCAGGGAGAAGAATCAGAAACAAGAGGGTGGAAGTAGTATACAGGTACACTTTGGTTCTATGGAAGAAAAAAAATGTCTGTACAATCAATCATTTAGGCGAAATGTGTTCCTTTGTTTTGTGTGTGTGTGTTTGGGGGGGGGGGGAGCTTCCCTCTTATGAGAGGCCATTGACTGGGGTCTTGTCACCATGACTCCTATTCAGGAACAGCTTGGAATAGATGACTTCTAATATTGTGGAGTGAGCTCAATGGACTCTGGGTCACATCTAATCAAATTTAATTTAATAAGAGAGAATTCCAAAATATTCTTCTTGGGTTCAGAAAACCAATGCCTGAGAACAATATAGTGGCTATGAGGTTCACCTGACTTCACTACAGGCTCCTGACTGTGGTGGATATTGGCTGGGGCATTGGTGCTTAGGTCTGGATCAGCCTTGATGGCCTTTAAAGTGGACTCCAGCTCTGGCATGGTGGGATATGCTGTAGTTCTCCTTGTGAATGTGACTTCAGTTCCCAGGAATCTTTTTGGGAACAGATTTGCTTCTTATAGTGAGGTACCTATATTCAGATAGCAAAATTAAAGAAAACTCAAAGTTGTTTTGCATAGAACAATCTATTCTTTTTTCTTTGTGTGTTATGGATAAGCTTATTTGGGGTAATTTCTAAGAATTAATTCTTTTATATCAGAGATAGATAATTTTGGTTCCTGTAATTGCCCCCCCCCCCAAAGCTAAATTAAGATTATTACAGTATCAAGTGAGATTTTATGGGTAACATCTAATTTTAGAGTATTTATGAATTAATTCCATGATTAGACAGAGGCAATATTTATGTATGTAGAGGTGCAAACAATCTCCAAATGCAATGGTGTTTCTTAATAGATCAACAGATGCTGATAATGCGGCAATATTTGTAAACATTTCCCTTATACATATTAATAACACCAATATGAAGCTAAGCTGTAATTCTCTGGATTGGTGCTATTTTCATAAATTATAATATCCTATCAACGTTAGCTAATGGTTCTATATCAAGTACCATTAATTAAGAGCATGTTCATATAATTTAGGTGCATTTCTTAAAGTCATCTTAAGGCAGATTCTTATTTAGAATAATAGAATCTCACTAAACATTCTGTGAAGACTATTAAAGTAAACCTACCCTAAGAGAAAACAAATAGTCCTCCTCATTAATTCATTGCTATGCTTAGAATTCTTTCCTTGTAATTGCAAAAATTCATTTTTCATATTGTTCCTTTTTGGCTCAAGAACTTGGAGGCAAGAGGAGGTGTTGTAAATTTGAATATCATATTGCCAAAGTGAGAAGTTTTGTTAATGGTGAAATTTTCCAGTGAGTCAGCCTCAGGTTTAAAAATAAGCACAATGAATTGTTCTTTCTTCCCTGCAACCAAGTCTTTAGGTGGAGGGAAAATTGCAAGAAATACGACCAAAGAAGACACAAAGTCTTCCTTGGTCTATTGTCTAGGTTAAGGTTAGTGTGATTGTGATCAATGGTCTAGTGCCAGGGCTATGAAATTGTGGGTCAGGGATGCCTGGTGGGGGAGGAGGGGTTCCCAAGTCCTTTGCAGGAGATCTGTAAGGTCCAAACTCTTTTTTAAAATACTAAGAATTTTTTCTAATATGGTAAATATTGAAAGATATAACCACATAGACAAATGTTCTTTGCGACGGGTGGTATCCTCCATAATTTTAAGAATACCAAAGGGCCCTAAGACCAAAACATTTGAGAACCATTGGTCTAGTAGGTAACATACTAGATTTGGAGTCAGGGGACTTAAGTGCTTGTCCAAGCTCTGCCACTGATCTGCTGTAGATAAAGTTGGCAAGTTACCCTTCCTTTCTGAGTCTGTTTTCTCATCTGTCAAATGGGTATAATAATACCACCTCAGAAAGTTGTGGGGAGAAACACATTTTATAAACTACATAACATCATGTAAATGTGAATTATATACACAAAGAATAATAAGATAAAATCAAAAAACCCTCCTCCAGGTCTAGCAGATGTGACCATCTGGCCTGTTTACCTGGAGTGCATTAGGAATTCCTTATTTATTCTTTCAGTTTTACTACCATGATCCCCCTTCCTGCTTGCTACCTCCTCTACCACTGAGTGCACTGTCCCCTGTAAAGAGTATAGGACCCCAAAGAAACCCCAGGTCCCACCTTATTGGCTGATGACCTGTGGTGATGCTTCTCACTCTAGGGCAGGGTTGATGCATAGAGATGGAAGGAATGGGGGGTGCTGAGAGAAACAGAGAGAAAGACTTAGGCTCTGTATAGGGGTGGGGGAACCTTCCAAATAACCAGAGTTGCTCAAAAGTGGACCCCAGGCTGCCTCAGTGAAGGGACTCCCCATGCCTGGGCTTCTTCTAACAGAAACTGGAGGACCTGCTTGTTGCAGATGGGATCCCCATTCAGATGGAGCTTCATCTAGGTAGTCCTGAAGGTCCCTTTTACCTCTGAAATCTCGCCTTTCTGAGCAGGGCATGGTTGATCCATTTGCTCTGGCCATATTGACTATCGTGCAGGACCACACCTGATGGTATGGGTCATTGAGGCAGTCCAAGTGAATCCATGTGCTACTCTGAGGCCCATAGGTGACTGTTTCATGCATGCCCAGCCTGAAGGCAGCAGGATCAGTTCTGTGCAGTATAATTAGTATCCTTTCCTGATTAATCAATCTATATTTGCCTTAGTTTTTTCATCTGTAAAATGGGGATAATAGATTTATTCCAGTTTATATCTAACAAGCATCTTCAAGAGTTCCTGGCTCTGACAAGACCTGTAGAGAGGGACCAACCTCATCTGACCAACTTCATGTAGCTTCGTTCTCATCCCTGGATTCAACTTGTAGGAGAATTTTTGAAGAGCTCCCCCCCCCCCCCCCCCCCCCCCCCCAAGAGGGAACTGATCAAAGAAATGCATTTCTCCTTGTAATTTTACATATTATGTTACCGAAATTTTCCAGATGCAGTTAATAAAATTGAATACCTGTGTACCAGGGCTACAGGTTACGAGACCCAATTGACAAGGAATGCTTGCTAGCTCTGTTTTCACCCTAACCTCTCCAGCAATCTGCTACGGGGCTCAGCATTGGGGGGACCCTGATCTGTTTGTGCAAGAAACCCAAGACAGCCTTGAAGAAAGAGCCAGAAATAAATATTACCAGAAGGCAGAGCAGGCATTTGATTAGGAATTGATCTTGGAAGGGTTGACCTACTTTTCACTGGATTAAATGCAATCCCCTGAAGGTATTTGCAACACATACTGTGCTTTCAAAAAAAAAAAAAAGAAATCACTTATCTGTGATTTTTTTCCCTTTAAAAGATGGAATGTAGTTCCCTTAAAATGCTCTATTTTCAATTCTATTTATTTGAGATTTTTAAAATCCCTGTAGTTATGTCCCAGAAAATATATTATCTAGAGTTGGGTGAAAGAGGATATTCCATCCTATGGAAGCCGGATGTTGTAAAGGGAAGAAGTGGGTCATCTTGGTCACAGTTGTTGGACTCTCCCTCCTCTCTTTCTCCGGATCTCCATTGTCTGCCCCCATCCCACCTGCCTACTAGATAGGTGCCCTGAGAGGTTGGCAGGGGATGCTGGTAGCCACAGCACAAACAACAGCCCTAGATACCCCTTGGGCCTTCGTGGTTTCTGGAGCAGCCAGGGACACTTTTCAAAGGGTATCAAATTATTTGTATAATTCCAAATGGTTTTCCAGAAGGAGAAGCCCCAGGTTTATTGTCAACAAGTCCCTCTCAGCTAGTAGGAGGAAACAGTCCCAAAGAGTTGTCCAGGGTCCTGAAGCTAGTCAGTGTCTGAGGCAGGTTTGTAACCCAAGCTGGAGGTCACAGAATGATAGCATTTTCGATCTAGTGGGAGCCTCTGAGGCCCTGGTCCAGCCTGAGCTCACCAAAGAACATTCAGGAAGCCCTCATCCAGCCTCTGCCTTCCAGCTTCCCAAAGCTGCTCAGGCCTTTTCTGGACAACTTGAATTACTAAGAAGTTTGTTCAGTGCTTTGTGATTTTCTTGACCTCCAGGCCAAGCTGCTTCTTTGGAACTTCCTCTTTTGGAGGTCCACATTCTTCCCTCTGGGGCCAAACAGAGAAAAGGTGCCTGTCTTTCCTAGGACAGCCTTTAGAGAGAGCCCCCACTTCCCCCTGTAATGTAATGCCAAGAAAAGGCAACTTCCCAAGGTTCAAAATACCAGCATAGGGGCTCTCCATTTTATTCAGTGACAAAGTAAGAACAGAGAAGATCAAAACATGACATCATTCCAAATACAGCATTTACTAAATGTGATTAAATAATCTCCAAGGACTACCCCACCCCAGGACCTTCCAATCATTCAATCAATTACAAAGTCTCTGTTCTAAATACTTCTGCACCCCTAGGCTGTACCTTCATTTAGTCCACCACAAAGCCCCTCTTCTCAAATGGAGATTAGTTTCCAAACATAAGTAAAGTACATTCATTTGCTCAACCACAGAACACAAAAAGGTCAAAAGTTTCCCACCCCTGGATCACAATTGAATCTACCCCAGAGTTACATCAAGTTTAAGCACAGCACTTAATACCCAAATGGAGGTCTTTTCTTCATCTTAACACAAGGCGAGTTCTCAGCAATCTTAGTTCCTGGGGAGACAAGGCTTAGCAAGGCCACAAGATACATTGCCAGTCCCTTCATTAATTCATCCTCTCTGTAGAACAGTCCTAGAACCCCTGAAAACATTAGCAAAACCCTCTCCCAGGATTTCTGTAAACATACAACAAGAAAATCCTTCTTCAGGGCTTCTGAAGCAACAGATAGGTTCCCAGACCCCTGCAACAACAGCACTGTCCTTCACCAGTGGACAGTATTCACTCTCTGTCTGCAGGACAGTTTCAGGAGCTCTGAGCCAAAAGCCAGGTTCCAAGACTTCTTCAACAAAAGGACTGTCTTTCACCAGTGGACAAATCTGGCAAAACAACATCAAAACAGAGCAGACAAAGTACCAGCAAAACAGCCATGTCTCCTCAGTCCTTGGCAGCTCAGGGGGCAGGTCTCAAAAGTCCAGGGCAATTCAAAGTGGCCCCCAGCAATTCTCTCAGTCTCTCTCTGCCTCCATGAGGTGCTGCTTCCAAAAAAGTTCTTCTGCCTCTCTCTTGTGTCTCTCCAAATCTACCTCACCAACTCCTCCCAGTTCAGGACTTTCTTTTCACATCAACAAGTCCATCCCACAGGTGGGATTAACAAGCTCTGGGTTTTAACACAATCAGTTTGAAAACCAAGCCAATACAGGGGAATCTTTAATTGCCATTACTATCACACCCCCCTCCCCCCATTCCACCTCCTCCCCCTTCTCATTTCCAGGCTCCTCACATGAGGTGGCATCAAGGTCCCTTCCCATTCTACTTGTCCTCTTCTGGACCCTCGACAGCTTGTTGGTGGCTCCTGAAACAGATACAGTGCTCCAGATGTTAGTGCACTGGGGCAGACTGACTGCCTCCTTCCTGAAGCTCTGTCCCTCCTCCTCCTTCTGCAGCCCAAGGACTCTGGGGGCTCCCATCTTTTACTGCTGACTCATAGCGACTCCACAGTCTGCCCCTCACCCCCCAGACCTTGGAGAAACAATCTGCTTCCTGCTCCCCTAGAGACTAGAGGATCTCCAAGGTCATTGCCAGCTCCAAGACTGATTTGGTTTCTTTGGAATTTCATTTTTCCCAGCTTTTCCTCCCTTTGGCCTTACAGTCCCCTCTTTCTTCCCCTAACCATGGCAAACTCTCTCTCTCTCTCAAACTCCCGAGTGCCTAACACACTATGCCAGGCTTTTGGCACTTCCCCCATCACCAGGTTCAAGATTTACTGGGCACTTGCACCCAGGGCTGCCAGCATCTCTACCTCAGCAGCCCTTCCTTAGCAGGAATTAGCTCCTGACCCTGATGACTCTGCCGTTTGGAGGATGAAGGTCTAGTTAGGACCACCCAAGACTTTATGAGATGAGATGCTTTTGGCAGACACATGGAGTTTGGGTGCCAGGCCTCCCTCCTGAATCCTGTCTTTGGAGCAGGCTCCTACACCTTTCCTCACTCCTGCCTTCTAGTCATATTTTTCCCTAGGCCCCAATAGCAGGGAGCAGCACACAGTAGGTGCTTAGCATGTGCTTTTTAATTGGTTCTTGATTGAGCAATGAGGCATGAGGGACAGTCAGAGGGACTGGGTTCAAATTCTTCCTCTGTTACTTCCTGGCTGTTTGACTTTGGGCAAACCATAACCTCTTTGAGCCTCATTTTCCTCATCTTTAAGGGGTCTTGAATTAGAAACCCTAAGGTCCCTCTTTAGTAGCAGTGGAGGCCTCACCCTCACAGCAGGAGAATGGGCATGGACCTTGAGTCCCTGGATGCCTCTGGCTTCTGGGATGGTCTTCGCTGACACTGCCCACCATGACCAGTAGTTGTGAATAATGGGTTTCCAGCCCTTGTGAATTCAGGAGATCCAGGGTCTTGTCTGGTCTCCCTCAGGCCCTCATTACCTCTTCCCTGAATGGGGCAGGAGCCTCCTCATTGGTCTTTCTGCCTTGTCTCTCTGCTCTCCAGTCCCCCTCCACACAGCTGCCAGTCATTTCCCCAAGACAGAAACTATATCCCCTCTGTGCTCAGCGTCCTCCAGTGGCTGCCTAGTTCTTCTGGTATCAGATAAAGACTCCTGTTTGGGGACCTTTAGAACCTTCATCATGTGGCTCCAACCTGTCTTTCTAACCCTATTAGATGCCCCTTCCCTTGACTTGCTGCATGGTTCAGATAAACTGGCCTTCTTACTGTTCCTCTCACCTGACCCTCCATCTCCCACCTCCATGCCTTGGCACAGTCTGCATCCATGCCTGGGATGACCTCCCTCCTCACCTACATGTCTCTGACCCTCTGGCTCCCTTCAAAGCTCAGTGCATGTTCCACCTTCCAAAGCTTTCCTGAGTTTTCCTCAGCTAGTTTCACAGGGGATAAAGTGCTGGGCCTGGAGTCAGAAAGATCCAGCCTCAGATACTTCCCAGCTGCATGACCTTGGACAAGATACTTAACCCCTGTTTGCTTCAGTTTTCTCATGTGTAAAATGGGGATAATAAAAGCACCTACCTCCTGGGGTTATTGGGTGTATCAAATGAGCTAACAGTGCTTGGCACATGGTAGACGCTATATGAATGGTTATTCCCCACCTGCCCACCCACTGCTCGGGCCTCAGGGGCAGCTCCAGGGGCTCCCTGTCCCGCCCCCCCCCCTCCCCTGCCCACACCAAAAGTTATCTTGTAGCTTTCCTAGCATGCTGTTGGTACATTTGGGAAATTCACTGTCCATCTTACCCTGTTTCTTCATGTTCATGATGAGGGGAGTAGGTCAAGGTGATCTGTGTGCTTGAGTTCCTACAGGAAGCCTTCAAGACAATACCATGTGAAAGGAACATATGGATTTTCTGAAACAGAATATGGGCATTTCTCTTGTATTTGGTCACTTCCCAGAAAAATAAAAAGCATGTAAACAGCCATCTCCCTGCTCTCTCAAATCCCATGAACTGTGTGAACACTTCCTTGAGTGGTAGGAGCCATCATAAGCTTCCTCAGCAGATATTGGCTGAGCATTACCAAGGGCACAATCTGGTCTGAAAGCTCTCACTGCTTGGAACAGGAAGCAGGCTTGCCCCGCTCATCCTGGCGATGAGTTCCAAACGCCCCCAAAGCACTTTACAAGCCTGCTCAAGGTGGCTGGGGGGGGGGAAGGGGGGGTGTCGTTAGGGCATCATTATAAAACCAACCATCACCATGCTTCAGCATAGTGTTTCCTCCACTCTCTCGCTAACCAAACCATCCCTTTGAGGCTGAGACTTGCCTCTTGTTGACACAAATGTGCTTATGTCACAACTGCCCACAGTTCTTCAAGACCTCTTGATTACCTTCAGTTCAGTCAGTTTTTCAATAGTGTCTGACTTTTCGGGACCCCATTTGGGGTTTTCATCTCATTATACAGATGAGGAGACTGAGTCAAATGGGGTTAAGTGACTTGTCCAGGGTCAAGTCTGAGGACAGATTTTGAACTCGGGAAGAAGAGTGTCTGAACTCCAGGCCTGGCACTGTATCTACTGTACCTCCCAGCCACCCTCTAGCCTAGTGAAGTTGAACCTCATTTGTCTGTTGCTCCACAATGCCATCACACAATCTGGCACTGCCTGCCCTTCCCAATGTTCCTCTCTCTCTAGCCCTCTCTTCATACACCCTGCTTATACTCTATGCCAGGCCTTCACAACCTGCTACCCGTGGGCCACTTAGGACCCTCAGGCCACTTGCAGCATGCCAAAGGATTTTCAATGGCCTTTGAAAAACAGAGGAAAACATCCTTTGTATGTAGAGGAAACCCTTTGGTGCCTCCTGCAACTGTGGTCAGAGGTTGTGCAGGTCTGCTCTAAGCTCTTGTCCAAATGGGATTCTTTACATATGCCCAGATCTTTCCTTTCTCTATGTACCCCAAGATGTACTGCATGTCTGAAATCCCCACAGTCCCCCTCCCACTGCCCACTGACTTCCTGCCCAGCCGGTAGAGCCAAGCTGCTCAAAGATTTTTATTGAAACTTGGCATGTTCTCTAGTAGCCATTACTGTGCTCTGCACAGAAATTGGTTTAATAAATGTTTGGTGAATTGACTTGAACAACTTTAATTAGTTTAATATCCTGCTACTGAAGCATTTCTCTTGACATGAATTCCCAGGTATGATTCTGGGGGTGCTACTCATGAAATAGCTTTTACTTACTCTTCCAATAAGGAAACACTGGGAATTTCAAGGGAAGGCTAATTTTGCTTCTAAATGGGGCCCAATTTCCCCTACAAGCACTCAACCTAATCATCTATTAAACATAGAAAAGTGTCTATATACACAACAGAGATAGAAAGGCTTCAGACCTGAGCCCACAGAGAGTTAAGAAAATACCTCCACTTCCCTCATTGAAACTTAAAGCATCAAGGATATGGGAATCCTTCTCATCACGTCACAGTGAACTCTTAGAAGGGTCTCTCTGTATCCCCAAACTAGGGCTTTGTATATGGGAGGCACCCTACACTTCATCACACATCTCAATCTGAATATCCAGTAGACATCTCAATATATCTAAGACAGAGCCCATTATCTTCCCCCCAAACCCTACCCCCCAATTTCTCTGTTACTGTCAGGGTCAATGCCATCCTCCTGGTCCCTCAGGATTTCCACTTAGGGATCATCTTGGACTGCTAACTCTTCCTCACCCTCATATCCAATTAGTGCCAAGGTTGTCACTTTCATCTTTTCAGCATCTCTTAAAAGTCTCCTTCTTTCTTCTGACACTGCCCCCACCCTCTGTAGTCCCTCCTCTCTTCATACAATAGCCTGCTGCAGGGGGAGGGGCTGCCTGCCTCAATTCTCTCCCCCCATTTTAATCTATCCTCCATTCAGTCACTAAATTCCCCGCCCCCCCCACACTCAAAAAATTCCAGTGGCTCCCTGTCATCTCCAATATCAAATACAAAATATTCTGTTTGGCATTCAAAGCCCTTCATGACCATGTACCTCTAATTTTCCAGTCTTCTTATACTTTGGTCCCCAATATGTATGACTTGATCCAGTGGCAGCTTCCTGACTTTTTCACCAAGACCCTCCATCTCCGATCATTTTCTCTGGCTGCTCCCCATGCCTACAATGCTCTCTCATTTGCTCTGACTATTGACCTATTTGACTTCCTTCAAGTCCCAGCTAAAATCTCACTTTCTTCTGGAAGCCTTCCCTAACCCCTCTTCATTCCAGTGCCTCCCCCTTTTAATTATTTCCTATTTATAATTTGCTTTGTTTTTATTTGTTTGCATGTTGGATCCTCCATTAGAATGGAAGTTTCTTGAAGACAGGGACAATCTTTTGCCTTTTATTGTATCACTAGCACTTAGCAAAGTGCCTGGTACATAGTAAATACTTCATAAATATTTATTGAATCGAAAGGACAGCAGACACCTGCCAGTCATTAGAATCAAATGAAATGAACAAAATGTCACTGGAATGATGAGAGTCATTTTCTCATGGTCTGGGATTGGGATGGGAAGGAAGAATAATTCCTTGATACATTTTAAAATTATATTTTTATGGATCCCTTTGGTTTTTTTACATTACCTCCATTTCCCAATGGCTTTTAGGGTCCATTTCAACTCTAACTCTATGGTATCCTCTGATCTATGCCAATATGCTATGATAAAGCCCCAAATTTCCCAGGAGCCTGATCCTCCAATAGATGTCAATGTGGAGTATTTCATACTTGTTGAAATTGGAGAAGGAGGATCCTCTTTTCCAGTAGGCTGGATAATTATGGATGTGATGAGGTTGAGAGTTGGTAGAGCTGGTTCAGGTTGGAAAGAATTCACTTAGACCTTCTTTGTAGCCATTGGGAGCTTTATTGATGCAAAAGCAGTCCAGTTCTCTTAGCCCTAGAGAGTTAAGTGAGACCCCAATATTTGGGGGAGTTGTGCTTATGTAGAAGTTTCAGAAAGACGATGTAGTTTTAGAGGTTCTGTGGGGGTGGAAGATTAGGGTCAGGATGAGGAAGATGGATGCCACAAGATAAGGGAGATGGGAAATTTTCTTACCCAGGATGGGGGGAGACAAGGAATTCCATGGTTCAGAACAATGGGGAAGTTTTATGGTATCTCAAGATAAGGGAAGAGACTTTAAAGCACCCTCAGGTTAGAGAATAAATGAGGAGCTTCACAGGGTACTGGAAAGGCAACCCTTAGTATTATTTTTAACACTAGAGCACTGTTTGTATCCACAGCAGATTGAAAATGCAAAGAAATAGGTTTAAACTCCAACAATTATCACAAGCCCCAAACCTGGGCTGACTCAGGAAGTGTAAGCTTCCCCCTTCCCAAGAGTCTTTGAGGAAAGGCTGGATAACCACTTGTTGGGGAGGTTGTTGAAAGGCATCTGAGTATGGGGATTGACTTAGGTCATTTCTTTTTTTTTTAATGAGCAATCGGGGTTAAGTAACTTGATCAAGGTCACATGGCCAGTTATTTCTGGGTTTGGTGCTAAGTGTCGGAGCCCAGATTCGATCCCCAGGTTATCCTGACACTGGAGCCAGTGCTCTTACTCACTGAGCCACCTGGCCACTCCGAATTAGGTCATTTCTAGCATAATTTCTGATTCCACAGTCTAGGATTTATAGTGAGCAATGGCATCTGCTTAGCTGCTTCATTTGGCAATTAGGACATTACTTCCAATCCCTAAAACAAGAAGAAGCCTTTCTTTCAAGCATGCAGGAGGGTCAAGTAGATAGACAATTACAAGGGTAATTAAATCTAATTAACCTTATTTCTTCTTTCTGCTAAATTACTTGTGGCTCCTTGCTTTTCCCTGGACCATTCTTCTCAATCAACTAGTACCTACTGTGTGGATATTAAGTACCTGCTATGTTCTAGGCACTCAAAGGCATACCCACACATTGGAGAATGGACTAATGAGCTCCATTAAAGTGGGTGAATCCCAGGTCCAAAGGAAGGCTTGTGCATATGAGCCATCATTCTTTTCTTGGAGCAGCTAGATGGCATGGTAGAGAGTGTGTTGGATCTAAAGTCAGGAAGACCAGAGATCAAAGGCAGCCTTGGAAATGTCCTACCTGTGTGACCCGGGGAAAGTCATTTAACCTCTTTGTCAGAGGTTACCTCATTCCTCATCTGCAAAAAGGAGACAATAATAATTGTACCTTCCTCCCTGGGTTGTTCTGAGGAATAAATGGGATGGCCATTTTAAAGTACTTTTTATGGGAATGGGAGTTTAAGATCTTTCCTGCCCCTAGGCTCTTTGATAGGCTGAAGTGCACCTGGAGCCTGTGACCAGGCTTGGTTTTGGGAATGCTTTTTGATTGATCAAGAGGGTTGTGGCATTCTCTGAGCCAGGAGAAGGCTATAGATACCCTGATGTGAGGCTTTGCTTTGGGGCTCACTTTGAGAAGTGTTCTGTGATTTGACCAGATGAGACTCTGGGCAGCCGCTGAGCCCCGGGCTTTGAAAACCCAGATGTTGGTGCTTCCCTCTCTGGTGACTGACGAGCTATGTATGTAATGGTCAGACAGCTGGAAGCCTGTCTGCTGATCTGTTTTTTTTTTGTCTGCTTGTAACTTCTGCTTGTAACTTGTTTGTATTCTCTGAAGTTCAGTTTGCTGACCTTTCCCCCCCTGAACTAGGTAAATGATATGTTTGATTGATTAAAGCAAGAGTGTTAAGCCATTTTGAGTTGCTTTCCTTTAGAAAAGCAGATCTGAGAAGCTGTGTTGGCAGCCACCCTGGGGACGCTGGGGTGCAGCTGCTACAGTACTTTGCCAACCTTAAAATGGGAGAAATAAATGCCAGGTATTATTGCTATAGCAGCATGGAGAACAGTAGAGTATGAGGCTCTTAGTGTAAAAAGCCTCATGGACTGGCCACACTGGGATGATAATGCACAGATGCACTTAGGCACAGTTTATTGGGTAAGTTCTGACTTGTTTTTTGTTTTGTTTTGTTACAAATTGTGTGGTCCTCCAGCTTCCCATCTAGGCTGCCTTCTTTTCAGATGTCAAGCTCTCATCTCTCTCCCCACCACCACCTTTGGTTCCATCCCACCTTCCTATAGAGTTCTTGTGAATTTTATCTAGCAGTCATCTGTCTCTCTGTCTCTGTCTCTGTCTCTGTCTCTATCTGTCTCTGTCTCTGTCTCTGTCTCTCTCTCTCTCTCTCTCTCTCTCTCTCTCTCTCTCTCTCTCTCTTGTCTTTTTGGAAGGGGGAGGCAGGGCAATTGGGGTTAAGTGACTTGCCCAAGGTCATACAGCTAGTAATTGTTCAGTGTCTGAGGTCCAAATTTGAACTCAGGTCCTCCTGAGAGGGCCGGTGCTCTATTCACTTAGTAGTCTTCTCTATCCAGAGTAATGGCTCATCTCACCGAGGTGAAGGGAGGAGCAGATTTTCACCATGTGGCCAAAGTCGGCTACAAGGATTGGGGGCCGAAATGTAATTGTGCACAACAACAACACGAGAAGACCTGGCAGGGGAAGCTAAACTTCTTAAAGATGATTTGCTGCTGTCATCTATGGCTTATGTCATTGTCATTTCTGGATAGACCCTTCTTAAAAATAATTGTGATTGATTTCTTTCATTTAATATCGGCTACGTTTTCCAATGCGGCTCTCCATTTTCCTACTCCCAAAGAGAGATCCCTTATAGTAAAAAATAAAACAAGGGGGGGAGCTGCCTAGCATATGGAAAAGAGCCTGACATGATGTGCTACAGCCCCACCTCTGGTAGGAAGCTCGGGGAGGGGCTGGCCCATCTTTTTCTTTGGACCAAGCTTAGCCATTATTTTTCACAGAGGCTTGACTTTTAAAAGATTCTTAAAAGTCGCTCTTGGGAGAGAGACTGGGAGAAAAAAATCCCGCCTCCCCCCCCCCCCATTCCCTACCTCCTTTGTTGTTAGCTCCTGGCCTCAAATCTCTGCAGGACAGTAAGTCAGACTTCTAATGTCCCTCAAAAGGGCGGCCACTTTTCTGCCTAGCCTATCCGGTTGTCCATTTTGATTGGCCCAAGGGGCTGTATAAAGGGACCTAGCTGCAATTCGAGTTGGCTTTACTTTTTGTGACCAAATGAAAACTTCACAGTCTGTGACTACATCAGCTGAGATGGGGAAGAGCTCACAGATGCCTTCCCTTACCTCCAGGTTTCTCTTCTTGTACTCTATTATTCTCCCACCTCAAGGCTTACAAGACTCTAAGAACCTAGACCAAGGGGAGCATGTCAGAGAAATAAACAACTTGCTCTACAAACATCACAGTCTGGAGAAGGATTGTGAGAAGATGGTTCAATAAGGCAGGAATTCACCTGGCTGCCCCCAGTCACTTAAAACAGCACCCCAAAGTGAACTTTGGAGTGGCAGTCAGGGTGAAGCAGGCATCCAGCCTAAGGCATTTAGGGGTGACTGGACCTGATTGAAGTGCACAGAGTCAAAGAAAACAGGCCCTGGGGGCAGCTAGGTGGCTTCAGCCTCAGTTTCTGGAACTTTGGGATGGACCATATGGGGGCAGGGCAGCTATTCTTGGGAACATGAGGGAAGGGGAGCCCTCTGCTGGTGCTGGATGCTGGGCCCAGCTGTACTGACCAGACGTGGCCCTAGGTGGGGCCCAGGAAGGAAGAGTGAGCTTGAGCAGGTAAGTGGTCCTAGGGGGGTGGGGCCTGGCTGGCTAGGGGCACTCTGCACACCTTGTTTTCAGTTCCAGGGTAGAGGGTCGAGCAGAAGCTTGTGGCCATGGGAGGGACTTCAGAGAGCAAGAGTTTGGGTGGTGACAGCGTTTCTGGGGGCCCTGGTTGCAGCTCAGGGCAGTGAGGAGTGCCTGAGGTCAGGCCCCCCAGAGGGAGCTCAGAAAACAGCACAAAAATCCTGAAGCTTGAGACATCATCCCCCACACCCTGGGAGCAGAGCCCACCCCTAACAAACGTTACCAGCCAGGAAACAAGGGGCTTTAAAAAGGAGGGGGGCAGTACTAAAGGAGAAAGAGCCTGACCATAGATAACTACCAAGAGGATGGAGAAGATCAGGGTTCAAACTTCAGAAGACAATGAAGGCAAAACAGAATGGTCACAAGCCCAAAAAGAGTTCTTGGAAGAGCTTAAAGGGAATTAAAAAAATCAAATTAGAGAGATCAAGGAAAAATAGGGAAAAAATAAGAGTGATACAAGAAAACTATGAAAAGAAAGTCAATCAACTAGAAAAAGAGATCCCACATTGTCTAGATGTGGTATGGTCAGAGCAGAGTGCAATGAGATTCTCCCTTTGATAATCACTGCCTCTCTCAATAGACCCGATCTATCATTAATATTTTTTGAGTGCAGTATAAAACTGTTAACTCAAATTTGCTTTCCCCTTAATCCTGAGATGGTGTTTACAATTACCTAGCTATGCCTCTCTCTTCACAACCACGTAAAATTGAACTTTGAAACCAACTTGGGGACTTTTTTAGTGTTCGTGAATACATTTCTTCTTATTAGATCTAACATATCATGGTAGCCTATAAGCCTTTCCATATTCTGCCTCTGTCATCTAGGGTGTTTGTTGGGCTGAAGGCATACCGGCCGACGTTTAGCGTAGGGAAGTTTCTGAAAGTGTGTGATGACTTTTGAGTCGATTTTGTATGTTTGGGTCTCACTGTATCATTGTATTACTGTGTAAATGCATTGTGCTTTTCCTCAGCATTAAGGTCAGAGTTACATTCTGAATGAGGAAACCTTTATATTCCCATTATTTTTATGAAGAAAGATAGAATCGGGCAATTTTTAAAAATGTCATAGCCTGAGAAGGGAACACTCTAGAACTGTGTAAGGAGGATCCCAAAATGTGTCACGTCAGTATTATTTAAAAGATAGAAGAGAAAATATGATTATTGTGGAGACTGTTGGGAGAGATATCTATCTAGAAGAATTGTGCAACATATTTACCTCGGAAAATGCTCTGAAATAGCTGGAGGAAGAACCCATACAGAGTAAAGGTGGCCCTATTGATACATGTTGCCAGAGGACAGGTTTGGTCATCAAGCATCTCTTTCCACACCCTTAAAGAACTGGTATTTGTTGGTGTACATGCTGAGAGAATAATTTTTCCTATCTTCATTCTCAAGGGTATTTTAATTTCTAAATTGGGAAATTACAGAGGAAAAACACTCTTGCAGAAGGGACATCTATGGTTCCTAAGGGTTTCCTAAGCACCTACAAATCCCATTAAATGAATCCAACTTTTTAAGTCAATGATGCAACAACACCATGTGTTTGGGGTTTTAGGATCCCCAATCCCAATGTGCTGCCATGTTATTGTAATAACAAATAATGAATCACTTGCAACCTTTTTCCTAAGAGTGCCAAATGACTTGGTAGATAATTATGTAATGTCATTAATTTTCAGAACAATCCCTTTGTGCCATAATAGAAATGTCCATTTTTTCCAACAGTAAAGTTGATACTGGGATACTGAATGGCATCCAGTTGATGGCGGAGTTTGAGACCAACAAATAAAGCTTAGGAAGCCCATGTCAAATGGGGTGGTAGAGTGAAATGGAAAGGCCTTTGGGTTTGAAGATGTAACTTTGGCGTACATAAATCTTGTTATTACTCTGGGTTCTTTGGGCAAGTCACTTAGTCTAGCCTCTATTTCCTCAGCTGTGGAATGAGGGGATTGTATTGTTTCATCTCTGATGTGCCTTCCCAGTGAGTGCACTCTGGTCCTTCATGGGTGGCCTTTGTCATCGAATGTAGCATAGCCACTTTAGGGAAGACAACTCATTAGTAGACAAGTTTAAACCTAGCCCCTCTTCATCATCTCAAAATAAAAAAAATATATAGTCAAGTCATGATTTTAGAAAGGACAAGCAACCACAACTAACCCAACAGCAAGGCCAAGGGTATAGGAAAGTGCTGATCACATGGAAATCTCGCAGAAAAGCCCCAGGGCCTTGATTAATCATTTAATAAATCAAGCAGCATCCATTAAGCCCCAGGACTAGATGTTCCAGGCGGGTGGGAGATGGGGATGTATAGACAGAAATGAAACAGCCTCTGTTTTTTTTTTGTTTTAGCTTTTTTGCTTTTTGGAGGGGGGAAGGCAGGGCAATTGGGGTTCAGTGACTTGCCCAAGGTCACACGGCTAGTTAGTGTTAAGTATCTGAGGCTGGATTTGAACTCAGGTCCTCCTGACTACAGGGCTGGTACTCTATTCACTGTGCCACCTAGCCTCCTATACAGCCCTTGTTTTTAAGGAGCCAAGATTCTGTTGGGGAGAGCAACATGTATGTGCACATACTGTGAGCCTGGGCTAGAGCTAGCTTTAGCTTGTTTCAAAGATCTGATTGTTAAATTTTCAGCATGAGCATTATAACCTCAGAAATCAGCAAACTACAAATCAGGGCTTGATTTAGTTTGTGGATTGTGTAGACTTAAAATGACGAAGAAAAGGCGAATAAAGCAGAATAAACCTAGGAGTATCTTGTGGGTATTTTTTCCTGGAGAATTTTTTGTTAAACATTTAGCAGCATACCACTGAGTACAAGTGATACAAAAAATACCTTGGAGCTTTGGGAAGGAGACACCTGCAACTGAACAGATAAGAAAAACCCTCATGGGTAGAAGAAGTGTTTGGGCTGAGCTTTGTAATGGCCTCGGGATTCTAAGAGGCACAAAGGAAGGCAAGGGGGGAATGCATTCCTGTAAAGGGGGAAAGCTTGTACAGTTATATGGAGACAGAGATGGGATGTCTTATGTGAGCAGCAGCAGGAAACCCCTTTTGGCTGAACTGAAGGCTACAGGAAGGAGAATAATGGCAAATAAGTCTGGAAAGGTAGATTGGAACCAGGTGAAGAAATATAGATTTATTTATTTGCTTAAGAGTACAATACAAAGAAAAAAAATGTTGTGGGAAAGTTAGGGCAAAAATCCAGAAGAAAAGAATAGAAAACAAATAAAATATGTCTCTCCAAAGAGAATGGAACTTGTGACATTGTTTAAAAGTCCAGTAAAGCAGGGAAGGAGGTGAGGTGTCACACAATAATAGAACTGATAATTTAGAGCAAACTGTGGAAAATCTCACAGAGCAGGGAGAAAAAAATGGGAGCAGATTTGGGAACTCAGCTATGTAGAGATGGTGCTGGTAAGAGTGGAACACCATCAAAAGAGAAAGTTGGAAGCATAGGTGAGGTCGTTATAAGGCAAAGCACCTGACCTTGAAGACAGACCTTAGCAAGCCAGTGTGAGAATGTTTGTCCTTCTGGAAACACAGGATGCTTTTATACAACGCTGAATCTGGTATTTCAGGCAATTGCCCAGAAGCATCAGAGGCAGAGGATAGCCTGTCTTTGGAGGAAAGCAGAAAGGTAGCATTTTGCTCTGCTCAATATTTTTTTAAGGTTAGCAAACAATAAGGGGGAGGGAAGGAACACAATTTTATTAAGCACCTAATATGTTTCAGGCATAGCTCTAAGGACTTAACAAATACTATTTTATGGGATCCTCACAACAACCCTGGGAGGTAGGTGCTATATTTTATAGATGAGGAAACTGAGGCAGCAGTTGAATGACTCACCCAGGGTCATGCAGCCAAAAATATCTGAGACAAAATTGGAGCTCAGAGCTTCCTGTCTCCAGGCTTGCTTCTCTGTGCATTCTGGTGTCCCCAGCTTCTATCAGATCTTATGTTTTTTCCCCTATACATTTTAGCCAAATGTGAGACTTTAAAGATGAGTTCTACTGTAGGCTGTAATCTGAGCAAGGCTACTGGACTCGTCTTGGACTTTTAAAAATTCAATTCAACAAAGATTTGTTAAACACCTGCTGTGTCCAGATCTCTATGCTACATGGGAAGCATACAGTTTGGAGCCTATGGTCTAATAGGGATTTTAAGGAAGGGGACTCATTCAGCTCAGACCTCTGGTAGCTTAGGCTAGACACGAGCAAAATGAGACACTTGGAAGGGAGTCAACAGTTAATCAGGCTAGTACAAGGAGGATGGTGCAGGAGGGAAGGCATTCAGGAGCTGTCCAATTGATTCAGCTCTCTGGCTTCAATTGCCGAGTTTTGTTATTGTTGTTGGGTTTTTTTGTTTGTTTGTTTGCTTTTATCAGTCAAGGCATCAGAGCATGGGATCCCTTTTACTTCTATCAAGTGCATCCTGTGTGTGTTTATTTGTGTACTTTTTTTGCATTATCTACAATTTTATAAAGATTGGAAAAATTTTATATACATCAGGCAAGTAGTTATCAGTACTAGTCCAAGATATTTTCCATGTTTTTGTTATACCTGTTCCCCCTCTAAAAATTTTGATAGCCCTAAAAATTCTAAAAATTCTGCTGCTTCCAGAATGCATCTCCTCTGGATAGTTTTGATCTGACCCAGTTTGAGTCCCATTTTTTTCTGTCCTCAGAGCCATCTCCAGTTTCTTCTATAGCATATTCTGATTGATTATTAGGCACGAACTGTATGCATTTGTCAGAGCTGTCTCCCCTGCCTGGAATGTTCTCCCTTCTCACCTCCACCTCTTGGCTTTCTGAGAGAGGGGAATCATTTATTAAGTGCTTAAATTTTTTCCAAGCATTGTACCAAACTCTGGACATACAAATAAGAAAAATTAAAAAAGAGAAATGGTAGCTACTCTTAAGAACTTCCATTGGAATTGTGGAAGACAAACCACAAAGGAGAACTTTGTTGGAGAGAGGGAGAAAGGAGGCCAATATATTGAGCAGGGCGAAGCCGGCTGGCTGCTGAGCTGAAGGTGAGCTGAGCTGCACAGCTGAGGCTCCTCCTCTGGGCATGCTGATCCCCAGCAGGGAGGAACTCCCCAGTCAGTGAGCAGGATCTGAGGGAGTCATTGTGAGATGGACAAGGTAGTTGGTGGGTGAAGTAGAGCTGGCTGGAGAGGGAGCTGGATGGGAAGTAATTTTCTCTGTCCCTTATTTGTTTAAAAACTCTCCCCCTGACCAGCATCAGACAAGACACCTGCTCTGGTTCTCCTCTGGGTTTTTTTTTTAATAGCTTAAGTCATTTCAATAACCGTTTATTAAGTGTCTACTACTATGTGCCAGGCACTGTGCTAACTGGGACATAAAAAAGAAAAGGAAAAATACTTCCTGCCCTCAAACAACCTGTAACCTAACTGGGGCAGGCAGTGCTCAAGAAGAAGCTGAAGGGGCTGGGGCACAGGAGCCTCCCAGTGTGGGCAATCTGTGGAGTACAAACCCAGCAGAGCTGCTCATGGGATGTGGAGAGTTACCTGGAAAGTTCAGATGGCAGCCCCTTAAAAGAGAAAATGGGGTGCCCATAAGCAATGATTCAAGCACATCTGTTCTGAGCAAATTGCAGGCTATGTTCTAAAGCACCGGTCTAAACCTATTTTCTACCAAGTGGTTTTTTTCAGGTTGTCCAGCAGTTCTTGTCAAAATGGTGAGTTATTGAGTCTTCCCTCCAATTTATCTGACATAAGTTATTAGTGAAAAACTCAGAGGCTTATTAAGTTCAATAATTTCTAGTTTTGCTTCTTCTAGTATTTTCCAATAATTTACTTCTTTCTTTTTTAACCAGTGGCCAGGTAGCTTTGATGATAGCTTTTTTAGGGTATAATTTTGAAGTCTGGAAGGACCATTCCTCCTTCATTCATACCTTTTCTTCTTATTTCTTTTGAGATTTCAGACCCGTTTTTGTAAGTTACCTTTGTAATGTACAAACTTTGAACATTTCTCATTTCTCCTAAATCATATTATAGAACACATATTCACCCTTGACCTTGACCTACTATGATGTGAAGTATATGTTGATTTCTTCTGGAGGGCCTTATTTTGTGTTTTGTAGAATTTTCTCTGCATCCTTACCCATTGTAAGTAATGTTGGTTCATAAATACCTTAAGATATTCTCCTGGTGTTCATTTTGTAATCACATCCCCTAAAACCAATAGCAGTCATCAATTGTCCCCAGAAATCTCTTTCCCCAGCCTCAGCCCCACCCTTGGCTCTTTTCTTTTGCAGAAATCTTCTTAGGGTCAGTGTTATTGCCCTTTGAGAACTCTGCATAAATATACCTGCCCAATCCCAGAGTTATGTCTGTAACCCTAAATGTTCATGGTGACACATCCATAGATGGAGTAAAAGTTACAGTTACTTGATTTTGTAATCTCTCTATGCTCTTAGGGGCTCCCACCTGAATTCTCTCGGTCATAGGCAGACCGAAGTTCTTCACCACTGGATCAGGCAAGAGAAACTGGTACAAATCACCCATAATTCTGATGGGAACTACCCTTGGGAGGGACTACGCCATGGAACATTAGTGCTTAGTAGCAGGAATCTGTTTTTGTTCCCTCCAGTGTGGGTAGGGAACAGTTTTCCTGTGTCCTTTGGCAATTCTCAGGAAGAGTCAACCCAGGGGGCATCCTGTATACTCAGAGACTGTGACTCAACATGCCACATGGGCTCTCTACTCATGGGATAAGACTAGGCATCCTGCCTATATATGATCCCTGATTTATCATCTGTTTTCATAGTCTTTTTCTTTTTACAACTATCATTTTAAGTTGATACACTGATCTACTTTCTTACTTTTGAGGATGTTGGCAAGTTCCAGTGACAGAGGATTATAGATATCACATATAGATCTGGGAGGAGCCCCAGATACCCTTCTGTTAGACAGGAGGAAACCCAAGGAATTAAGTGAGTTGTCTAAGGTCACAAGGCAGTCCAGGTCAAAGGTTGGATTTGAATCCCTTTCTTGGACTCCAGAGACAATGTGTTTTTTACCTTACTCCCTTACCTCCTAGCTTAAGCAACCCTGTGACTGTAGCTTTGAGAAGCTACCCATTCCAGCCTCATGTAAACTGAAACTTACGAGAAACACAAGCTGGGTTTTTATCAGAAGAATTTTTATGAACCCAGAAATAAGAACCATGATTCTTTTGGCCCATCCAAGCTTACCAATTCCCTAATCTAGCCAGTGACCCGAGGTTAAAAAGTGCTGGTCTGGTCCAATATCCTTATTTTACAGGTACAGAAATGAGCCAAAGTTCATGTGAGTAGTTACAGAAGTAGGAATGTGAACCATGGGCTTCTAAGCCTAATTACATATTCTTTTCATTGTACAAAAAGACCAATATCAAAAGGAGGTATTACTTTAAGAGAATAAAATAAAAATTTAAAGATAAAAAACTCTAACCTTTAACCTGTCAGTATACAACTCTGAGTTTTTCTTTTTTTGCTTTTTGGAGGGGAGAAGGCAGGGAAATTGGGGTTAAGTGACTTGCCCAAGGTCACATGGATAGTAAGTGTTAAGTGTCTGAGGATGGATTTGAACTCAGGTACTCCTGACTCCAGGGTCAGTGCTCTATTCACTTCACCACCTAGCTACCCCAACTATGAGTTTTTCAGTATTAACTTATAAGTCAGAAAAATTGGAGGGATGACTTAGGATTACATAACTTTCTCCCAGTTTATATCTTTGTGACCTTGGTTAAATCAGATAAGACCAAAGTTTAAATCCATCTTATCTCACTAATCCCATAAAGATCTGACCCTAAAGAGATTGGAGAGGGTAGGGGAGTTGGATTATGGAGAAGATAAATATAAAGGATTAGATCTTGTGATTTGTCAGTATTTACATGCCTTACAATACACATTTCATTCAACATGCATTTATTGTCTCAGCAATAATAAACATTTTAATTGGTTTTGAGATGGTCAGGATTTATCATCATGCTATAAAATCCATTTTATCCTGATGTCAAAAAGCCCTGAAAACAACTGTTGGGTAAACTGAAGAGGTTTTCCATCCATTCAATTTCCATACAGAGAAATTACATTTTGGGCAAGTCCCGCATCTTTAATCACTTATTTGAAGCATGGGCTATGATGCTGTGTGCCCTAAAAATGGCAGCCATGCCGCCAGGGGAAGGAATGTTCCATTGCCCTGGTGTTGCTCCACCCGAAATGATTATCATCCAGTTACAGAGAGATATGGGCCTGCGTATGTTTCTCTTTGGGAGACAGGCCAGTTTTGAACTAGAGAGAACAGAGTGGAGACTGACCAGGAGCATAGAAAAAATATTGACAGAAGGAATCGAGTTCTTTACTTCAGAGGTCAGCACACTGTTCCAGGGGCTTGCCACTTAAACTGAGCCCAGTGCAGCCCAGACATTAGAGCAGTGGTTCTGTTACATCACAGGAACGGACTGTTCTGCTTTGTTCTGCCCTGAGGTCTGGCTCCTCCTTGGCCATGGAAAGAATGAATGGTTAGGGGGAGGATACCTATATCCCCTGTCTTTCCCACTCTGTTTTGAAGTCATGATTTGCCCTGAGAGAAAAGGCTCTGATTATCTTCATAAACCTGTGATACTTTTGCTTCTTCTGCCCTCTATTAATGACAAAGCAAAAGAGAAAAGAACCAAGTTCTCCTGATTTTGAGACAACAAGAAATGAAAGTCCATTGGGTCAGCACTCCCAGGGCACTTCGCTGAGTTTCTTTCCTGCTCAGATCAGGCGCTGCTTCCTAGGTGGATTTTTTCCTGCTTTCTTAAGTTGTTAGAACCCTCTTCCCAGAATGATCTTTGCTTCACTTCCCTGTATACATGTTGTCTTGTCCCAGTAAAGCATAAGCTCCCTGAGGGCAAGACTGCTTCGTATTTTGCCTTAGCATCTCCGGGGGGCCTGGCTCAGTGCTCCCAGGATTTATCAAAAATAGAAAGGGCTGGAGGAAGAGCACAGTAGGTTACAGGGATGATTTTACCTCTGAAGTCACTGTGTGGGCTTTGTTTTTGTGTTAGAATATTAATGGCCACTCTACAGACTCCCTTGGAGTTTATGGGAGGATGCCATCGTTCTCTCTTCTGTTACCCACTAGTAGAGCCTGGCTGACTGACTCCTGGTAGGAGGGGGCAGGCCTGCTTGGAGGACCTCTCATGCTTCTGTCTTATTGAACCTTTGGATCTTCCCAAAGTGCCCGGATCCAATGGCCCTAGGCAGTGGTCATTAGTTCCTCTTACAAACACATGGGCTTGTGAGGCTTATACTTAAAAGCAAGTTTGTTCCAGGGCAGCATGAACCAGTAGGGGTCTTTTCCCCAAGTGCCCCTTAATCATGGCCCAACACACAACTGATCCCTGAATGTCCCCCTCCTAGCAGCCTGAAGCATGATAAGCACCAGCTTGTGTGGGCTTTGGCTGCTGGTACTCAAGGGCTGTTTCTCCTTGGATAATATTTGTAAATGCTTATAACAATTCTTGACATATTGTGAGTGTTTTCTAAATGCTTCTCCCCCTCCCCTCCATTCTCTTCTCTAAAGCTTCTACACCTTGCAGTTCCAGCCTCCAGGCACTGTCAGCAGCAGAGGGTCAGTGAGTGCTTTCATCTAAGCTTTCCCCAGCATCCAGCAGACGCTGGGTCCCCCTTATAGTCTCCTGAGGCTCCTCTTTTAGCTCTTTGTAACTCCTCCTAGATGGCTCTAGATCCCTACAGACAGATTCATCAGATGGGTCATGACTGCTATCTACTTCCTCTCTGGGACCAGTCTGCTGGCAGGAAGAGAGAAAGGGGAGGGATGGCGGAACATGCAGTGTCATCTGGGTAGATCCAGGACTTGGTGGGTGAAAGGAGAAGGCACAGAGGAGGCAGTGATCTAAAATGAGGAAAATTGATGAATTGTGGAACAGGAGTTGGAGAAAGCACAGTGGAAAACTCAAGTACATATGGAACAAAACTGTGATTGTGTAAGGGGGTAGCATGGAGTGTGTGTGTGTGTGTGGGGGGGGTGACAGAATAGGTAGGGGATATGGAGGAGGTGGCTGGCTCTTTGGTTGCCAGTTACTCAACAATACTGAAGTTGGAAAGTAAGAATTCTAACCATGGGGAATGAGGTTGGGAGAGAATCAGCAGATGGGAGAAGTCTCACTGATGCTGGTGGGATCTAGGATGGCCCTGACTTGGGTGTAGCAATGGCTGCTGTGCAGCCTGTCTACAGTAACAAGACTCAGAGTTGACCACTTTGTGTCAGCTTAGCCTGGCCTCCTGGTCACTTGGGGATTGCGTGTATTTAGCATGAAGACATGTATAGAAAACCTTGTTCTTAAATGTTTTCTGGTCAGACTGATGACTGGTGGTTGGGGGAAATGCTTTTTTTCCCCCTGATAATTCTTTGGTTGCAGGACAGTTTCTCTGCTGACTTCTCCAAAGTATTTTTGGGTTTGGATTGGTGGTGCTGATACTGAATAAAGGTGAGAAAACTCCTGGCAGATTATTCTGGTGATTGGATCATGGCTTTCCAAGGACACAGTCAATGCTAATGTCTCTTGACTCACTGATATGTTGCATGGTTTGCACATGTCACTGCATAATATACATTAATCAATAACTCTGTATCTGAGTATAGCCTTTTCTGTTATTTCTGGTGGCAATCATCTGATTCTGAATCGGTAGGTAAATCTTCTGTTGCCATAAACAAATCCACAAGACTCAAGTTTCTTTGTTAACGCATCCTAGGTAGAATTCAATCAACAGGCAGGGAGGGGGGGGGGGTCCATAAGCATTTATTAAGCCCCTACTATATGCCAAGCACTCTCTCCATCTTCCTGGGCCTGGCCTTAAATTTCTGGACTTTAAAACAAAACCTAGTTTAGTGCTAGCTCATTTCAGAACTCTCCTTGGTGTGTAGGACCTCCTTGGCCTAGAACAATCTACCTACCTTTCCCAGCTATGGCCTTTTACTCTGGAATATTCTCCCCCAAGGCCAGCCCCACTCCTCCCATTGGTGAGCTCCTCCCAGGAAGTCCCTGGCCAGCTTCACTTCATTGGCCTCTGGCCTCTAACTTTCTGGAATTCAGCTTCATGCCCCCTTTCTCCTCCTTCAGGGACTATCTTGATTGTATTTCTAGCCTCAGTACTTACCACAATGTCCAGTACATAGTAAGTGCTTAATAAATGCTTGTTCTTGTTGATTATCATACTGAAATTGGTGCTTCCAGCATGCTCACAGAAATGTTGATCTCCCAGTACTTTGATGAGATTGTAAAACAGAAGCCATTTTATCTATTTGTGTCCCAGCATTCTGGATAGGAAAGATAAAAGAAGAGCCTTAGGCTAGTGACCTGGCCCAGAATCATTTCACCTTTGTTGGCCACACCCTTATTGACATTAGGCCTTTTAGGGTTTTTCAACCTCCAACCTTGCTGGCCTCTTTAGTCCCTTCCTTCTTCTCTTATAGGGATATTTGAATTGGCTATCCCCCATTTCCCTTTTCTTTGTAAGCCCACCTCCCAGCCACTGAGGGATAGTGGCAGGCTTTCCTGTTATTTGCCACTGGGGAGGATTTTCAAGACTTGAGCCTGCCTCTCAGCCAATGGGAGAAGGGATAGCCAGAGGAGGGGGTTTCCACTGCTTTAGGGTATAAATTATTGTTCTGTCTTTTGTAAAGCACCTCCTCCTCATGACCAGTCATGGGGAAGACCTCCCTCTTCTCCTGGGGAAGAGAATAAATTCCTGTTCTTATCCAGAGAAATCTCTATGTTCTTGATTAAATTTTAAATGGGGGATTTCGTCCCAAACACCTGTGCATTTTATTTGCCAGTTGCATGTAAAAGTATTTTTTCATTATTTTTAAGTTTTATTTTTAGTTTTCAACATTCATTTCCACAAAATTTTGAGTTTCAAATTTTCTGTCTTTTCCCTACCCCCTACCCCAAGATAGTGAGCCTTCTGAACACCCCTTCCCCCAATCTGTTCTCTCCTATATCCTTCCCCATCCTCCCTCTAACTTTCTACTAGAGCAAGATGGATTTCTATACCCCAGTGCCTGTATATCTTATTTTCCAGTTGCATGTAAAAAAAACTTATTTAACATTTGTTTTTACAACTTTCATTTCCTGATACTCTCCCTTCTTCCCTCCTCCCCTACCCCACTGGGAAGATAAGCAATTCAATATAGGTTGTACATGTGTAGTTATGCAAAACATTTCCATAGAATTTATATTGTGAAAGACTAACTATATTTCCCTCCATCCTATCCCCACCCCCAATTTTTCTATTTTATCTTTTGGCCCTGTCCCTTTTCAAAAGTTTTGCTTCTAACTAACCTGTCCCTCAATTTGCCCTACCTCTTATCATTCCTGTAGGGTAAGGTACCCAAATGAGTATGTAAGTTATTCCACCCTTAAGCCAAATTCAATGAGAGTAGGGTTGACCTATTCCCTTTCACCTTCCTGTTCTTCTCCTCCATTGTAACAATTTTCTCTTGCTTCTTTTATATGATATGACTTGCCCTATTCCATCTCTCCCTTTCTTCTCTCATTATATTCTTCTTTCACCTCTTAATTTAATTTTTATTTTTTAGATATCATCCCTTCCTATTCAACTGATCCTATGCCCACTGTCTATGTACACATGAACATACATATACACACACTCACATATGTATTTATACACACATACACCCTGCTACATATACTTATTTGTATGTATATATACATATGTGTGTATATATATATATATATATATATATATATATATATATATATATATATATATATATATATATTCCCTTCAACTGTCCTCATACTGAGAACAGTCTCATGAGTTTGAATTATCATTTTTCCATGTAGGAATGTAAAGAGTTCAACTTTAATAAGTTCCTTATGATTTTTTTTTCCTGTTTACCTTTTCATGCTTCTCTTGCTTCTTGTATTTGAAAGTCAAATTTTCTGTTCAGCTCTGATTTTTTCTTCAAGAATACTTGAAAGTCCTCTATTTCATTGAATGACCTTATTTTCCCCTGAAGCATTATACTCAGTTTTGCTGTGTAGGTGATGCTTGGTTTTAAACCTAGCTCCTTTGACCTCTGGAATATCATCAAATGCTTCAGTCCCTTAACATAGAAGCTGCTAGGTCTTGTGTTATCCTGATTGTGTTTCCACTATACTCAAATTGTTTTTTCCTGACAGCTTATAATATTTTCTCCTTGACCTGGGAACTTTGGAATTTGGCTATAATATTCCTAGGAGTTTTTTTTTTTTTTTTCTGGGGATCTTTTTCAAGAGGTGAGTGATGAAGTCTTTCTATTTCTATTTTGCACTCTGGTTCTACAATATAGGGCAATTTTCCTTAAGAATTTCTTGAAGGATGATTTCTAGGTTATTTTTTTTTGCTCATGGCTTTCAGGTAGTCCAATAATTTTCAAATGATCTCTCCTGGATCTATTTTCCAGGTCAGTGGTTTTTCCAATGAGATATTTCACATTGCCTTCTATTTTTGTCATTTGTTTGGATCTGTTTAATAGTATCTTGATTTCTCATAAAGTCATTAGCTTCCATTTGCTCCAATCTAGTTTTGAAGGAATTATTCTCTTCATTGAGTTTTTGAGATTCCTTTTCCATCCATCACATTTAACTTTTTAAGGCATTCTTCTCCTCATTGGCTTTTTGCGCCTCCTTTGCCATTTGACTTAGTCTATTTTTTAAGGTGTTATTTTCTTCAGTATTTTTTGAGTCTCCTTTAGCAGGCTGTTGACTCCCTTTTCATGATTTACTTTCATCATTCTCATTTCTCTTCCCAAGTTTTCCTCTACTCCTATTACTTGATTTTCAAAATCCTTTTTGAGCCTCTCCATGCCCTATAACCAATTCATATTTTACTTGGAAGCTTCTGATGCAGGAGTTTTGCCTTTGTTGACTTCTTCTGGTTCCATGTTTTGATCCTTTTTGTCCCCAACAAAGGATTCTATGGTCTGATTGTTCTTTCTCTGCTTGCTCATGTTGCCAGCCAATTACTTGACTTTTGAGCTCTTTGCCATGGTAGAACTCTCCTTTCAGAGCGGAGAGCTTTATCCCAAATTTTTGGGGTTTTTTGCAAATGTTGTCAGAGGTCTGAGGAGGGCACCCTCTCTACAGATACCCCAAGCTCTGCCACACTGGTCACATACCCCAGACCACACCCCAGACTACAATCCATATCTGAGCAAGTCAAAGTAAGAGCTATTACCCTCTGAATAATATCTTGATCCCCCTATGATCTGCAGGCCAGGAGCTCCAGAGGCAGCCACATGGCAGCAGCTACAGCCGCCCTGCCCCCGTCACCTCTCACCCTGGGGGCAGGGGCCGGACCATGCTATTGTCTCACCTGGTTCAAACAGAGTTCCCTACTGACCTCTTACTTTCTCTTTGGCATTTATGGGTTGAGAAGTCCGGAAACCACCACAGCTGATGTTGATTAATTCTCTTGACTTCTGCTCTGGTCAGTCTGGGCTGCTGGTCAGCGCTGCCCTGGGTCTGGGTGCAGATGGGTCACATGGGACTTCCCTTGGCTCCCAGCTGGGTGAAAGACCCTTTCTGTTGGCATGCAAGGCTTTCTTCAGTGGGAGATTTGTTTCTCTCCATCACTGTTGGTTTTGTTGCTCTAACATTTGTTTAGAGTCACATTTTACAGGTATTGGAGGTGGTTGGAGTGGAAGTTCAGACAAGTTCCTGCCTCCACTTCAACATCTTGGCTCTTCCCCCTAAACAAAATTTTTAACATTCATCTTTTAATACTTTGAGTTCCACATTATCTCCCTTCCTCCCTTCCCACCCACCCTCATTGAGAGGGCAAGCAATTCAATATACATTATACATGTATAGTCATTTAAAACACTTCCATAATAGTCATGTTGTGAAAAACTAACTATATTTCCCTCCATCCTCTCCCCCCACCACATTTATTCTATTTTGGACTTTGACCCTGTCCCTGCTCAAAAGTGTTTGCTTCTTATTACCTTTTCACCCAATCTGCCCTCCATTCTATCATCCCCTTCTTAACCCCTTCCTCCCTACTTCCCTGTAGGGTAAGATTGATGTCCATACCCAATTGAGAGTGTATATTAATCTCTCCTCAAGTCAAATCTGATGAGAGTAAGGTTCACTCATTCCCTATCACCTTCCCCCTATTCCCCTCCACTGTAAACCTTTTTTCTTTCCTCTTTAATATGAGATAATTTACCTTGTTCTACCTTTCCCTTTCTTCTTCTCCCAGTACATTCCTGACTCACCCCTTAGTTTTATTTTGTAGATATCATCACTTCATATTCAATTCACCTGGTGCCCTCTATACATATTCTCTCTAACTACCTGTATCAGCAATGCCATATTCACAATGCCTATAGAGATTACAAATATGCTGATATAACTATCCATCACAAAATACATCAGGTTTGCCATTTGGGGAAATAAACTAGAAAATTTATTAAGATACCAAAAGACTGAGTCCCAAAACCAGAAAGTGAAAGCCATCAGAGTAGTTATGACATTGGCACAGGTAGATAAAGTAGAAAGCACCCACATTCTCAAGCCTTTAAAACAGAACAGGCTACCTCAGGCAAAGGTCCTCCTCTCCCCACTCACAGCAACCACCCAGCATCGTGGAAGCACGCTCCCAGCAGCTCCGGCCCCTGGCAGTCCTCAGCAGGAGTCCTAACTCAAAAAAAAAAAAAAAAGGCAACCGCCGCCAACTGCCAACCGCAGGACCGTTAGCTCGGCTTTTTTTTTTTTCTTGCTC
>NW_027186458.1:11260642-11266566 GCF_028583685.1 Petaurus breviceps papuanus
CCAACTGCCAACCGCAGGACCGTTAGCTCGGCTTTTTTTTTTTCTTGCTCTGCTATGTCAGCATGTCCATGGGGCATGGGAGATCTTTAAATCCTATAACCCTTACATTCGGCCCCAAGATCTTTCATGTCCCTTACTTGGCAAAAATACAGTAGGAATAACTGATGTCAACAAAATTTCACAACAATATAACAAGAATAGCACACAATAAACACAAAAAACCATATTTTAGGGTGGGGCTTGAGCACAAGCTCCCCATCATTCCCCCCACCCCGAACAAATGGGGCCCCAAAATCTTGTGGTAAGGGGTGAAGATCTCTTCTTCTATGGCTACTTGCTGCTGAAATCGGATGTAGAGCTGTCCCTGTCCTTAGGGGTCCCATTTGAGAGGTCAGTTCTTAATATGCTTGATGCCAGGTCCAAGGGTGACACATCACAGTTGCAGACAGGGGGTGACATCCAGCTTAAGCTATCAGGCATCTACAGATGGAGGGTACCAAGCCTGTGGAAACAAATCTAACAAACAAGGTGAACAAACAAAAAATCAAGAAGAAGCAAAGAGACAATAACCAGACTATTGTAGCCTCACTCACGGTAGAATAAATGATTTAAGGGTACAATTTTGTAATCATCTTCTCCAGAATAAACAATAGTTACAGTGTTATCCTTCCCATATGCTATAATCTCTGCAGCCTTTGGAACATCATCTGGCTTCCGTTTTACCCATACTTTAGCTCCTGATTTTATTCTATCAGTAGAACCAAATTCTTCAGTTCCTGTGACAGTTATTTTGGAAGGAGGGTCAGTTTTTACAAGTGGCATTGTTTTACAAGGAACGATAATCACTTGAACTATCCTATCATTCTTGTGAATCTGTATGGGCCCTTCACCTAAATTCTGGAATGTTACAACAATTTCTCCTTGATAATTAGAATCTATTACTCCAGCCAATACATGTATTCCTTGAGCTGGAGCAAGAGAAAGCAAAGTGGTCCCATTGTTTAGAGTCTATTGGGATGGTGAAGAAGGCATTTGCCAAGTCAATAACTGCATACCAAGTCCCATCATATTTCTGGATCCTTTCTATTAAGGTGATGGTATCTGGAACAGCAGCATACAAAGAAGGAGTCACCTTATTCAACTGTCTATAATCCACAGTCATTCTCCATGTCCCATCTGATTTTCTTACTGGCCAGACAGGATTATTCCATCTTGTGGTTGTAGGGACTAACACTCCTGCTTCAACATATTCCTTTATAGTAGTGGCAATTTCATCTTGCCCACCTGGCACACGATACTGTTTTAAAGTAATTACTTCAGAAGGTTCAGGTAAAGTGATTGGGTCCATTTTTAGTTTTCCTACTAAAACTGTATTAATTCCTATCTTCCTCACAGCAAATTGGTATCTCCCTTCAGGTAAATTCAGAGTCATGCCTCTCAATACATCTATTCCAATGATGTATTCAGGAATGGGTACAACAACCACAGTATATTCCTTCTTAGGTAACTGCCCAACTTTCATTGTTATTTTAACCTGTCTGGCTGATATTTCAGTGTCTCCTAGACCTGTGATGGTAATAGGAGTTCCATGTTTAAACTTATCAGGGTTTCCATAGATAAGTGTGGCCTCAGCCCCAGTATCAATCAGTGCCCTAGTCACAGTAGTTGATCCATTCTTCCAATATATTGTTAAACCAATATGGGGTCTGCAATCTCTTCTGCATATTTCTTTTATCTGGGCTGGGGCTTGGCCTATCTCCTATTCCCCCTGAAGGTGGGGCAAACTTGGATACAAAGATTCAGATTCAGAAATACCTGCAGGGGTGGTTCCTGCTTCCCTGTTCATTCTAATGCTAAGTACCTTTTCTTGGTACAGCTTATGCAGCTCTTCAGTTGGAATACCATCTATTCTTCTAAAGTCCACCCCAGCTCTTAATAGAGCAGTAAACAGTTCCCTTCTTGTGGGTCTGTTTTGTCTCTGAATCCTCTGGCTGTTTACTCTTCTCTCTCGAGGCAATTTGTCTTTTTCCCATTCCCCTAAATCGCTTAATTGTGAAATCTTATCCAGCACCTCTGAAAGAGGGTGCCCTATTTCTCCAATTAAAAGAGTCAGAATTAGGTGCTTATATGCAGGAGGAGCCGTCTTCACTATGATATTTCTATGAGGAACTCCTAGGGGGGTATCATAATATGCATTTGCATCTCCAATCAGGATAGCAGTTTTCATTACCTCCTCCTTTAGCTTTCTCATACAGTCTCTAAGTGAGTACCAGAGTCTGTCTCCCCTAGGCCACATAGATTCAGTTGGATATTGCTTTTTGCAACCTTCTGCAGCTAAAGCTAGAAGACTCGTTTTGTTATTTCCTCCTTGCATATGGTGATCCCTAAAAGCCTGGTGTACAAAAGGATTCTGACTGATACTTATGAATTTTAAACAGTCCTCATTGTCCAGTGTTATTCCTCCCGCGCCTTCATCAGTGATTCTTACTATCCAAGACACTAAAGACTCCCCCATTCTTTGGGTAAATCTACTCAATATATCAGTGATCTCCTGTTGAGTGAAATCCTCAATTATCTCCCTGGACTCTGTTTTGCCTCGGTGGTTCTCCTGCCTTCTTCTTCATATGGGGAGAGCTTCTACATTAGGAGACTCCTCATCTAACCTTGTTCCATTCTCCTCACACACATTCTCCTGGAAGCTGTCAGGGCAACTCTGCCCAGCCTGTACAAAAGCTGCATGCACATTCCTTCTGCTAGTTTTTTTCTTCCTTTTAGCTACATGAACAGTAGCTTGCTCCTGGACCACATGAGTCCCTCCAGTTTGCTCTTCTGAGTACTGTGACACAGAAGAATCCTCAGGCAAACCAGCTGACTCCCTAGCCATCCTAGCTCTTTCCTTCAGCAGCTTATCCCTACTTTTACACATAAGGCGATAACTTGTTAGCAGCACCCAGCCTCTCCTGCACACTCCTGCCAGTTCTTTGCCTGGTTCTATGGGTATTGCTTTCAAACATCTTTCCAAATCTCCAGGTTCTCCCTCTTTTAGCCTTGGTTCCCAGTTTTCACAGGGCCCTGTGCTTTTAGCCCATTCTCTGGCTAGAGAGGAATAAGGCAAATCCTCCCATCCTGGAATAGCCATTTCTCCCTCTAAAGCCCCACTGCTTCCAAATAGAGGCCTGACATTTTGTGATCCCATCCTCGTCGCCAAATGTATCAGCAATGCCATATTCACAATGCCTATAGAGATTACAAATATGCTGATGTAATTATCCATCACAAAATACATCAGGTTTGCCATTTGGGGAAATAAACTAGAAAATTTATTAAGATACCAAAAGACTGAGTCCCAAAACCAGAAAGTGAAAGCCATCAGAGTAGTTATGACATTGGCACAGGTAGATAAAGTAGAAAGCACCCACATTTTCAAGCCTTTAAAACAGAACAGGCTACCTCAGGCAAAGGTCCTCCTCTCCCCACTCACAGCAACCACCCAGCGTCCTGGAAGAGCGCTCCCAGCAGCTCCAGCCCCTGGCGGTGCTCAGCAGGGGTCCTAACAAAAAAAAAAAAAGGCAACCGCCGCCAACTGCCAACCGCAGGACCGTTAGCTCGGCTTTTCACTTTCTCTTGCTCTGCTATGTCAGCACATCCATGAGGCATGGGAGATCTTTAAATCCCATAACCCGTACACTACCCTAATACTGAGAAAGTTCTCATGAGTCACAAATATCATCTTTCCATGTAGGAATGTAAACAGTTCAACTTAATAAGTCTCTTGTGAATTATCTTTTCTGTTTACCTTTTCATGCTTTGTTTGAGGCTTGTAATTGAATATCAATTTTTCTATTTAGCTATGGCTTCTCAAGAATGTATTAAATACATCACTTAATATATTTCCCCCCTCACTGATTACACTAAGTTTTGCTGGGTAGGCGATTCTTGGTTTTAAGCCTCACTCCTTTGACATCTGGAATGTCATATTTCATGCCTTCTAATAACTTCATGCAGAAGTTACTAAATCTTGTGTTATCTTGATGGTGGTTCCACAATGCTTGAATTTTTCTTTCTGACCACTTGCAATATTTTCTCCTTGCCTGGGGACTCTGGAATTCAGCTATAATATTCTTGGCAGCTTTCATTTTGGGATCTCTTTCATGAGGTGATCAGTGGATTCTTTCAATTTCTATTCTACTCTCTGGTTCTAGAATATCAGGAGAGTTTTCCTTGATCATTTCTTGTAAGAAGATGTCTAGGCTTTTTTAGTTCAATAATTTTCAAATTATTTCTCCTGGATCTATTTTCCAGGTCAGTTGTTTTTTCAATGAGATATTTTATATTATCTTCTAATTTTCATTCTTTTGGTTTTGTTTTATTGTTTCTTGATTTCTCATAGAGTCATTAGCTTCAATTTGTTTCGTTCTAATTTTGAAGGAATTATTTTCTTCAGTAAGCTTTTGGACTTCCTTTTTAATTTGGCTGATTCTGCTTTTTTAGATAGTCTCCTCCCCATTGGCTTTTTAGACCTCTTTTGCCATTTTTTTCTAGTCTATTTTTTAAGGTGCTTTTTTTTTAGTTTTCCCTTAGCAAGCTGTTGATTCATTTTTCATGATTTTCTTGTAACACTCTCATTTATCTTTTCATTTTTTCTTCTATTTCTCTTGATTTTCAAAATCCTTTTTGAGCTCTTCCATGGTGTGAGACCAATTCATATTTTTTCTTGGAGACTTTGGATATAGGATCATTGACTTTGTCATCTTCTTCTCAGTGTATGTTTTGATCTTCCTTATTACCAAAGTGAAATTTTATAGACTGAGTTTGTTTTTTCCATTTGTTCATTTAACTAGCCAATTATTTGACTTTTTAACTCTTTGTTAGGGTAGGACTTTGCTTCCAATGTGAAGGATGTACTGTCCTAAGTTTCAGGAGTTTTGTGAAGCTGTTTTCAGAAATACTTCTAGGGACACATAAGTTTTCAGTTCTTCCAAGGTGGTATGATTTAAGGAGAGGTGTTCACTCCTCTCCTGGCCTGTGTTCTTGTCTGTAAATGACCACAAGCACTCTTTTCTTCCCTGGAACTGTGAGGAGGGTGCCCTTCCCACTTCTCCTACAGGCTTTGCCATGTCAGTGCTCCTCCTCTCCTCAGGACTGCAACCCAGATCCAAGCATGGACAAAGCAAGAGAATCCTCCCTTAGTACCAGCCAAGAGATCCCTGAAATCTCCTTCTGATCAGTTGTAAGATCTGCCCACCATCTGTGCATGGAGAGTTCTGCAAGCAGCCACTGCCACTGTAGCCACCATCATTGCCACTGCCCTGGGACTGTAACTAGACAGAACTCCTCTCTCTCCCAGGTTGAACAGACCTTTCCAACTGACCTTCTAAGTTGTCTTTGGTGTTTGTGTGTTGGGAAGTCTGGAAATCTCCTCAGCTGCCAGTGATTTTGTCTCCTGAGGCTTACTCTGGGTTTGCTGGGGTCCAGTGTGTGTTGGAAAGGTCTACATTGGACTGTGTTCCTCTCCCAGCCCAGTGCAACAGACCTTTCCCATTGTCCATCCAGGTTGTCTTGGACTGGAAGTTTGTTTCACTCTGTCTCTTTTGTGGGTTCTGATGCTCTAGAATTTGTTTAGACTAATTTTTTTTGAGTATTTGGAGGGGTTTGGGGGAGAGTTCAAACACATCCCTGCTTTGATTCTGCCATCTTGGCTCACATCCTGCCCCTACTCCACTCTCCCCTATTAACTTTTTATAAGGGACATTTATTGAAAATGTGTAGTAAGGATGAAAATGACAAAAACAACATAATATTCCTCAAACCAGGGATTCACTCTCTCTTCTCTTCACTCTGGTGGTTCCAGCACAACATCTCTTTCTCTCTCTCTCTCTCTCTCTCTCTCTCTCTCTCTCTCTCTCTCTCTCTCTCTCTCTCTC
>NW_027186458.1:11266576-11275081 GCF_028583685.1 Petaurus breviceps papuanus
CTCTCTCTCTCTCTCTCTCTCTCTCTCTCTCTCTCTCTCTCTCTCTCACACACACACACACACACACACACAAACACACACACTATTCCTGGCATGAGAGGACTAAGATTTAAAGCTTGAAAAGAGTAGCATGTATATGTGGGGAACAGTTAGGATGATGGAGTCCCTTGCAGCTCCTCAGCTTTGAGCCTTTTCCTACCTTTCTGAGAGCCCTCATCAGTTTGCTTTAGGCTGAGGTCTTGGCAATGGCCTCTTCTCTCCCTTGGCCAGCCAGGCTGGCTTCTTTCAGGTCTTGGTAAATCCATTGTTGGCCCGTGTGAAGCACAATCACTCAGCTGCACTGCTGGCTTCTCCCCAGACTCAGCAAAAATGATTGTGGAACCTTGAATGACTGATGGACCTTCTAGCCTCATTGATCACATGGGTGCTCCTCTTTCAGAATTTTGGCTTGAAGAAAAACCTGCCATGGGTAATCAGCTTCCCCTTCCCTCCTTGCTTCCCTCCACATATCCAAAAATCAAACACAGTTCTATATGAACCAGAGAACCCTGTTGGGCCTTCATGAACCTTGGAGGAAGACAAAATTTTGTACAGAGAAACTTTCATGGTAGGAACTTTTGAGGAAAAATATCTTTGTTTTTTGAAGGGAGCTACACTTCAATTTTTTTAGAGGTACCTGCCTCACCATCATACCAGGAAGATAGTAGGTAAATGAATCATGTGCCATTCCATGGAGCCAACAGAGAGCTCCTATCAAAGCAAATTCATCTTGGTTCCAATTTAATTATAAAAGCTCCCTTTTGGGGATATTACTATTGATTATCCATTGTCAAGTTTTATGAGCAAAAGCCAACAAAAATCATAAAAATGCTAGAATGAAACTAGCCTTTTGGGTCTTCCTGTTTCTATAGATAAGTCATGAACTATGTTACTCTCAGCTGTTTGTTTAGAAAAACTTCAAAGGTGATTTTGTAGTTGACTGCAGGAAAAATGTTACAAGGTGATTCCCTATTAGAAGATTAAACAAAATGGAATATTTCTGCATTTAAAAAATATTTTTATTTTTTAATATTCTTTTTCTAATTCCACATTCTTTCCTCCCTTCAGTCCTTCCCTCATTCATTGGGAAGGCAGACAACAGTATATATCATTCTACATGTGAAGACATGCAAAACATACATACACATTAGCCAAAATGGCATGTTTCTAGACTTTATTTCTTTAAAGAAGAGGAACTTGATAAGGCCAATGAGAGACTACCATGGTCCTTGGTGTGGGTATGTTCATAAAAAGTAGATGAATTTGTTTATTTGATAGTACCAGGCACATTGCCCCACAGATAGAAGGTACTTTTAAAAACTAAAACCCTTTAAATGCTTTTAAAATATTTTATTTTTCCACAATTACATAGTAAAGCAATTTTAAAACATTTTTTAAAGTTTTGAGTTCCAAATTCTATCCCTTGCTCCCTTCCCAACCCCAAGGTGGCAAGCAATCTTATATAGGTTATAAGTACGCAATCATGTAAAACATTTCCATATTAGTCATTCTGTACAAGAAAATTTTGACAACAACAAAAAATTTGAAAAAGAAAGTAAGGAAGGAAAGAAAGAAAAAAGAAAAATAGTATGTTTTGGTCTGTATTCAAACAGAATCAGTTCTTTCTCTGGAGGCACATAGCCCCTATAAATTCTAAAAAGTAGATCAAGCATTATTAATTTTTGTTTGTTTGTTTGTTTTTGCTTTTTGGAGGGCAATTGGGGTTAAGTGACTTGCCCATTTTCACAAGGCTAGTTTTTGTGTTGTGTCTGAGGCACAAGTGGGGTTGGCACTGCTCTCAAAGCTGGAAGCCAGAAGTGTCCTAATTGACCCTGGAGCCCAAAGAGAGTCAGGAGACCCAAGGATTCTGTAGATATCCTCCTTTCTCTTCTCTTTAGCTCGGCCCTGACCTCTCACACAGGCTCTGGGCAGTGATCTCCTTCAAGGGGGAGAGAGTCTCATCCCAGTGGGCCTTGGGCCTCAGATTTACAAAGGCAAGGAGACAGTCCCCGCTCCATGAAAGCAACTATGCAATTCAATTCAGTAAACACTTATTAAGGCACTGTGCTAAGCCTTGACAGTCTCATCCCTGCCCTCAAGGAGCTCACAGGCTAATGAGGGAGGCAAGAAAGCAAACAACTATATACAAACAAGGTACAAATATACAAACAGGACAAATTAGAGATAACAGAAGGAAAGCACCAGAATTAAGAGTGACAGGGACATCCTACACCTGAGGGATGACAAGTAAAATTGCCTAGAGTTGAGAGATGGAATGTGTTTGAGGAACAGCAAGTAGTCTAGTATCATTGGATTATGAGGTTCTTGGTGGGGAGGAAAGGGTATAAAGTTTAACAAGAATGGGAAGGTGTGAAGCTTTGAATGACAAATAGAAGATTTTATATTTGATTTTAGAAGTGATAGGGAGCCATTGGAGTTTATTGAGTATGGGAGTGACAAAGCTAGACCTTGCTTTAGTCAGGGTCATGAATTCAAATCCATCCTCAGACACTTACTAGCTGTGTAACACTAGACAAGTCATTTTACCTCTCTCAAACCTCAGTTTCTCCATCTGTAAAAAGGGGATAATCATAGCACCTTCCTTCTAGAGTTGTGAAAAAATAAAATGAAACAAGATTTGTAAAACATCTTTGCAAATCTTAAAGCATTATATAAATGCCAGTAACTATCATTGTTAAGCAAAGTGCTGTGCTAAGACAAAACAGTACCTAATACATAGTGAGTGCTTGATAAATGCCTGCTGACTTGCCTTTGCAAACCTTAAAGTGCCAGAAAATTGCTAGCTATTATTCCTGCACTCTCTTCGGCTGGAGTGCTCCAGTGGTCTTTGAGCAAGGCTGATGACCCTCAGCCCAGGACTGGCAGAAGTCTTCTCTTCGGCTCCTGCAGTCTTGGAGGTGAAATTTGTCACCTCTAGGCAGAACAACAGAGAGAATCGCTTCCCACAAGCTGTCCTTTCTGGTTCAGAACCAGTTCCCTCAATCAGGGATTCCACCTTCAGTTTTTGGTTATCAGCCCCAGTCTGACCAATGACTTTATGGCTGGGGACATGTGTATATGTGCCTACCCTGTGCCCTAGAGGCAAGTTCTTGGCCTCTCTGGCCATTTCTAAGGTGCTGGAGCCAGATCCTAAGGCTGGAATGCATCCATTACATCTGGAGGGGAGGGGCTTCACACCTTCCATCTTCCATCTCTTTCCTTCCTTCCCTCCTTCCAATTTTCAGCAGAGCAATAAGGAACCAAATTGGTATGTTCATTTGAAGAGCTAAGAATTCCCCTATAGGTTCTACAATAATAATCTCATTAAACATATCCCTTTCTGGAGTAAAATTGTAGTTAATTTGAGATTACACTATGACCAAAGCCTATACAAATTCAGATACCCAGGCACCTCCAACAGATTTGGGAAGGCAGAAAATCCAACAGTCAGTGTTGGGGGTGGGGTGGGGGGGGGTTTCTATTCTTCCATGTAATGAAATTTTAGCAAGACATTTGATCAATGAGGGGATGTCCAGAGGAGAGAAGCAGGGATGGTGATGGACCTTAAGGAATTAGGGTAAATTGGAGGAATTGGGGATGGTGAGCCTGGAGAAGAAAAGACTGAGTCTTGGGTGTAGGAGGATGAGGGCACACAATTATTGTTCTCTTGGAAAGGGGAATTAATGTTCATTAGCTGGGCCATACTGGAGAACCAGGAGTAATGTATGTTAGCAGGGCATCTGGAAGACTTCCCAACAATTACAGCCATCTCCGAGTGGCCCAGACTGCCCAGGATGGGCTCCCCATCACAGGGTCTCAAGCAAAGGCTAGATGGGCACACATGGATGTGGTAGTGAGGCCTTGTTCAGCTCAGGCCCCTTCCAACTCGGGGCTTTGGGGATTCCAGGGAGGAGCCTCCCTGCTTACATTAAAGCTCTATTAGAGTGATGACAGGTATGTCTGCAAGGCTCCCTCTAGTGAGCCTACCATCTGCTGGATTTGGTGAACAGATCCTGAGCATGCAGGCTCAGTGCACATGATCCACCAAAGGGTTTCAGATGTGGGGGGACATGCAACACATAGCCTAGACACAGATCCCCTGACTGCTGGCCAAGAAATCTAGACGTTCCATTGCTGGTGCTCCTGTATTCATACCACTGAAAACCAGAAAATGACAATTTCTTCAGGGAAATCCATAGTGGTGAGAGAATTCTGTCTAACCATCTACACTTCCCAAACAAAGTGGATTCCTTTTAGTTTTAACCGGCATCCCTCTTTCTTCCTGAAATGGCTTTGTTCCACTTTATACCTAATTTAGGATAGGTTGTATTCCAGTAGAACAAATGAAGAAGCTTGGTTCATCATCTACACTGTTATAGATGTTAGGGAAATAAATAATCCTAAGAGAGTGTGAGAGGTATAGAAATCCCAGACTTTTAAGAATTTGCATGGGGGGGGGGGCAGATTTGAAGTCTTCACTGTAAGCACTTTTACTGCCAATACAATATAATTACATCTTTGTGGGGGTGGGTAGGGAGTACTGACAGCTGAGGAAATTGGGAAGAACTTCACTGAAGAAGATGGTCCTTAAGCTGAGGCTTTATGGGAGCCAGGAGGCAGGGCGGATTCCAGGCATGAGGAGCTGTCAGTGCAAAGGTCCAGTTGTGTAGGATGACAATGAGCTGCTCATGTCTGGGGGTCTTCAAGGGGAGTCACAGAGTCACAGGAAGGAACTTGGGTGGCCATCCCTCCCAACAGTGAAAAGCTGGCATGTCCTGTGGCTCATTTCTTAGTATGGTGTGCGTGACTTCCTGTTAGGGATGTGGAGGGGAGGGAGAGGAGAGCTGTTTGCTCTTCGCTAACTTTGCTAACAAGTGGGGTGGACGAGATTTCTGTGAGATTCTCTTCCCTCTCTGTAATTCTCAGATCTGGCAATGGACGGGCTGTGATTTTCCCTGATGGGGGCAGCCCCACACTAAGGTGACCATGGGCCCGGTGCAGTACCCAATACACCAGCTGAACACGGCAGGCACATGTGCTAATGTTCTTGGTTCTTTTTCTGTCCCCACACAACCAGCCATGCTGGGTAGCTGAGTGGCCTGTCTCCTGCAGGCCTCCTGTTTGGATGCTCTTATCCTCCTTTGGAGAGGTAGCAGAAAAGATGCGACCACTGGGTTTGGAAAGCCCCCATTGGCAGTCACTGCCCAAAGCTCAGAAGCAGGGCCTAAAATATGACAGCCGTGTTCTTGCTTCTGGAAATGTGGCTTCTGTGGCAAATGAGGGTCCTGTGGCCAGCAAGGTTCAAGTGTAGTGAAGCTGGTTAAAAACAATCCCAAACAGCATCCCTGCGTCCCCCCGGTCCCCCAACATTCCTCACCTGGGGGAACTTCAGCCTTCCAGCTTCCAGCCATCTCAAAGAGAGGAGGAGGCAGTCTGTGGTGCCCCAAACAGAATCCCTGTGTCCCCCTGCGCCCCCTGCCTTCCAGCTTCCAGCCATCTCAAAGAGATGAGGAGGCAGCATCCTCCCAAATGAGGATGTTTAGTTACCATCCCAGAGTGCTGTTCTCCTTATTGAGAATCAGATTAAATATGTATGTTAAGGGGACTTTACCGAGTGTGAACCCCAGTGCCCCAGTGACAAATGGATGTTGCCATATGTGCAAAGCCTTCAATTTTTCCTATGCCATGACACATGGATGCACTATTCAGGCCTGCCTATGCCTGTAGCTACATGCATGTTTCCCCGGTGAAAATGGAAGCAGAGGCCTCGGTCTTGTTGGGGCTGCCCTGTTTGGGCAGAGGCTCAACTGCCTGGCTCTGGTTTCATTAGGCCGCCGATATTTAATCTGGAGCCAGGAGATTGTTAAATCAGACTAGCGACTTCAACGAGCTAGTATGTCTGTCTACAGATTCCTCAATAAAGGAGTGCCCACCCTCCATAGTGAAGGAAAACATGGGACTTAGGAAAAAATCGAAGTTGGTAGAAAACCCCTACAGCAATGTGCTGTTCTTGGTGTAAAACTATATAAAAGCAACATGAGAATGCCCGACCAACGATCTCCTGAGATGGGGGCGGGGCAAGGCAAGAGGAGAGAGGCTTCGAGGGGCATCACACACACACACACACACACACACACACACACACACACACACACGAGCGTCACGATAACTCCAAATCTAATGCTGAGAAGGGCAGAGAGGTCTCTTAGGAAAATGCAGATGCCTCTAACACTTCAATACTAAAAAGGGGTTATTTCCTGGAGAGTCAAATCGCCCCCAATGGACCCCTGCTACCCTGGAGACAGGTTAGCCTCATTTTACAACCTCCCTTCAGGAAACAGACCAATGGAAGTAGAATGGGGGGGGGTTGTGGCTGCATGGAGATGGGTAGGGAATTGAGGCATTAACCCTCCTCCCCCCCCCCCCCCCCCCCCCCCCGCCAGCGAGCCCCTGCCCCCATCCACAGACGCAACCAAACAGTTGCGTATGTGGCCCCACACGGAAGGATGGACACTCGGGCGAAGAGAGTCTCTCTCCACTGCCCACCAGTCTAGCGGAGCACGAGGGGCACGAGAGGGCGGTCTCTGAGACCGAGCTGGCGAGTTCGCCAGCAGAGGAGGTGCAGCCTTTTGGCAGCTGCGGGCAGCAATCAACTCCGGAGTGGGGGTGGGGATGAGGGGAGGGGGGAGGCCCAGTCCAGGGGGGAGAGGAGAACCGAGTGCAGTGGAGCTCAGCCCATCATCCGAGGGGGCGAGGGCCTGGCGGGCTGGCAGTGGGAGAGGGAGGGAGGAGCCATCCAGTTCGCTCTTCCTGCTGCTTCCCCCCATCTCCCCTTTGCCCCCACCCATCAGCAGAGCCTGCCTCCCAGGACCCGCCTCCTCTCCCCCGCCTCCCCACCTGAAGGAGGACCTCGTTTTTCTTTCCCAGAGACGGATTGCCTGGCGTCCGCGGGCACTCGAAAGGTGCGGGGGCTGTGCCATCACCTGGAAACCTGCGCGGGAGCGGTTGGAGCTGGAGTGCTGGAACCGCGGCAGCTCGTGGGCAGGCGGGTCCTTGGTGCCTCCTCTCCGCCCCGATCCTCCTCTTCTTTCTCTGCTCGGACCCACCTGCCGGGCCTTTGCCGCATGGCGCTGTCCGGGGGAGCCGTGGCGCTGCCTCCTCCTCCTTTTTCTTCTCCTCCTCTTCCTCCTCCTCCTCTTCCTCCTCGGGATGCTGCAGTTCGCCGGGTGCGGGTCCTTGGCTGCTGGTAGCAGCGGCGGCAGCATCCGCTGTGGCAGCGTCCCCGGCAGCGGCGTCCCCGGCAGTGGCATCCCCAGCAGCGGCGGCAGCATCCCCGGCAGCTGCATCCCAGGCTGCCGCCGTCTCCAGGCGACAGCGCGGCTTCCCAGGGCTGCTCCGACTCGCTTCCCCTGAACGAGGTTTCCCCGGGGTTCTCGAGCGACTACACGGGCTGCGATCGTAGGCCACTTCAGCGGGAGGAAGGAGAAGCCTAGGGCGGTCCAAGGGCTCTCGGTGAATGAATCCGAGGGCTTCGAAGCTCGTGGCGGCGGCCCCAGCGACCGGGGCCCCCTGAGTGCAGAGGATGTGCCCTGGCCAGGCGGCCGCGCCAGGGAGGAGGACGAGACTCCCGAGTCCAGCTTGGCAACTCAGACTGTAACTCGACTGGGTCCAACTTCCCGGCTCCGGCAGCCGGAGCCCCGCTCTATGGCCGCAGCAGGCGGCGTGGACCCCGCGGCGCCGCAGGTAGGTGAGCCGGGGAGTTCCCTCCCCCCCCATCCCTCTCTTTTCCCTCTCCCCCTCCCCCTATGCTTCTTCTTGCCCCTCTCCCCCTTTCCTTTCTCGCTGCTGGGGCCGCAGAAGGCGCGCAGGGATTAGGGGTGCTTGTTTAGGGTGCACCGCCAGAGCGTGTTTTTGGGCTCGTCTTTCGGGACAAGAACGTGGGGCTGCGGCCGCGGGTACTACCCAGGGAAAGAAGGATGTCTGGAACCCTGGCCTCCCTGCCCTGAGCAAACAGTGAACCGAGGGGTGGGTCTGGAGCGCAGGTGGTCAATGCCTTTGGCCCAGGTGGGGCTGGAAGCAGGAGGCTGGGTCCTTCCCCTCTCAGGGTGACTTCTCACAAAAGTTCCCTCCGTGCTTACTGGCCCTAGCCTAGGCTGTGCACTCTAGCTATGGCGGGAACGAGAACTGAGAGGGGCATGTCTCATCCTCTGCCCAGGAGGTGGCTGGTCAAGCTGCCCTTGTCTGGAGTACCTGGGGCCCTGTGCTACCTTGTGTTGCCCAGTAGTACCCAGTGCCCCCTCCATTTTCAGGCAGCTGGATTCTCTCCTACCTTCTGTTCCCCCTCATGGTCAATTTGGCCTCTGCCCGGCTGCCCTGAACTTGCCCCATGGCCGGTTCCGAGGGCTCCTGGTCCCTAAGCAGAACCCTAACCCTAATTACGCTCGTGTGTGTGTGTGTGTGGGGGCG
>NW_027186458.1:11275481-11342217 GCF_028583685.1 Petaurus breviceps papuanus
GCGGTCAGTCCTGGAAACCGTAGGCTGTCCTAGCCCCAGGATACCCCTACAAATCACAACATGCATCAGACTCAGAACGAGCACTCTCTGGCGAGATTGGGAAGGGGCTGGAGCCCACTGGGAGTCCTGCCTTTAGCTAGGGCTGACTTTAAATTTCAAATAGTTTTCCACCCCTCCCACAGGGGCTTCGGAGTCTTCAGGGTGACTTCACCCCAGAGAGCGTACTCTCCCCACACTTCTCACCCAGGGGTTATGAGAATGGGGGAAGAGAGTGAGATGCAGAGACGCTGAGATAGTCACAGTCAGTGAGGCAGGCACAACAGGCCGGAGACCAAGGGAGACCCTGAAGCCGAGAGACAGAGGAAGGTGCTGGGAGGGCAGAGGCTTTCCCAGGGCCAGGCTGTCTCTGCCTCCCAACACACTGGCCTCCTTGGGATCCTTACAAGCAGAAACAGGATGTTCAGAGGACCCCATAGAAAGGGTTTCTGAAGGAATGGTCCTCTCTGACCTCTAGTCCCTAAGTTACTCATTAACTATTAAGGGATTCTTCAACTGGGGCTGGGGGGTGGGGGAACAAATGCTCTCCCCCCTTCCTGCTGGGGGAGGTGAGGTGACCTTGAATAGGTCAGACTGGGCCAGGCTCCAATCAGTCCACTCTCTGGCTCACACCCACCAAGGTGCTATTTGTGATACACTTTGCCAGCTCTGGTGGAAGGGGGAGTGAGGACACCTACTGTCTGTCTATGCCCAGACTATCTGTTGCTCTGTCCTGGGTGCCCTGGGGGACTTGGAGAAAGAAAGCTGTTGGCTTTTCGGCATTAGCGTCCAGAACTGCTCTGGACCAATGGCATCTCCCTTGTTCCCTCTTCGGTTTCTCCCTGTCCCCCTTATGGCCCACACCTACCAAGGGGATTGGAGTTAATACCCGAGAGCAGGAGCCTGTTAGAAACGTTTCTTAGGGTTGGGGGTTGGAACCCTTCTGATGGTTGCTGATGAGAAGGAAAGGGAGGGCAATGAGATGCTTTTTATCCTTGAAAGCCAGAGGGGCTGGCCCAGGTGGAAAGACAATGAGGAGAGGGCTCCGGAGTGCACAGGCTCCAGAGGAGGAGTGGCAAATGAATTTAATTTATGATATTTTGTCCTGGAAATAGATTCTGATGCCCAGTTCTGACCACTGCCCCATGTGCTGCTGGATCGCACCAAATCTATGCTGTTCGCTCCTTGGCGTTGTCATTTCCAGAGACTAGCACAAGTTCCTGGAGCCCACTGAGCTGGGGATACTGGGAAGGGAGCGGCATCATGGGGGATCCTGTCTCTTTTGCTTTGCTATAGTCTCTGGGAATGGTTTCTAGGTTGGCCAGTGCCAGAGGGGTTCTTTCTTCTCCTCCCCCCATACTGAACTCAGGGAGTCAGGCTTCAGAATGAAGCCAGAGAGATGGTGACACTTCCTTCAAAGTGGAGGAATGGACTAATTGAATCGTCAGGACCCCCCCTAAGCTCCATACCCCTCCAAAAGCCCCATCTCTCCAGTGGTCTGTGCAGAGTGACCTGGAGGACATGGACTAGGTCTAGATTTTAGATTGATTCTCAAGGCCTTTCCCATGTAGAGTGCAACCTCATCTTGGGCTGGACTACCTCCTCACTGGGGTGGGACTCAGAAGAATGTATACCACATAAAGCTAGTATTGCCATGTACACTGGAGATAAAGAATTCTTGCCGAACTTGTTAAAGCCCAAAAGAAAAGGAGGGGCCCTGAAAGGAAAGGAGGGAGGAAAGAGTTGCAGCATTTTCCCTCCATCATCGCACTCCCTCAGTGGGGCGACTTCCCTCCACAGTGAAGTGCATTTTGGTACAAAGGAGGATGGGGTCTTCATTTCACTGAAGCAGGGACCTTGTAGGCGATGCTCTCTGCAGTTCCTAGTCTGAGAGTCACCTACAGCTCCCAATGCTGAAGTGACTTGTCCAGGGTCACTCAGTAGGATGTTGGAGGCATTGCACCAGGCTGCTACATGTGCCAGTGGATTGTTTAGGAGCCCAGCATCATTGGTGGAAAGCTCCCTCTTCTTTGGACTATGAACATGCATGGTGAACTTGACCATGTGGTCTTTTCCTTGTTGTATCTCCAGGAGCCTGGGCCTCACTGCACTGAGCAACCGGACCCACCGGGGCATCAGGGCCGAGGGATCCTGCTGGCAGCTGCATTCAGGCAGGGACAACTGAGACCCTTGCTCCTGACTGACTGATAGCAGGCAGGGAGGCTTCCCCTTCTTGGTCCAGGCAGATTCGTGAGGGAAGAAACTGATACTGTCTGAGAGGGAAGCCAGAGAGTGTCAGGCAGAGGCTTCTGGGATGCTCTGCTTTTCCTGTGATCTAGCCCATTCTCCAATTTTATGTGAACTTCTGGTTTCCCATCCTCTGCTCTGTGTGGGTGTTACAAAGAAGAGGCTTAGAACAAGGGGACCTCCCTGGGGACCTGGCTGCCACGAAAGTTATAGTTTGGGTCTTGATCAGTGCACCTGGAGACTGATTTTGGGCAGCATGCTTGGCTTGGGGAAGGAGAGGTGTGTGTGCATGTGCAAGTGTGTGCACATGCACACGTGAACACATATAAGTGATGGACGCAGTGATTGCTTTGGAAATCTAATCGGCTTTGGGGATGTACTTGGGCTTTTGAGGAAATGCCTGTGTGTGTGTGCGTGTGTGCGTGTATGTGTGCGTGTGTGCACATGCACACGTGTACACATATAAGTGAGGGATGCAGTGATTGCTTTGGAAATCTAATCAGCTTTGGGGATGTACTTGGGCTTTTGAGGAGATGCCTGTTTTCCCACAGTTGCAGCATTCTGGTCACTCAGAGAAGGTGCCTTCCTGGAGTTGGTATGTAGGAGGCATCCAGCCTAGGAGACGTCACTCTTTGCCTTGCCTGGTGAAATCCAGTCCATAATGTTAATTTTGCAACAAAGCAATACTGATTTCAGAGAGTAGTGGTGCCTTGCTATGAGTGCTTTGAAATCCAAAGGAGAATGCCGAGAGGAGGTGCTGAAAGGCTGGGTAGGGTTGCTGGCTGTCCCCCAGGCCTCTTGTCCATCAGCATCTGCTCTCTGCTTGACACGTGGCTAGTAACAGAACTGGGATGTCCCCGTCACCACAGAATGGAAGGGGGCTGTTTCTGCAACATCCTTTAATTATCTTTGTGGAGTAAGCAAGGATCGTTAATTCATTAAACTTGGGGGTTTATTTTTGTTTCCTAGCCACTATAATGGTGAGTCTTTGGGGCTCCTTTCATGCTCTCCTAAACAGCATTTGCTTTCTACCTTTCTAGATAAATTCATACTGAGAAGTAAGTTCCTCTGAGCAAGGGTCCTTAACCAAGGGCCTATAAACCCTTTTCCCCCCTTTTAAAAATGGATAATCGTGTTTCAATATAATCGGTTTCCTTTTTGATTTTTGTGTATTTTACTTTTAGTGTTTACAAAAGGTTGCAAGAAGGCCATAAACTTTCCCTGACTGCCAGAAGGGACCCTGACAACAAAAAGGCAGACAATGTTTATTCCAGGTCAAGGGAGAGGAAGGAGGACACCTTTTCCAGACCAGACAGGCCATCAGGGGAAGGAAAACAGACAAACAACTTTGTCTCCAGCCCCTACATGAATCCAGCCAGCAAAGCTGGGAGTGTGACTGAGGGCTGGGTCTGGGCTGCTGTGACGTGAGGAGGTGATCTGAGCCTTTCAGCCAGTGAGGTGGGAGAGTCAGGGAGAGTGCTCAGCTGAGCAGAACCAGGACTTGGACAAGAAGGCAATGTTGGGATGAGCCGAAGTAGGTGCCAAGTCTTTGTTTTAATTTATATGTTAGCCATTCCATAGTGGAAAAAACATCAGAAGCCGGCGATTCTCCAATTTTTAGTCTTTGCTTAATTTAAGCATTTCTTGGCTTCATAGGAGAGGGATTTGCAAAATCTAATTTGTGACTTCTAAGGAGACTTCTCCTGTGCTTTACTGGACGGTAGTGCCCCCCTCTGGACTCCTGGCCCTTCTCAAATCCTGCTCCAGCGAGCCTGCCTTGGCTTGTGAGCCCAGAAGCAGAAACCATAGTCATTTCCGGGCTGTTGAAGCTAACACAGCAGCTAAACAGTATTTGAGGGGAAGGGGCCCTCTGATGGAATTTGGAGGAGTCTGGGTACGTATGTCTCTAGTCCGACTGTCAGGAGACCTGCAGGATGTTGCTACTAGATGTTTTGGGCTGACCCCCTTGGGGACATTTACCCCAGGAAAGTCACATTCCCATTTTTTAAAAACACAGAAATCCTTCTTGGTCTAATGACCATGAGCAAGATTGCATCCAGGCTCTGGCTGTCTCCATGCCCCAAAACCATTTTGCTGCTTTCTTGCTGGCCTCTGGATTTCCCCATGACAGCGTGGTTGGGGGATCAGATGAGGCGCAGACATATTACAGCGGCTTTACAAACCTTAAAATGATCAAAGCAAAAGAAAGCAAACCACGTGCTGGTTCTGCTCATAGCCCTCAGATGACTCTCCTGCCCTGACCTCTTCCTACCTCTTGTATCTCTTATGTTCTTTTACTCTCCTCTCTCCATTCAAACTGTCACGTTCCAGCTGGTCCTTGAGTGCTGCTCTCCATTTCCCCCTTCTGGGTCTTTGTGCAGACTATTCCTCATGCCTGGAGTGCCCTCCTTCCTTCCTGTGGTGGTTCTTCCATTCTTGATTCTCAAAGGGGACCCGTGACATCCCATCATTTCTAGGGTGATGTCTTGACTTGCATTGGATTTTAGTGAAGCAGAGCTATGCAAGGTCGGCAGCCTCACTCTCCTCTCGCCAAAGAATCCCTGATTTCTGTAAGATTCACGTCCCTTAGTGGCTTTTCCAGGAGGTCTTTCTCCATCACCCCAGCTGCTAGTGCCATTGTCCCTAAGGTCACCTTCCCTCCGTTCTGTATTCTTCTGCCATGTCCTGATTCAGATGTTCATCCTCCTTCCTTGAGAGGAGGGCCTTTGATTTCCCTTTTATCTCTAGCACTCAGCACAGTGCCTGGCACATAGGAAGCACTTACTAAGTGCTTGTTGATTAATTTTTTAATTAAAATAATTCACCTGGCAAACGTGGCTTTGAAAGTGTAGCTCTAGAAGAGTCTAATGTTGTAATACACCCGAGCATTGTCAGCATCCTGGTAGCTGTAGCCTTTTACAGTGTTTGTCTAAATAACATTTACTGAGGTTCTCTTCCTGCTGCATTCTACCCAAGCTGAAGCCTGATTCCATCTGCCTCCCGATGACAAGATACAGGGGAGCTGGAATGAGTGGCTTTCTCCAAGATCAGTGCATTCTGTCTTCCATGTTTGGCTGTAAATATGGGACTCTACCTATTGTATCCAGGGCTTCCAAAGCCCAGGGGGCCAGTGTTTCTGAAGCAGAGCTTTCTCCCTGCCACTGGTGAAAAATCTGCAGGTTATGTAAACGATCCAGGCATCTTTCAAGCTAAATGTACAGGTTTTAAGTGTGGTCTGCATTTGACACACTTGTTGAGATGTAGTAAAGACTGAAATGAATTTAGTTTACTCAGTCACCTTGCTTTCCCAGGCACAGATTTCTAACAGTCCTCCCCCTCCTCTCCAACCCCCTCCCCTCAAACCTTGCCTGGATGTATCTGACTGTAAAGCTATTGCCCAAAGCCCAGGATAGACACAATTCAAGATTACTATATATTCATGAATGTGACCAGTTGGTACAAGTAGATTTTGTTTTTTTTTTACTTTGATTCATTTAAAATATATTGTTTTATAATATACCAACATTAAGCTCTACCTTATAATTAACCCTGTCATCCCACCTCCACCCTCCATCAACACAATTGTGCAATGGTGTCTGAAAGTGTATGCATCATTCTCCATAGGTGTTCCTCACTTTTCTGCCAAGAGTGGTAGAAGGGAGATAGGGACCAAAGCTGGCAATATGAAGTTTACATTTGGCAGGGGACTCTGCATACTATGAGAGAGGAAGGAGCTAAAGAGATGGAAGAGATTGAAAGATGCCAATTCCAAAGTTTTGTTGATTTATTACGGAAAGTAGGTTGGTTGGAGGCTACAAGTGAAATTATAAGTTGTGGACACCAGTGTTTCTGCCATTAAAAAAAGTTCCTTTGTTTCACTACCATACCACTGTCAGTAAACCAGCAATGGGAGTAGCTCTCAGAATTCCAGTTGGAATTGTCAGCAGACAATAATTGCTATGGTAACATCCATCAGCACATGGAAGATTTCATCTCTAGGCTTAGATATTCATCAGAACAGTCATTCCTCACTGCGCTGGAATTTATAAGCAGTTAGAATCCAGAAGCAGTGGGATCTGGAGCTATGATGAAGAGGAAGTAATTGAGGGAAACACTGGGTTGTTGTGGGGATGCAAGAGCTATGAGTCATGGGATTTAGGTCTGGTTTTCTCATCACTTTGCTAGATGACCTTGGAATAGTCATTGGTACTTCTTGAAACCTGTTTAACCATGGTCTCAGACACTTCATATCTGTGGTGACTCTGGACAAGTCACTAAGTCACTTGACCTTTTTTAACTCAGTTTCCTTGTCTATAAAATAGGAATAATATCACCTATCTCTCAGTGTTGTTGTTAGGATTGAACGAGATAACCTTTTCAGTGCATTGCAAATCTTAGTGTTTTATGAATATTAGCTATTTAATCATCTATAAAACAAGCTCTAAATATTAGTAAAATCTTCCTTACATTCAGCTAAATCTTCCTCTTACTGGTCCTTACTTTCACCTCTGGGATCCACTGGAATGAGTCTCATTTTCTTTCCAAATGGACAGCCTTCATCTTCCCTCTCCATTCCTACCCCACAATTTTGGTTGCTTCCATTGGATCAGAATTAGTGGGAAGGTATGTTAAAACTCATTGGGTCCTCACAACAACATTGTGAGGGAGGACAGGTACACACACATGTATTTATCCACACCTATATATAACACACACAAGTGCACACACATACATGTACAATGTTGGGCCAGATGAAATTTCAGAAGCATAAGTCTTCCTATAATGGTAGGAACAAAACCTGAGGGTGATGTAATATAATGGACTACAAAATCAGCCCGTCTAAGTGTTGTGATGTGATGATGGAAGAAGCCAGTGGAGTCCAGAGTGCACTACTGTGTTTTGCTCATGTAAGCTCATCTCTGGAATCCTATGTGAATATTTGCATGCCAGAATGAAGGTGGGACTTAGCCACATGGCACAATGAGTAGGGCCGGAGGATTTGGGACAGGGGTGGGGAGCCTTCAGTCTGGAGTCCACATGTGGCCCTCTAGGTCCTCAAGTGTGGCCCTTTGACTGAATGCAATTTGAACTTGAGGACCTAAAGGGCCACGAGTGCCTTTGAGGTCACAGTTTCCCTACCCCTGGGGTGTAAAGCTTAGAGAAGAGAAGGCTTGGGAGGTGGGGAATTATAACTGGCCTCAGTGGTTTGATGTGAAGGATGAACATATGGAAGAGAGATCGGAAGTCTTCTTCTTGGCCCCAGAAGGGAAGTGAGAGCAATGGGGGGATGTTGGGAAGGTTCTGGGTAGAGAAAAATTTACTAACAATGGGAGCTGACCAAAACTGAAACTGGCCATCTCAGGAGAAAGCAATTGCCCCTCTCTTGATGTCTTGGTTGGTATAGATGCTGAAAAATTGACAGTGACTTAGTTGTAGGGATTGGTTGAGGTAGCTAGGGGTCAATGGATAGAGAGCCAGACCTGGAGTCAGGAAGACCTTCGTTCAAATCGAGCCTTAATTATTTACTCATTGGGTGACCCTGGGCAAGCTACTCAGCCTGCCTGCCTCAGTTTTCTCATCTTTAAAAAAATAATAGCTACCATTTATATAGCTCTGCCTATGTGCCATTCTCTGCAAATACTATCTCAATTAGATCCTCATGACAATCCTGGGGCATAATTGTGAATATCATTCCCATTTTATAGTTGCGGAAGCTGAGGTAAAGAGAAGTTACATGACTTGGCCAAGGTCACACAGCTAGTAGGTTTCTGAGGCCAGATTTCCTGACTCTAGACCTAGTGCTATATCTGATGCACCGCCCAGCTAATACTAATAGTCCTTATCTCTTAGGTTTACTGTGAGGGCAAAATGAGCTAGTATTTATAAAGAGCTTGGCAGACTTGAAGTGCCAGATAAATATAAGCTGCTATTTCTACTGCTATCCTTACTTTCACTGTTATCATACCCTCCTAGGTCCTTTCCAACATGAAGCGTCTGATTCTGTTTCGTCGTGAAGTGTAGAAAGCACCTCTGTTTGTGGCAGCCTCATGAGCTTGACCAGCCAGCCCGTCCTGCCCTGACAAGGCTGAAGCCTTTCAAGGCTACTCCATGCAGTGCATCCCAAACTTGGGTGGGGAACCTCCGTTAATCAGCTCTACTCCTGGGGTGCCTAAACTAGGTCTGTAATCTAATTCCATAGAAATGGGCTTTATGTCATTTGGGAATCAGATTCCTTGTCGGTCTAAGGAAAGGAAAAAGCACCACAGCAGCTAGGCATAGAATGGACTCTGCTCATTTCCTCTTGGGAGGCCCAAAGGATAAAGGTAGCTTGGGAGCGTCCTTATCCAACAGGGAGCTTGTGCTTGATTTGGAATCAAAGACCTTGATTCAAATTTCAACTCTGATGTATTAGCTTTGTGACCTTGCTTATCAATTTCCTTATCTGTAGAATGTAGTTGGGGTGGGGAACCTGTGGCCTTCTAGGTCCTTTTGACTGAGTCCAAGTTTTTCAGAACAAATCCTTTCATTAAGGGGATTTGTTCTGTGAAGTTTACGGACCCTGCTTGGGACCTAGAGGGTCACATGTGGCCACTCTGTCACAAGTTCTCCACCCCAGACTAGATGGCCTCTCTAAGGTCCCTTTCAGGTCAGATCCTCGTATTCGGGCCCAGTCTAGTACCCTCTAGTACCAAGTAGCTCTGAGGATGGCCGGTGGTATTTGGTGCCACTCATCTCTAATGGAAATACCTTCTCCAACTCTTGCATTTCCATAGGAGGAAGGAAGAGTTGTTGGAGAAAACCCTTTCTGCCTTGGTTTAAGCCTTTGTTTAAGCCTTAAGCCTTAAGCCTTGGTTTAAGGCTTTGGATGTATTATGGGTAAACAAGTCTCCTAGGAGACTGCTGATACTAGTTCAAAGCTAGATCCCAACTCCCCCCAAACCAGCCCTAGAGCCCCTGGCAGGAGGAGAGATTTGCTGCTTCAGAGTCATCCTAGGCTCCAAGAATGGAGGGGCGTGCTAAAGGTGCATACCAACCCAGCCTACAATGCTCCTCTCCTAAGCCTTCTGTTAGGCAGGGACTCATCTCTTTCCTGCCCCAGGACCATGAATAGAGCTTGAATGGTTATGGGTGCTACTCATTTAGTTCCCTGCCCATTTGAGAAGAAGTGACTGGGAGTGGCAGTGTGGTATAGTGGATAGAGCGCTAGGCCTGGAGTCTGAAGACTTGATTTTGACTTAGGCCTCAGATTGTATGGCCCTGGGAAAGTCATTCTACCTCTGTGGGCCTCAGTTTCCTCATATGTAGAAGGAAGGGGTTGGACCTCTTGGTGGAGGATCTCAATGACCTCTAAGACTTTGTTTGGCTCTGGTTCTATGATTCTGTGATGTGGAAACTTGACTTGGGAAAAGCAATTCTGAGCCTCATTGCTGGAGGGCAGGGTGGGCCAGGGATGATGCTGTCACCCTTATGCTGCTAGGTCCCAAATGCCACCAATTCAGAGCAGATATTGTATTGCTTGGCCCTTACTTGGACATAAGATCTCAGTTTTTCTCTCTTTATCTAGAAACCCTGTACAAGTGCACCTCACCCCCTTACCTCCCCCCACTTTATCCCACCTCAGCTATGGTATTATTGCCCTTCTGAAGAGGGGTTAGCCCGTGTACTGAAGGCCTTCTCTATAGCCTTTCCTCCATAGGAACAGGTGTTTTGTTTATTAGCTTGTGGAGATTATTCTGAACCCCACTGCTGTCTTTCCTGAGTCATGTAATGCTAATCCAGGAATCAGCTATGGGCCATTTCCAAACAAATTCTGAAGTCAAGTGGGCCTGCAGAGACTGAAACAAATATTTTCTGTCACATCGTCTTACAGTTTCCACGAATCTTCACATAGAAAAAGAAAACCAACTGCTCCCTCCTCCCTTCCTTCTCCCTTGTTCTTTTCCCTCCCTTCCTCTGCTCTCCCTCTCTTCATCTCTCCCTCCCTTCACCCTCTCTTCCTTCCTCCCTTCCACTACCCTCCCTCTGTCCTTCTTTTGCTCTCTGCCTCCCTTTCTTTCTTATTCTCCCCTCCTTCCCTCCACTATCCCTCTGTCCCTCTCTCCCTTCCCCTTCCCTCTCCCTTTTTCCTCCCCTCTCTCTTTTCCCTTTCTCCCTCTGTCCATCCCTCCCTCCCTCTGTCCATCTCTCTCTCCCTCCCTTTCTTATTTCCTATTTTGTTTTGCTCAGTGCTCCTTCAATGTTGATCTTATTGCTTTCTTTTCTCTCTGAACTCATGAGACTCAAGCCTATATGTGATTGAGAAATGATCTATATCTGGAGCACAGACTGAATTTATTCACTATTAATTTGGATGAGATAGAGAATATTCATTGCTCATGAGCATATATCACTCACGAAACCTCCAACAAACACTTGTTCTATTGCATGATAAAATTCCGGAGATAGGAGCAGTGTGTCTGTATCCTGTGCTTCCATTTCTGTCCTCCTTCTTACAGCAGAAAACCCAAAGCTGCTTGGGCCAGCTGTCCTTCTGAGTGATCGTGGGCCTTCTGAATCTCCATCGTTGGGCAGCAGAATGCTAATAGCAGATAGGAAATACCTTCAAAGGGCTATGTCAAAGTTTTATAGCTATTACTCCAGGCTTATGATTCAAGGTCTTTATGTAGGGATTTCCCCTAAGCTAAGAAGGTGGGGTGGACCCTCACACCAAGGATTTCTGCCTAGCCTCATGCAGAAGTGAGACAGTGACCAGAGAGGGATATGAAAAACTGGAGATATAGAAGACAAGCTGCGGCATTCGGAAGCACTGGCTAGAGGGGGATGAGTATTGGGTCTGAGGAAAGGGGGATTGGAAGCCAAGTTTGGGCCAGTCCATTTCCCCAGAGTAACTTGGGGCCCTGGACCTCATATTTTCCATTGGAAGGAGGCTGAAGATGCCCAACAATCTTACTTTGGGCTTGTGTGTAGTATCAGATGGGGCTAGCACGGGGGGGGGGGTCCCCAAGGCAAAAATGAGTAGCAAGATAAGGGAAGACTTGACAGAGCAAAAGCAGAGCAGAAAGTCAACACAACAATGGAGATCACAAGCAGATAAGGCAAAATACAGAATCACGAAAATGAGAAGAATGGTGAGGAAAACCTCAAAGACAAACCAAACACATTGAACTAACTTGATGCTATGACCCACTCTTACCCAGTGGAAGAGAAAATTCGGAAGATGACTCAGAGGATATAGACCAATAGCAACCAACTCCGGAATGCCCCTCCTCCCCAACCAGGACCAGAGATGAAGCCTCTTCCCATGAAGAAGGGATTTAGGACAGATGCCCAGAGCTGTTCATGTAGGACTGAGCAAACGAACATTCTAGCAGGTAAAACTGAACCTCAAGATGGAGATTCTTCCTAGAGAAGTACAAGGGCTCAGAGAGAGCGGAATGGATTTAGGAGACACACATAGTGAAATGGAGAGAAAATCACTGACAGAAGAGAAGCAAGAGGAAACATTGGGAAAAGAACATGTGATCTCTATACTGTACAATTATAGAGAAGGGTTGACCTTGAAGCCAGGATGCACACACACACACACACACACACACACACACACACACACAGACACTCAGTCATAGGCAACTAGTGCCCAGAGTGGTAAGGGGAACAGGAAATCAGAGATAAGAAAATATGACCTTAGGAACTGAGACTGATTATGGTAAAGGCAGGGCCAGGCCTCATGATCTGTGATATGGGGTGACTCCTATGGCTTGGCACTAATCCCATCTGACATTCTTTCTAATAGTAGGACTCAGCAGAAAAAAAGAGGTGGAATAAGGTCTCTAATGACAATCCATCAGATAAAAACAAGATACAAGAAGGAGGTTAAATATGGTGTTACAGAAGATTTGCCCCCACGAGGCACAGATAGAATGCAGAAAGAAGGAGGGAAGATACTCCCTTGAATCAGAAAATAAAAGTCAGGATTGATTGGAAGGGAAAAGAAGCATGTGTTCCCTTGTGTTTGAGTGTGTGGACAAAGGAAAAGGATTTTAAAATGTTACTCAAAATTGAAGGTTTGAGGGGAGGAAAGATTTTGAACAACAGCTTTTTAGAGCAAAACAAGGGTATAAAGAAGAGGTAGAAAGATGAATAACAAGAGAGAAATGAACAATTTAAGCAAATAAAAATAACAGGATAGGGCATGAATAGCAATAAAGAGTCGGGGGAGGCAAGGGCTGGGGAGGGCATAGGTTGGCATCAGAGTGGGGGAAACAGACATCATGCCAGACAAGGCCTGATTTAAGGGATAAAGGCAATAGAACCAATAGAACGGAAACGAGTGGGGAAAACTGCTCTAAGTCTAACAGTTTGAAGTTGGATGAGAATGGAATAAACAGTCCAGTAAAATGAAGACAGTGGCAAAATGGATACAAGAGGAAAAAAACAACTTCTGTATGAAACAGAATCTTTAAAAACCATAAAGAAGGAAAATTGGAGACTGTGATAAAATTGTGTTATGTCTCAGGCAAATCTCCAAAAGGATGAGTTCCAATTATATTGTCTGAGGAAACAAAACTAAACATTCCCAACTTCTAGAGAGAGAGAGTGAAACAAGAGCCCTTGTAAAGGAAGTGTGAGCAACCATCAAGTATTAGAACTAAATATATAAGCCCTCAATTACAGCATCTAAGTCAATAAAGGAAAAGAACTGAATGGATGAAATTCATATTAGAATTTTTCCAGGGGAATTAAATGTTTCTCTTTCAGAACAGGACAAATGTAACAAAAAAAGAAAAAAACAAAAAGAAATTCAATTGAATAAATTGTTAAAAATTTTAAAACTGAGACTTGTTATAATTCCTGAATAGGAACATTAGAAGTTATATGTATTTCTTAGGACCAAATGGCATTTTTACAGAAATGGGCCATGTGCTCTCAGCTCTGGTTATCCCTCATGCTGGAATGCTTTGTCTCTTTTCCACCTATTGACCTTGACTTCATTTAAGTCTGAATTCAAATCCAACCTTTTTCTGGAATCCTTCCCCAACCTTTCTTAATTCTAGTGCATTCCTTCTGTTAATTATTATTTTTCCTGAATATAGTTGCCATGTATGTGTGTGTGTTTCATGTTGTCTCCTTCATTTGATTGTAAACTCCTTCAGATCAGGGACTGTCTTTTGCCTCCTTTTTTATTCCTATCACTTAGTACAGTGACTGGCACATAGTAGCTGTTTAATAAATGTTTATTGGTTGATTTTTGTGCTAGTATACAAATCTATTATGAGTTTATATTAAAAACAGACTAGGAACGATGTTTATAGATTGTAACAAAAAGTCATAATTATGTAGGAAACACAAACAAATGATACAGACTTGAATGGAGATTTAACTTAAGAATGATGTCCTGAATAAGGAATGAGTTAAAAGAAAAAAAAATCATAGAGACAATAATCACATGGAAGGAAATTACAATAATGAAACCACATGTAAAAATTCCAAGATTTGACTAAGGTAGCACTCAAGGGGGAAAAACATACATTAATAAAATAAAAAAAGTAGAGGATTAATGAGCTAATATGCTAGCTTAGAAAATCAATCATAAACCCACAAAAAACACAAAGGGGTAAATCTTGAAAATTGGAGAACTAGGTAAAAGATAAAATGAAAATACTATGGAATTTAAAAGACTATACAGAACTGATCAAATGAAATGACTCAAAAGACTCACAGAATCTATAAACTATTATTTTAATTATAAAAAATACAGACACCTGAATTACCATAGTAGCAAGAGAATGAATCAGAATTAGGACAGAGAACTTAGAATTATTTGAATTTATACACATTTATAAACCAGTAAAACTGAGAATTTAAAATAAATGGAAAGTTACCTACAAAAATGCAAAATGACCTAAGTAATAGAAAATGAAACCCTAATCTTAATCCACTTTCTGAAAAGTAAGATGACCTAACTGAAAAGCAAATACTAAAGGAAAATAAAAGCAAACAAACAGAACTGTGGTGCAGACATACTGTGAGATGATTTTGAAGAGTAAGTGGTTGGTGGTACACTGGATAGAACTCTCATTTCTTTGGTGGAAACAACATGCTGACTATCTGTCCTTAGAAGATAGTATAGTAGATATATATATAGTAGATAGAAGATAGTATACATAGGAGGTAATCTTGGATGGAAGCCGGAGCGGGGCATGGGGAAGAGACCTGGAAAGGCATTTTGATGAGGTAGAATTTTGACTGGACCTGGAAGGAAGCCAGGGAGACCACAGGTGGAGGGGAGAAGGGGAACAGCCTGTGCAAGGGCTGGGAGCTAGAAGATGGAGTGTGGAGTACACGGGACAGAAGAGAGGTCAGTGATGCTGGATCACAGAGTGTGAGGAGAGGAGGAAGGTGTCAGAAAGGTGGAAAGGCAGGAAGGGCTTTAAAAGTCAAGCAGAAATGGTGCTGTTTGGACCCTGAGGTAGTGGGGAACCACGGCAGCTTATAAAGTTGGGGTCAGACCGGCTCTTTAGGGAGATCCCATTGGCTACTGAGGAGAGGGTGGATTGGAGGGAAGGGAGATGATTTAGCAATCATGTGATACCAACTTATGTGAAGACTTGATGGGTGACAGTGTGCAGTCTGTGTGGCCAGCACAGGACTCACCACATCTGGTCTGTGTTTGGATGATCAGACTTTAGCTTTCCAGATCCCTCTCCTCTGCACAGCTTGTCTTGAGGACCTGTAAGCCATGGGATCTCTCTTCTTCTGATGCCTGTCACACCCAGGGCAAATGACAGCGCAGCTGTTAGAGACAGCCCCAGATTGAAAGGCATCTGTGGGCCCTGGGGGTTGTCTGGGGGTGTAGACACATTCCTATTGGCAGTCTGCACAAGCATTTAAGATTAGTCAAAGCAGGCTGGCATTATACCTACAGACCTCAGAAATTATTCTGCAGCCTCGAAAGAAATCTTGTTGCAGGGCAATCCCCCCTGCCTCCCCCCAAGGAGAATCAGAAGAACAAGGGGAAGGCCATGAATTTCCCTAGGAATACTTTGGGAGGGGATGATGATGCTAACAGAAAAGTGTCTCCATGGTCCTGAACAGTTAATAAAATAGTTTTTTGTTAAGAGCTCTGGAGATTGGTGAGAGCTAGTTTTATTACCCACATTTTGTTGATGGAGAAATTGAGCCAGCGGGAGGTTAGATGACTTGTCTGTCATTGGACAGGAAGGCCAGAGCCTGGATACAAACCCAGGATTCTGACTCCAGGCAGCTGGGTGTGGGGCAGAGTGCTATATCCAGCTTCAGACACTTCCTAATTGTGTGACCGAGTTGGCCTCAGTTTCCTCATCTGTAAAGTGACCTAGGGAAGGAAATGGTAAGTCACTCCAGTATCTTTGCCAAGAAAACCCCCAAAGGGGCCAAGGAGAGGCAGACAGGACTGAAATGACTGACTAACCCTGACTCCAAGCCCAACCTTCTTCTTTATTGCTCTGCTTTGTGCTGTGAGGAATGGCAAGTTCATCTTTACTCTGATGACTGGGAAGATATTAGTGGTTGTTCTTCCTGGGGCTACAATATAACCACTTTAAACACAGGTATCCCCCTCACATAACTGGGTCTTCTAATACAGCCCTGCTCGTGGACAGAGAAACAAATGGTGGGGACTCCGTCTGTTATTTCTCTCCTACAAACTCTCCCCTAGAATGCCACAATTTAATGGCAAATAGGACAGTTTTGAAATTAAATTAAAAAACAACTTGAATGAGCCTACTCCTCCAATTAAGTCAGCATGCAAATGAGTAGGTAGGAAGAATGTCAGCTTTAATGGCATCTTTTAAGCTTTCATTTTTAGTTTTCTGTGCTCTTTCTTGTTCAATAATGTTGCTGTCCTTTAGAAGAAAGCCTTGCCCCACCACTGCTTCCCACTGGGATGGCATCAGTTTCTGGAGTGACCTCTCTAAGGTTTCAAAGGCCAGTCTTAAAATGCTCAGAGAAGTTCAACGCACTTAGCAAGAGGGATTTTTTCAGCTGGTGCTTTGGGTAGCAGTGATAGTTCACAGAGCAGTTGGGCAATGGGCATAGTAGTGCCAGGGGAGGGCATTGTCTTTGTCTTAGAGAACTGGGCAGGAGCCCCTGAAGAAGTTGAGAGAGACTCGGTGCTGCAGTGTTGGATGCCTTGGGCCACCACCCCATGCTGGTGTTCCCAAGCTAGGTGAGGAAGCAGGGCTGTGCTGCATGGCACAGGCTTCGAGGGGCCAGGAAGGATGGGTTGGGAGTTCCCTTACAGAAGGGGAATTGAGTCTTGAGGTAAACCAGGAACCAGTTATAGAAGAAAGGAGAGGGAACATTCCAGGCATGGGGGACCCAGAGCAAGGCTGATCCAGACCCAGGAGTGGGATTCACATAATTTTAAATAGAGAAAAATGGTTTTTCTGCCCAATACATTTTTTATAAGACATTATATGTGATTTCTGAAATTGAAGAGAGTTATAATTTGCATGAAAGAGCTTCAGGTGGTCCTGGGCGGTGGGCTTGGGTCTGTACCTCAGTTAACTGTATCACCCTGACCAAGTAATTTAACCACTGAGTCTGTGAAATAGGGATTACAATCCCTTTTCTCTCTCCCTCTTAGAAGAGTTGCAAGATAAGTCTTTGTGGAATTGAATGTGCTACTCCCCTATGTGACCGATTTTCTGGGGCTTATTCCTTCTTTCTACTTTCAATTCAAGGGTTTATCTGGTACTTGTCATTTGTGATAAATGGAGATGGGTTTCCCTGCTTGTGAGGGGCTCCTGGAGGTCTCTTCTTGAAGCTGTAGGGACCAGATGGATCTGACATGAGATCCTTTATGTGCACATCTATATTCCTTTCTCCCAGTTTTGGTAATCTATGTGCTGGTCGCCAAGGACCATGTGGGGATAAATGGCTTTCAGGGGCTAGCCTGGGAACTTAGGCACCCCATCTACCTTGGTTCTGAGTTTGTGCAATCTCACCCCTGGGAGTGTAATGGAGCTGGCCTATGATTAATCCCATAATATGGCAAAGCAACTATAGGGAGAGGGCCAGTTCCCCTTGGCTAAGGCTCTTGGCCAATAACACCCTGGGATATCAAAGCTTAACATTAGCTAGCAGGGTCATATGTGCTCTGGATATGAAGGTGGTGGGCTCCCTTTAAGCTATGCCATATCACTTTCCTAATGCTGGGGACTCAACCATCTTGTGTTTCTTCCTTGGGTTGTCTGTGCCCACTACATATCCAGACACCAGGCCTTTGTATCAGCTGTTCCCCATGTCTGGAATGCTTTCTCTTACTCTTCTTCCCTGACCACTGGCCTGTGGCTTCCTCCAAGATTCAGTTCAAGGCACACCTTTTCGGGGACACCCAGTTACTAGTGCCTTACCCTCTCAGATTACCTTCTATTCTGTGTAAGTCCAACATATGTGTGTATATCTTACATAACTGTATGCAGTTGCTTACATGTTGTTTTTCCCTTTTGATTGTGAGGTTTTTGAGGGCAGAAACTGTTTTTGCCCCTTTTTTGGGGGAGAGAAATATCCCCAGAACAGTGCCTGTCAAGTTGGAAGAATTTAATACAAGTTTGGTGACTGGCAAGCCAGCTTAGTACCTCCTTCAACTGTCCTCTGGGAGGAGCCAGCTGGGACTACCCACAGGCCATCACCACCCTGTTCCCAGAACTCCCTCTATGGTGGCCTGACCTAAATGCTGTTCAGTGGGAACTGAAAGAGATTTAGAGGAGATTAAGTCATTTTAACAAAACCAGCTCAGAACAGAAGAGAAATCTTCAAGCCTACTCATCAGCACCATGGAATGCTGGCTTTCCCCCATTTCATTCTCGAAGCATCACCAATACCTAAGTGTCTGTATCTCTCATCTATATTTACTTATCTATGAATAAATCTACCAGTCTCATCTATCTCTGTTCTGTTTGAGCAGTTTGGTTCTTTCTGTCCTTCCCCTCCCCTCCCCTCCTCTCCTTCCTTATTCCTTTTTCTAGATATTAATTTATCATCATTAAAAATTAACATAGGGTGTGTGTGGGGGGGACTCTCTTGGTCATTCATTGCAGGATTCTTGCCAGAGTCCTCTTTAATTGACTGATGCTTCATCTAGAAGGTGGTTATCTACCTGAGAGGCACTGTGGCTTCAGAAAGGGCCAAAGAATGGCTGATGTGGTGTTTGCTGCCCTACAGCTCCAGGAGGAATTCCAGAAGCAGAAGTCTGAACACAAATGTTTGTCAGTCTCACCAAGGCCTTTGTTACTGTCAGTCATGAGGACTTGTGGAAGGGCATGGCGAAATTTGGTCACCCATTGGCAATCCTGTCTGCGAGTTTCACGATGGTATGATTGCACAGTTCTGGATAAAGGATGATGTTCTATTACTTTCCCAGTTACCAGTGGAATGAAGCAGGGAGGTGTGCTTTCTCCCATGCTTTTTAGCATGATGTCTTCTGCAGTTTGTCAGATGCTTTCAATGAGGATGAAAGCGGTATCAAAGTCCGTTATCCTGATGGAAAACTTGCAAAGGCTACAAGCCAAGATGAAAGTGAAGGGAGAGTTGGTGCATGGCTTTTTGTTAGCAGATGATTGTGCTATTGAGGCAACCTCTGATGCTGAGATGCAGCAGTATGGATCGGTTCTCTGTCACTTGTAGTATTTTTGGTTTGACAATTAAAAGACAACAGAAGTTCTCCACCAGTCAGCACCAAACCATCCATACTTGGAGCCATCAATTAGAGCAAATGGAGGAATGTTGAAGCTATGATGAGTTCACTTACGTTGGCATGCACTTTCCAGGATGTCCACATAGATGAGGCTGACTCTCACATCGTCAGAGCTCACTCAGTGTTTGGGAGGTTCTGAAAGAAACTATGGGAGAGAAGTTATTAGTTGCCCTGACAAATTGAAGGTCTCCAGAGCCATGGAACTGAGCTCATTGTTGTATGCCTGTGAAACATAGGCAGTCTACCAGCGCCAGGCCAGGAAACAGAACTGCTTCCATTTGCATTGTCTTAGGAAGATTCTGCACATCACCTGGCAGGATAAGGGACCAGACGCTGGGGTCCTTTCTTGAGCTGAACTGCCAAGTATTCAAACGCTGTTGCAGAGAACACAACTCAATTGGCTGGCCACATAGTCTAAATGCCAAGCATATGTTTACCTAAAAGACTATTTTATGGAGAACTCACAGAAGGCAAGTGCTCACTTGGAGGTCAAAAGAAGAGATACTAGGATACTCTCAAGTTCTCTCTGAAGAATTTTAGTATCCATTGTGAGATATGGGAGATGGACCTCCCAGGGTGGCACCAGAGAAGGCACTGTGCTTTATGAGCAAAGCAGAATCACTGCAGCTCAAAGGAAATGGGAGATAAGCCGATCTAGAAACATCTCCATCCCACATATCCAAGCAGACTATTTGCCCCCACCTGGGATAGAGCCTTCTGATCTGGCATTGGTCTGATCAGCCCCCTGGGCCCAAACACCACCATGTCTTTTGGTCCTCTTCGAGTATGAAGGATGAACCACAATGGTGCACTCCAGGATGGTTCTATGCTTCATCCTGCTTGATCTTTCCAGGTGGCTCATGGATAGGAGCTCAGAAGTCACAGATGTGAGCTCCTAACGTGTGTCAGGTGCAGTTCACCTGGGCCAAGTCACTTGATCTCACTGAGGGCAGCCAGGTGTTTGTTGTTTCGCTGTCACCTTATTTCATTTGGCTGTCAGCTCTCATTTCCAGGCCAGTTCATATTACCGCCATCCCTCACCTCAGGAGATGAACTTGAGTTGCTAAATTAGGGAAACCCCTCATCAAAGTTGGCCAGCATTTGTGGGGGACATCTTTTAATTCTTCTATGCTGGCCCTTGGCTGTTACATGCTGATCGCCACTGAGTCCGCCAAGGAGACTGTTCTGGCTTGTGGAACCCACAGAAGTTGTGTTTCCATGGCCCAACCTTTGTGAGCCCCCAGTGCTCTGCCTGGGATGATGTGTTTACTCACCCTATTTAGGTATCTCAGTAGCTCCCAATGACCTGCTGAACAAAGTCAAAACTCAACCACAGAGTCACAAATTGCTCCTCCCCAGTTCCTCAAGGGAAGCATCCCGTCATATCCTGCCAGTTTACCCCCAATTCTCAGAGCACACCACGCCTTATAGCTCCTGGTCTTTCATCTGTACCGAACACTCTCCTTCCTCTCTCCTCTGTAAATGCACCTCCTAGCTCTCAGTCTTTCCACACGAACCTATTAACACCTGCCCTTGCCTATAATGCTTCCCGTATAACCAGTCTGGGAGCAAAGTCAACACTGTGGGTTTTATGTGTGGACAAATGCTAATAGATATCCTTTTCTCTTCCATTATGTTCTTGAGTTTTTATTTGGCTTTTTCCCATTTGGCTTGCTGTTCCCTCTAGCTTGGAAACTCCTTGAGGGTAAAGACAAATCCTGCATCATCTTTGATGCCTCTACCCTGACTCCTGCAGAGCCTTGCTTACAGCAAGCCTCCCAGCTGGTGTTTGCTGCTAGGGGAGTGACCATCTTTGTCCCTTTGAGCCTGGGTTTGGAGTTCTGACTGACAACCACGTACAATGGGAGCTCAGATTCCTGAAGAATGAGTGCGAAATGACATCTCTTGGGGGACCTGGGGAACGGCTATTGGATCCCCTTCCTGGCCTAACTTCTACACTTCTGCCCTTCATTTATGCCTTAAACTTTAGGGATATCTTTGTTTGTACATAACACTGATTTCCTGATAGATCTCCCTCCTTCCCTAACCAATAAGACTTTCCTTGGGACAAAGATTTGAAAAGAAAAAGACCAACTAAAAGCATTGGTAGCATGGCAGTCCATGTGACCTTTCACCCCCATAATCTTCACCTCCTCTTTCTCCCTTCTCCCCCCACAATGAAGATGGACCATTTGGTCTCTTTGCCTTGACTTGTCCTCCCCCAACATCCCCTCCATCTAGCTGCTAAAGTGATTTTCCTAAAGTTCAGTGCTACAAGTGCTGAATGGAACAATTTGTAGTTGATAGTAAAGGTAATAGGGAGCCACTAGAGTTAATTGAGTGGGGAACTTGACCTTTTGAAAACTTCCTTGTGTGGCTATGTGAAAAGTGGATGGAAAGGGTAGAACTATGAGGCAAGGGAACAAATAAGAATACTATTTCAAGAGTCCAGAAGAGAGGCGATAAGGTCCTGTTTTCAGATTGTTACTGGGTGAGTAGAGAGAAGGGCACATATACAAGACATTTTGCAGAGGAAGAAATTACATAGTTTGCTAACTGATTAACTGTTGGGGCGGTGAAGGAGAGAGAAGTTGAGGATAATGCTGAGGTTGTGAACCAGGTGACTGGGAGCATGGGGGGACCCATGCCACCTTAACTCATTAGCAGTTCAGATTGTGGGAAGAGGGAAAACATGCCCTCATCCATTTGGGCATGTGACAAACTGGTGAAGCTAACCAAGGGAAAGAAATGACCCTGCCTCGGTCATTTCTAATTGGAGTAGCCTTCTGTCAGAGTATCCAGAGGAAAGCTGGACTGTGTTGCTATTTCCTTAGAAAATCAGAGAACATTGGCTCTGTAGTATCTTGCATAGGTCTATTTAATATGCAATCTTTGTCTTCTCCATTAGAATGTGAGCTCATCAAGAGTGGTGACAATTTCACTTTTCTCTTTGTGACCCCAACATGCAACATGATGCTCTTTTGCATCCTGTTTATCTCGTAAATAAATGCTGGTTGATCAGAGTGATTGTAAGTCATGACAGATGGAGAAACACATAAGTCTCTCCCAATAAGTCAAGAGATAGTGGGGCTTGGTGTGGGTAGGGATGCTCCTATTAGAGTTTCATGAGTTCATGGGCCACTTTCTATAAGAAATTCCTTCAAATTCCACATATTGAGGGAACAAGATTTGATTATTAGGCATAGGATAGGAGCAGAAAATACGCAAAATCATTTGATTTTTACCATCAGAAAATGGTAGCTGCAAATCTCAGCTCCTTTGAGGGCGAGACAGGCAAGGTCAGTCAATATGAGATCTGTATCATACAAAGCTCAGCAAGCCATTCTAATAATGGTTCTTTCATCCATCCATCCATCCATCCATCCATCCATCCATCCATCCATCCATCCATCCATTTATCTATCCATCTATTTATCAACAAAGTGATTAATCCATCTATCTCTTCCTTTCACTATTCATTCATTTAGCTTTAAGCCCCTTTGTGTATAGAGCCTGAGCTGGGTGCTCCGGGAGATACAAAATTTATGTAAGACAAGGTTCTTGCTTTCACTTGTGGAGCTCAGAGTTGGGCAGTATTGAGAATTCCTTGGGATGGATTCATCCAGGGGAACACTGTCACTGGATGCTTTGAGAGATTCATCACCATTCTAGATATTTCTATTAAAGAGGATATTTCATCTTGTCCAGGGAAATCATAACCAAAGACATACTTCACCTTTTGGGAATTTTTCCCCCTGGGCAAGTCCTCTGTTTCTAGTCAGTGAGGGCTCAAGTTTCCAAGTTTTATTATAGCTTAAAGTTGATACAAGTTTTAGAGCTGGAAGGGATCTCAGAGGCCATTCAGTTGAACACCCTTGTTTTATAGATAAGGAAACTGAGGCCTAGAGAGATTAATAACTTGCCCCTGGCCATGTAGTTAATCAGTATCTGAGGCTGGGTTGGAATAGAGTTTTGGTTGATTTCAAGTTCAGGGAGACATTTGCCACACCACATCGTCTTTGAAGTATTGGGTAGTCTGTCTGTTGGGAGCTTGAGGACATCGAAAGCTTGCCTTATCAAGGAAGAAGACAGTTTCCCTCATGATATCATAACATTCTTGCCTTGTGAAGTTGCCATATCACTGCTTCCATTTATGACATCTTCTAACCTACTTTCTCTGATAGACATGCTAGCTCTGGGTTCCTAGCCTAAGACTCCATATGCTTGGGACAAATGATTGAGGAGCCATGACTGGTGACAATTGGGCAGGAGGAGGGAAGCACTGCATTGAAAAATGAGAGATGTCCAGGTACTCAGTGGCTCAGGCATTGGGACTCAGTCTACAGGAGGAACCCTGGTTGGTTTTATGGGCAACAGTGAAATGCTTATGGATCTCTCAGTGACTTGAATTTTGGGCTGGAGTAAGACCCTTTGGGAAGTCCCAAAATGCTTTGTACTCTGGGCTCTGTATAGAAAGGGTCCCAACTTTGTACCTGCTACTGAAGAGTGTTACAACTCGCATTGGGGCTATCAAATAAAAAAGCCAACGATGCTGGTGACCACGAGAAAATGGATCCCTTTTCTAAGTCGATCCTTCCTCCTCCTCAGATACTGAGACTGACTCTCTACTCCAACATCCTCCATTGCTCCACTTGACCCATGTTGGAGATTCTCTGAATTTTCAGTTGGCAGGTCAAGAAAGAACAAAGACAACAAAGGCCAGGATCCTTGGACTAAGGGGAAGAAGCCATGACTTCTGTGAATTCAAATGGAGAAGGTCCTTCATCAATGGTTATCTTTCTTACTTTAAACAAATGAGAACTCTTCTTCCTGCAATGTATATCATTTACAACTGCCTCCATGCTAATTTTCCAATTAACCCATAACGTTAATATCCAGTCAATAAGATGCCAGCCCATTCCCAGGTATCCACAAACTGGGCATGAGCTAGCGTCCTCTCGACTGGATATTCATATCACCTGCTCCCCTTTCCTGCTTCTAAAGTTGATCTGCAAATTTCTTTTCTAAGCTGAGGGGAAAGTATGGTTTCCAACATCCCCCCCCCCCGACTGGATAAGAATCATAATTACTGGTGAGCCTAGAGAAATATCGAGTATCATGGACCCTGGAACGTGTGGATTGCTCCAATCTCATAAGTAATGGCTCTGCCCTGCTTTGTTATACAAATTTAAAAGATTAAAATTTCCAACATCAGACACAGAAATAAATCCTGTCTAATGAGGTTTAAATCACCTCATTTCCTGATACGTTTGCATGGATGATTCAGACAGAAAGTGAGCTGCAGCTTTTGGCTTTTCCCAGGTCAGTCTGACAGATTGTATGAAAAAAAGCAACCAAACAAAATGAAACAGTGTTTTCTTGATCATCTGGGCAGCAGAATCTCACCATATTTGGCTCTTGGTGGTTCAATTAAGCCCCCACTCAAATGTTCACCTAAGCCAATGATGCATCAAGTGCTTTGGAAACCTTAAAATGCTATATAAATTTGAGCTATTACTCAACCTCCAGCTCCACAGAAGCCTGTAATGTCTCAGTTCAGGCACTGTTCCTGCCTGGAAACCAGGCTAATTTCCTTTTAAAAAATTAAATTAATTTTTATTTTTCAGTTTCATGTTCCCTCTGCTCCTCCCGTCACCACAATACTCATTATTCATATGAAGTCACGCCAAACTTATTTCCACATTAGCTACCCCCTTTGTCATTCCTTTCTTCACAATAGTATACATCCCAATCATAAACCATTCAGTCATTCTCCAATTGATGGCCACCTAGGTTTCCAATTTGTTGCCACCACACACACACACAAAAAACAACCTGCTACAAATATTTTTGTACACTTGGGTCCGTTGCTTTTTCTTTGATCTCTTTGGGGTATAGATATAGTAATGATATATCTGGATGATAAAGTACCCACAGCCCTTTGGGAATAAAACCAGGTTAATTATGAAGATAAGCTTGGGTTCCCACAGCCATAGCTTTGGCAGGTGGGAAGGGGGGCAGGGCCTTTTAATTGTGGCACCTCCTCTGGGGTTGGACCCTTTCTCTTCTAGGGTGAATCCTCCAGAGTGACATCTATCTACCCCAAATTCAAAGAACTCTAGGTCCACACATCTAAACTATAACCCACAATCCCCTCTGGTCCATTTACCTCCACTCTCTTCACCTAGAGGATACTGTTAGCTTAAGGAAAAGGCAGATGTTCAAATGGCATTTTGTCTGTAGATAATGGTAACAAACTACTCCAATAAGCCTGGGGTGCATTCTCTCACATACACACATAATCTCTGTAGGAAGAGTGTCCAGATACATACAATGGCCTAGGTAGGGAGAGTGACAACACATGGCCAGAATAGGTCACACTTCCAGGGCTGCAGGCCCCTGGTGTTTCTTCTCTGCTCTTGATGTCTTCAGTCTTCTTGGGTCCATTTCACTTCTGGGTAAGTCATAACTGTGGGATGCCTGGGCCCATTCTCAGTGAGTGGCACATCCCACTAGTGCTAGGCTATGAACTCCACCATTTCCAGGCTCTAGTGTAGCAAAGATTATGGCCTTGAGAGTGAAATCTCTTCTCTTCACTGTTGGAAGCATAAGGAAGAATGGCCAGTGTCAACTGATGAACTCAGGGTGGGAGGGAGCATCTTTCCCCAGCTCCTGTAGTCTAGTGAAGGGGAACGTTCCTCACAAAAGTCTGTATCTCAGGATACTGTACTCAGTGGCCAAACTGCTTTGTTCTAGTCCCAGCTAAAGATAAACATGGGAACCAGTCAGGAATTGCTATATCATCTTAGTTAAAAGAAGATTGTGTCCCTCATCGAAAGCCCATTGCATTTCCCATAGCCACAGGGTTTGTTTAGCCATGAGAAATGGTCCAATCCAGCAGATCGGAGATTTCTTTGGATCACTCCTGCATACTCAAATCATAATCCAGACCTTCCTTTTTATCATGTTAAGACTTGTAAACTAGCAGACATTAATGCTGAGGCATAAAGTTTGCCTGATCTCACTTGATCCTTCCAGCAAATATTGTGAGGTCGATGCTGTTCTATCCTCATTTTCCAGATGAGGAAACTGAAGCAGAGAGATTGGGTGAGTGGGCAGTGGTCACTCAGCTAGTATAGTGTCTGAGGCAGGCTTGGAATTGGAGCTTCTCATCCAAGCACAGCGCTCTGACGGCATCCTGAGGTAGCAACACCTTTAGGGCCCTTGTGGGCTCTGCTTGGAAGCTTATGGAATTTATATTTAAGTGGCTGCCTGAATACACACAGTCATTTTCGTTTTCTCTGATGTTGTCTCTCCAACAGCTTTTGGAGCCATTCATTCATTTGCAGATGTTTCCAAAGCCCTTGCTGTGTTCAGAACACTACCTCCAGACAATCTAGATCTCCACAGCTGCTGCTCATCTACTGGTGATTGGAGGGGAGGTAGAGAAAGGGCCTAGGAGATCAGCTTTCTTGGTCACGTTGAACCTTTCTGACTTCTGATGGCAGAGCTCACAGGCTGTGTACCTACACTAACATATTGCCTTATGAATTCTTGGCATTCATTTCTCTCTAAATTCCTTCCACCTCCAAAGTTAAATTTCCAGAACTCAATTTCAGATCCACAGAACATCGCTTTAAAAAAACATGAAAAGATATACCCATTGGTCAGAACTACTATGAAATTGAATCGTTTTTCTTTCTTGAAGGAAATGCCCCCTTTTAAAAAATCTCAATTCTTTTGCAAATCTGCTGTTCTATCCCTGAATGTGTAGCCTCACTTGTCTTCCAGTACCACCTCTCCTGGACCACTGCAATGATTTAATGAATCCTGCCATCTTAAACATATTTGGAGACAAATATGGAAGCTTCATTAACTCCTAGATAAACCCCAAACCCTGGTTTGTAGACATTCTAATTCTCCTCGTTCTGGGGTCTCACACACACATATACAATTCCTAATATTTGGAGAACAACATGAGCCTCTTAGCTTAACCGTTTTCTGTGACTCAACTGATACATTTTGCTAATGAATTAAAATTTCCATTCCTTCCTGCCATTTCAGAAAACCAATTGAATCAGTTGATGGTTTCAGTCCAGTGAAGACACAATCTGAGTTTCTTCTTTTCACACCCAAAACATTCATTTCTAGGCAACCAATAAGCATGGATGTTTAAAATTATAACTCTCCTGAAATACAAAGAAAGGAACAAAACCAAACAGACATTTCACCAGCTGTCCTGCCCTTCCTGGTCTCTGCCTCCTGGCTTCCTGCTACTTTCTTCAGGGAGCTTTTCTGGTCACCCACTCTCTATGCTGCTGCCTTCCATTTGTCCCCTCTAGGTTTTGTGTGTGCATAGTTCCTATCTCCCACATTGGAATGGGAGCTCCTAGAGGGCAGGGATGACTTTTTTACTTTTTTGTTTTGTATCTCTAGTACTTAGTCCAATGCCTGATTTATAGGAAACACTTAAATGCTTGTTGATGTGACTTGAGGGATCAGTTCTCAAATGCTGAAAGAAAATAGACAAATGAGTAGTGATTGGGGAAAAAAAATCACAGATCACTTAAAGAAAGAAAAAGGTTACTTAGAGAACACCAAAGGCCACCAACTGATGAGCCCTCTCTTTCTCTCTACTTTCCTAACTAAGCCTGCATCGAGTGAAAATGTCCTTGGCCAAACTATAAGAAAGGAAGTAGAGGTCATTGGCCAATAATTGTCTACAGGAAATCCTATTTCTGTATCCAGTTGCCAGAAAGGTAAAATAAATGTTTATTGTTTGTTGACAACATAAACAAATTTGATTTGTTATGGCAACATGCCACCTGAAAGACACTCCTTCAAGCATCTCTTGTGCATATGTGATTTCAATCAATTGTAGTAAGATTCCCAACAGGTGGAAGGATAGAGACAACTTTGCTCCTCTATCTGCTGATATCAAGCAAGGCAGAAAGCCTAGAGAAGTGTCCTGGCCAGTGATGTTTACCTCAGTCATGGAGGTCTGCCAGCACAGAGATGAAGTGAAAGAAAAACCCCTTGTGGATGGCCTTTTTTCACGCCACATGATATGCTTGCAAAAAGCCCTGAGAACATTCTGGGACCTCCTGAATGATCTTCATCACTCCTCAGAACAGATTGCTCTAACAACCATAGAGGAGAGGAAATAAAGCAAGTGGATTAAGAATGACTACTGTCCATGGGCTGACAGGCAATTACACAGATAACTCATGGAATTTATCCCTTAATACACACAGCTGCAAGAGACCATGGAGATGGACCCTGAATAAACTCAAAGAAATAGAAAAAGCCAGATTGCATTTACAACATGACCAAACCCTTTCAACCACCTCCGAGGTCTGTCAGAGTGAGAACGGGAACCCTATGCCATGTGTCTGAGTCACGAAATTCCAGAATCTCCAAAGAATCCAAATTGCAGGTCATCCAAAGGGCAATGGAGAAGTGACAGTGGGTATAAATGAGCAACAGCTTCCAGCAAGTGACCAGCTGTGGGCAAGAAATGTAGAAAATATCATCAGAAATGTGCACTGCTGGAAGGGAAGGCAACTGGGCCCTGAGGAAAAGTCAGAAATCCAGCACAGGGTCCTGCTGGCTGAGCTTCCCAGGGCAAGGTCAAAGAGGCAGAGCAGAGCTTCTGGAAAGGGGGCCATGAACTTTAAAAAATAGCTTAATAACTGTACTTTAATATAGTTTCCTCTGTAATCTCATGCATTGTATTTTTATGTATTTAAATACATTTCTCTGAGAGGGTCTATAGGCTTTATGAGATTGCTGCCCAAGGGGTGCACTATACAAGCCAGGGAAGAACTACTTAGCTAGAGGAAGGAGTCTAGCTCATCAGGTAACCCCTGTGGGGGTTGTCTGGAAGACAGGTATAAGATGTCTACATGATGAGAAGGCACTGTCGGAATGACATCTAAATGTGTGAAAGGGAAACTCATGTTCATAATATGGTGGATCCTTTGAGGACTGGAAACCTTTTCTTCTTTTTCCTTTTCTTTCCTTCCTTTCCTTTCTTTTTCCTTTTTCTTCCCCCAATGGTTACTATTTTTACCTTTTAATTTGCATCTTCTGTGAGCCAAATGTAGGCATCCAGGGTATTACAATTCTTGAGCTGAAAATGAGCAAAGATTCCCTACTGAAATGGCCACACAAGTTAAAATAAAATCACTTTCTGAACAAGATACCACTTGGGGCACTTTCTACTGAATCTGTAGGCTGAGCTAAAGGCAAAACAATGGCCAGTTAGAGAATTCTAGACATCGTCCTGTTTCCCACTCTGGCCATTGTGAGCACCTTCTTGTACCTATCTGATGCACCCATCCAAGAATGCTGTGTATGAGAAAAAGGCTCATGATGGGGCCTTAGTAAGGGGCATGTAGGAAGCACTCAACGGATCATCCAGCTAGCTATCTGTTGCCATCCATCTCTCCATCCATGCACTCTCCTCTCTATCATTTATCTATCTCATGATTGATCTATCTTAACATCTTTGTTGTGTCTCTTTGTGGAGGGTCATAAATGCCAAACAGATCAGTTTATATTTGTCAATCAATCAACAGGCATTTATTAATCATTTACTGTGTGTTAGACAGAGTACTAGATTCTTAGATTACAAGTGCAAAGAACAAAACATCTAGTCCCAAGGAAACAATATCCTACCAATAAGATACAACAAATGGTGATCTAAGTAGAGAATAAAGCTAAGAATAATAAATACAAATAAAGGCAGTTATATGTAAAGTTGATAGGAAGGAGGGCGCTGCTAGTACTCCCCATTCCTTGCTCCCAAAAAGGGCCACCTCCTCTTTATTCTGAGTGGATTGTGGTGACCAGAATCACATGCAGTGCTCTAGCCGTTGCCAGACTAGGGCTGAGTACAGTGAGGCCATCACCTCCCTTGGTCTGACCCTGCTAAGGCACCACCTCTAGTGGGAGACCCATGACTCCAATGTCTGAAAAAAATGTTCCTGGTCTTTTGGAATACAAGAAGCTCCTTGGATCCAGCCCTAACAATGATCTGAGCTAGCAATTTATCTTGTTTTTCAGGACCTAGAACCTGTTTTACTTTTTCATCTCAGTGAAGTCACACCCACCATGGTGTGGTCAAAGGAACATTGGGTTGGGAGTCTGGCACCTTTGCTCCAAGCTCAGGTTCACACATGTTGCCTGCTTGTCTATGGGCAGGTCATCTAACTTCTTCCAGTTTCAGTTTTCTTCTAGAAAGTGAGTTCTAGTCTTAGAGGCCCCTTCCATCTCTGACATTCCCTGAATCCTGCCCATGAACCTCATTGAGGGTAATTGCCCAGCATTCCAGAGGGCAGAACAGAGACTCCAGTATCAGGGTACTGCGAACAGCCCAGCAAGCTAAGCCTTGAGTGAGTGCTGGTGGGCAGACAACCCTGGACATTGGCAGGCCCCCACTTGCAGGATTGCTGCCTGCAGTCATGAGTCAGTCCTTTTCTTTGCTGAATTGTCCAGAGGAATTTGAAGAGTCAAAAACTCAAGACTAGGAAAACCAATGAAGGGCTCAAGGAAACATGAGCCAGGATTAGGGGACATCAATCTCTTCAGGAACAAATGCCAAGCAAATGACAGGTTCTTACCCCAAATGTCTTAACCAAAGCTGATGCACTGCAAAATAATCAAAAGCATTGCTGGTTGAGTGGTCTTCAGATCTTTGTGAAGCCACATATATCTGAAGGGAAATCTGCGGCCATGTTTGCTTCAGTCTTGTCTCTTCAGACTGATGACTTTAAGGAGCTTCTTGCTGTTAGGCATTTCTCACAAGCTGCCTGGTTCCCCTTGGTGGCACTTTTCTTGTATGTGGTCAGGAAGAATGAGAAAGAAGCTTTTCCAGAGGCCAGAAAATGGCCTAACATTGACAGGCTTTCTAGCTATCTGCTTGGCCTAAACTGGCATGGAAAGGGGGACAAAGTGAGAGGGGAGAGCCCTGGGAATTCTCAGGCACACCCTATAGGAGAAGGGGCACACTTTCCTTCATCACTGACCTTACACTAGGGTAGGACTCCCAGCTCAGCACACTGGCTACAGTCTTCTGTCTCAGACACCCAATTAGCTGAGCAAATCATTCCATCTCTCTTTCTGGTTCCTCACCCCCCAAGGGTGGCCTCTAAGGTCTGGTCTTGTCCTGCTCTAAATCTAGGCTCCTGTGATTTACAGGAGGGTGTACATGAAATGGACCACACTCTCCCTGCCCATCAGGAATTTACAGCCAATATCATCCTAAAAGGTGCAGAGTATTCCAAATCCATTCATTAATTAAGTATGAAGGGGTTAGTCACTATGGTAAGTCCAGGTGATGTAAGGATAGAAGCAACACAGCCCCCACCCTCATGGAGCTTACATTCTAGTAGTAGTAGTGGTGGTGGGGATATGTGTACATATAATTAGATGCACAATATGTTCATAGTAGAGAAAAAGTATTTTATTGTACCTGAAGAGCTCAGAAAAGGCCTCCTCAAATCCATGGCAAACCATCTTGTCCATAAAATATGTTATGCTCAATTTCCCTTTCAGGCTGATGTGCATTTGACAATTTGAATAACAGTTTGGAGGGTTAGGAATTTGGAGTTGTTCAGGTGGAAATAAGTACATTCATTGAACTTCCTATATGTCCTGAATGGAGTTTTGAACCTTCAGTCATCCTGGCTGCTAAAAGACTTTTCCTTTGATTGCCCACCTGTGATGGAGAGCTCCTGCACAAAGATCTGATTCCACACAGAAGGTCCATTCTCCAGGTACAGGCTTCTTGTGTTGTCTTTCCAGTTGTTGGTATATCCTTCTTGGCTGCTTTTTTATATTCAGAAGAGAAGAGTTGGCAAAGGAAAAGGGTAGTAATCTCCTGTCTTGGAGAAATCAGCCTATATGATGATAAAGTAAAGGCAAGTTGGATATTTTCTCCCACTTTGATCTGGGAAAGAACAGCTGCCTTGGGCACACACTCCAGCTGGCATCCAGAGGTCCTGGAAAACTTGCGGTAGGAAACCATACTGATTGTGCTCTGATGAGGCCAGGCTTTGACTAAATTAAAAAGCCTAGCTTCCCTTGGAGTCTCCTTGGTCCTGGCCAAGAGAAACCCTGACTCTAAGTAAGCAACCAGTAAGTCCTTAGGAAAACCTCTTGGAACATGACATTTGCTTCATCTAATCTCCATCTTCCATGGTTACTATGCCTCTCCCCATCCTAATTGCCCTCTTCTGGATACACTGAGGAATGGGAAGAAGCTGCAGAGTTTAATGACTAGATCTCAGAGGCTCAGGCCAATCTAGACTTGAAAAGTGCGTTCTGCTACCTTTCTGCTGACCTCCTTTCCCCCATCTCCAACCGCCTTTCAGAAATCCTTGAACCAGGTATCCAGTAGACATCTGAACCTCAACACATTTGAAATGGAATTTACTGTCTTTCTCCCTAAACCCTCCTCCCCCTACTTTCCCTATCCCTGAAGAGGGCAATGCCATCCTCCTAGGAGTCATTCTGGTCTTCTCATCATCTCTCACCCCACCCCCATCCAATCTGTTGCCAAGGTTTTTGGCTTCCATCTTTGTGACATCACTTGAATATACCCCCTTCCCTCTCCTCACACTGCATCCCTTTGGTATGGCTCATCGTCCTGGACTATTACAGTAGCCTACTAGTGGGTCCACCTTCCTCAAATCTCCTCATTCCAGCCCATCCTCTATTCAGCCACCAAAGTGATTTTCCTAAAGCACAGATCCAACCCGTCATTCCCACCCTCTACCAAGAAACTCTAGTGGCTCTCACTTGCTTCTAGTATCAAATAAAAAAAATGCTGTTTGGTGTTCAATGCCTATAATGACTTAGCCTCCTTGACACATTATTCTATTCATCTTTTTTTTGAAGGGGGAAGTCAGGCAATTGGGGTTAAAGGATTTTCCCAAGATCACACAGCTAGTCAAGTGTCTGAGGTTGGATTTGAACTCAGGCCCTACTGACTCTAAGGCTGGTGCACATTCACTGTGCCACATAGCTGCCCCACTCTATTTATCTTACACCTTTGATCCTTCTGATCCAGTGACATTCGACCCTTTGCTGTTCCATGAACAAGAAGCTCCATCCCTCAGCTCTGGGTATCTTTTCCTGCTGTTCCCCTTGCCTGAAATGTTCTTCCTCCTCTGTTCTATGACCTGGTTTCCTTAGCTTCCCTTAGGTCCCAACTAATATCCAATTTTCTACTGGAAGTCTTTCCCAACTTCTCTTAATTCTGGCACCTTCTCTCTATTATAAATTTCCTTTTAGATCTTTTGGAGAGCAGGGACTATCTTTGTATGCCTATAATCTAGTATGCTGCCTGACACATAGTAGGTACTTAATAAATGTTTATTGACTGGCTGATCTGTGAAATGACAACTGGTAATTGGGGATTTCATTGCCTTCTCACATAGGCACACCTGCTTTGCTGGACTTTTTCTATTTAATATTTTTTTTCCAATTACATGTGAAGATAGTTTTCAACATTCACTTTTATAAGATTTTGAGTTCCAAATTTCCCCCCTTCCTCCCCTCCCCGCTCCCCAAGATGGCATGCAATCTGCTATAGGCTCTACATGTGCAATTGTATTATTCCACATTAGTTATGTTGTGAAAGAAGAGTCAGAACCAAAGGGAAGAACCATGAGGAAGAAAAACACAGCAAAATAGGAAAAATGGTAGGCTTCGATCTGCATTGGACTCCACAGTTCTTTCTCTGGGTGTGGATATTTGCAACAGTTCTAAGGCATTTTTTCCCTTGTGTCTCTGCATCTGCCACTAGTTTTTTCTCCTATGGCCCATCAGAACAAGTATCATCCTTTGGTCATTTAGCAGTGCTCTTGTAACCTGATGACAGCCTTCGTGTTCCCTTGTGACTCCTCTTCTCCAGGTTCAACATGCTTAGTTGCTTCAGCTGGTGCCCATTTGGCAAGGCCTCCCCAGCTCTCACTCACTGTCTTCACTGACCTTCACTGGATGTGTTGCTGGTGATCAATGCAGGAGAATGAACGGTTCTGATCTATTTTCTCTCAGCAGTCCATAAATTGATTATTCTATGGAAGAACCCATTCATCCTGAGAATTAGGATGCTTACCATGGTCCAAGTCAATGGGAGGAATTATGTAGTGAAAACTATTCCAATAATGAATAACATGTTACGCCCTTATCTGCTGCTTGGGACCGTTTTCTGTCCTGACCTCGCTTCTTCCTCTGATACTGCCAATCACACTGTCCTTTAATATATTCCCTTCTTTCCAGGCTTTCGAGGCACTAATCTGGTTCTCCTCTTACCTATCTTAGAATTCCTTCTCAGGTTCCTTTGCTTGACCTTTGACCAGGTCATGTCCATTTACGGTGGGTGTCCCCCAGGCTCTGCACCGGGCTTTCCAATTCACTAATACAACAAACATTTCTTAAGCACAAGCTATGTACCAGGTACTGTACTAAGTACTGGGGATACAATAAAAAAGACAGTCCTTGCCCTCAAGGAGTTTACAATCTAATCTGTGTAAGTCTACGATGGTGGGATTCAGTGGCGAGAGCTGACAGTGTCAAGGCTAGATACATAGCTTTGCACAGCTTTGAGGATTTTGTGATTCTGAGGAGGGCTGTTTTCAATGCAGGAAGTAATTTCTTTACCTAGCCTAGAGCTATCCATGATGGTGAGAAAATTCAATTCTCAGTGGGAGAGAGTAAGAAGCCCTAGACCATGTTAGATTAGGAGTATCATGAAGGAGGGATCATGTCCTTTGTAAATTCTGTCTTTCCCCAGCACTTGGTAGTAGGTACTTAATCTGTATTCAGTAAATGGATGGGCCCTGTGAAATATGCCTTCTGTCATGAGTCCATTGTCCCTTATCTCAAACTCATTTGGCTCCCTGTTATACTTTTATGATCAAATATGAATTTTGGCCCCTAAAGCTCTTGATGACTACCATTTCTTATCTTTCAGCTTTATTACATTTTTCTACTTTGTCCACTCTTGGGTGAAGCCAAGCGGGCATTCAATCTCTCACCTCTGGGCCTTTGTACAGGTTGCTTCCCATCCTGGAATTCCCTACTTCATTCTGCCTCTTACAATTCACACTTTCTTTCAAGATTCAGTTGAAATAACACCCCTCTATGGGAAGCTTTTCCACTCCCCCCCCCCCCATGCCCAGCCAATAGTATCTTCACTCAGAAAAATTGTGTTTACTTTGCATATACTTTACATATACTTACATATTGTGTGTTGTCTATTAATAGCATGAAAAGTCTCTGTGGGCTGGGACTGTTTTATTTCTACATTTGTGTCCTCAGCACCTAGCAGTCTTCCTGGTCCTGAAGAAATGCACACTATTGATGGAGTGACTGATCTCACTCTAATGAACAAAGCTTCTGCCTTGTTTGCTGAATTTACATGTAAAGATAGTTTTCAACATTCACTTTTATAAGATTTTGAGTTCTAAATATTTTCCCCTTCCTCCTCTCCCCCCACAAGATGGCATGCAATCTGGTATAGGCTATACATGTACAATTATGTTAAACATCTTTCCACATTAATTGTGTTGTAAAAGAAGAATCAGAATCAAAGAGGAGAACCACAAGAAAGAAAAAAAAAACAAAAAAGGGGGAAAATAATAGACTTTGATCTGCATTCAGATTCCACAGTTCTAAATTTCTCAGAGCTGATTAGACCAGGGAATTTTTATACAAGAGACTTGTACAACAGATTACTGACTCACCTGGAAAGTGTCTCATACAGGTGTGGTCAAAGAATATATGATGCCCCTTCTATAATGAAGCTTTTCTCATTATCACCAATAAAGAATATCAGGAGATATTCACATTATCCAAATTATTATTCATTATCCAGATGATGTGAATTTTGTATTTTACTTTATTTTGGAACTCTACATTTAGAAATGTCCTTTCATTAAAATGAACATGAATATCTGCTCTTTTCTTCTCTTTTCTCACCTTTCCCACTTAAGAAGATGCTTCAGTAAGGGCAAGCTAGCCATGGGCACTAGTACATATGGCTGCAGGAGTTTATTGATGTTTTCATATTCTTCTGTCCATAAGTTTCCCACAGGAGATAAAGGCAATACTTAGACTGTTTTAAATGCACAATTCTAAACATTTTATGAATAATTCTCCAAAGAAACCAAGGATTTATTTATTGCAGTGCATCACAGGAAGATCGATAAAGGTAACATTAATGACACAATATCAAATAAATCCCAACCATCCATACCATAGCCGTGTGACCTGTGTTCCTCTATCCCTTCTAGAACTGGGTGAATAGGAGTTCAGACTCCATCAGTAATATCTTCCATCTTTTTTAGAAGGAAAAAAACACACCCTCATTCAGGTTTCAGGCAAAATTGGAAGCAACGATTTATGGAGGCTCAGGTTGAAGTCTTGATGGTCAAGCTGAGTGCATTTCATATACAGTTGGAGCATTCCCTTTAAAGAGAAGAAAATTCAGCAGATGATAGAAATGTTGTGCTTAAAGAAGTGAGGCAGGGAACATGGGCTATCAAGTGCCCTCATTGGAATAAATGAGTAAGATCTGAGACTGAGGCTCACCCCAAGTACCAGAGATTACAAAGCTAAAAGCAACTAGAGGTAGGTTTCCTTTGTAAATATGGACCAAAATCATTTTGCCCTATCCAGGGAATCCCTTGTTAGAAACCTTAGCATATAATACTACAGTCTCTTCCAACTTCTTACTCCCTTCATGTAATAAGTAGTTTTATATCCAAAGGGACGGATTGGCCTGGAGAAGGATGCTGTGGTATTGTAGCAGCTTGTTATATTTGAAGAGGTTTAAAAGATTTTGATTTTTGTGCACTAGATCCAAAGAATGACTCCTAACCAGAGGCTATCTTTCAAAAGGATGTGAATTCAGAGTACCTTCAGTCAAGTAAAAGAATTTGAGCTTGGGGGATAATTCTTCACTTGGAGGATGGAGAAGTTGGCTTTTTTGCCCAATTAGTGGGGAGTTCTCTTGAGAGGGATATGCCTTTTTATTTGGGAAGGAGAAAAAAGTGTCCTAAGAGCATGCACTCTTGGTTGCTAACCAAGCAGGGTTTGGTGCCTCCTTGCTTAAGTATTGTAAGAAGGATTATTGTTCAGGCCTAGATTGGATCAGAAGACCTCTCAGGGCCCTTCTACCTCTGAGAGTCCATGTCCAGGGTAAAGGAAAACACCATATTATTGCATTGTTTCTGTCTGTTCATGCTGTGATTTGCATTTATTGTTCAACCACCAAATGTGTGAACTGCACTGTCCTTGGTCCTGAGGAATAAGAAAAATATAGAGAAGGCATTGTCTAATTGGGGGGTAATGTACAATTAGTACTCAGCACATAGCTCAGTGACTAGTTAACACAATAAGTACTTAATAAATTATTGCCTGACTGATGACTGATCATGACTGGGCACTGATGACGCTAATACACAGCATTACCTGGTTAGAATCTTATCCCATTATGAGAAAAGAGCATAAAGCCATAGTGTAAATCATTGGTCATCTTCCAATTTGTCACTATTTTATGAGGTTTTGTTTGATTAAAGATCTGTAAATGCAATAGGAAACTCTATATTTCATTTATGTTTATACCCATGAATTAGCAAGTATGTATATATGCATACTCCTCATGTAAAATACACATAAGATCCAACATATATGGTGTATAGCATGCAACAAAGCACTGGCATATGCCACTTAGCACACATTATTTCATTCAAGCCTCACAATATCCCTGTAAGGCATTATAGGAGTTCTGTGTTTGGTTTTCCTCATTTTCCTATGATGCAGACCTGAAGCTCCAGACTGATCTGCTAGCCTCGGCATTTTTTCTCAAGAATGTCCAGTTTTTCCAAAGTGGTGATTAGGCTCTGGTCTGTAGGTTTTGGCATTTGGGGCTTCATCTCGAGTCCCTTGGTTTTTCTGGAGTGCATGGTTTGATTCACTTGGGAAATTTTCCCATGAATGTCCAATTATCCTGAGTTTGTTGAATTGCCTTTTCTTGGACTTCTTGCAAATTCTGTTCCTTATCACTGACATTTTAAAATGTATCCACTCTCTATGTTGGTGTTTGAAATGCAGGGCTGGTTGCTTTGCTTTCCTTGTGGCGCAGCATGAATTCTTGACTACTGCTTTGTGGTGTGTATGCAGAAGTTTGAGATACTTCTCTTCCAGTAGTTCTTGAATTATATTTCAGGTTTGTTTGATTTGTCACATCCTTTTGGAGATTTATCCTTAAATTGTCTCTGAGTATTTCAGTTTCAAGGTCAGTTTGCTTTGGCTTGCATAGAATTCATGTATTCTTTTAACTTTGCCTTTTGCTTCATGTCTGTCAAATTTCCCTCTGTATCAGGAATTTTGTGTTTCAAATCTTTTATTTTCATTCAGAGCATTTACTTATTTAGAGAGGTTCTCTGGCATGGATTCTTTTTGTTCCTACACTGATAATTGTTTTTTTAAATTGTCTTGAGACCTCTAATTTCTAGGTAGAAAGTTCAGATTTAGCCAACTTAAATACACACATTTTTTTTCTTTTTAAAGCTTCTTCTTTTGAACCAATCTGGGCATTTCTGACTGTAATTCCATAATCGGAGGAGACATCATAACATTCTGTATTTTGTCAGATGATATTGGTTGACTTCAACTCATATTATAATATTTGTTTCTTGTATTTTGACTTCTCTGAGATTTTACACATTCTTGTTTTCAGGATCCTATGTGTTGGATTATTTTCTTCTGTGCTAGGCTTTTATTCAGCCTTTTATCTTGGTTCTCCTATAACTTAACTTTGCTTAACTCACTTAACTGCTGCTTCCCCTTCCCCTACCCCTGCAGACTCTTGAGGCCAGCCTCCAGTACTCCCTCAGCCGCCTCATGTTGGAATTATAGGGGTTGCTGACTGGCTGTTTGACCTGAGTAACCTCTAGGTTTAGCTATTTGACTGGTTCATTCTCTTTCCATTTGGACCCAACATACTATTTCTCTGTAACCTGTGGCTCCTCTACCATTTGGGTACATTTATGTGCATGCAATTCCCTTTTGACTTATGGGAGCTAATTAGGTCACAAATACTGAGTGAAGAGAGAGAAACAAAAACCCACAACAGAGCATATATAGTTAGGTGATAGACTATAGTTGATGATTTAGAAAAAGGGACTTACCACTTCCCTTATGCCCCTTAATACATTGAGCCAGAAGCAAAGGAAACTGGCTTCAAACTCCTCACTGTCTCACCAGATCTTATCATCCCCCTATCATTCATCAGCCTCTCCTCTTTTAAGATTAATTACCCACAATGACATAATGGATCATAGATCAAAACCCAGAAGGGACTTTAGAAGCGACCTTGTCCAACCCTCTGATTTTATAAAGGAGGAAATTGATGCCTGAAGAAGTTAAATGAATTGTTTAAGGTAATTCAGGTATCAAAGCAGAGATGTGAAGACTTTGCTTTCAAAGACCAAGTGGGAAAAGACCTTAGAAGTCATCTAATCCAGGATAGTCATTATATAGAAAAAGAAACGAAGGCCAAGAGAAAAGTGATTTACTCAAATCCCAAGGGTAGTAATCATGAGAGGCAGTATCTGAACCTAGGTATTTGAGCTCCGGATTCAACACTCTTTTCCCTGTTTCATACTGCCTGTCACATAATATGGGTCCCCTGATTACCAACCCAATGGCTTGTCCACTATACCACACTTTCCTTTAGGTTCTCCTATTTGTGGAAGACACTGTACTGATTACATCAAACCCCAGAATATTACTGACTGTTCTTGATGAAGATGGGGGAAGGAAAAGGAAGACACATTTATTAAATATCTACTCTATGCCCTGAACTGTGCTAACCATTTTCCATATCATTTTGTTTGTTGAGCTTACAAAATCCTAGATTGAAAACTGAGAGGAACTGTAGGGTCCTTCTAATCTGGCCATCTCATTTTACAGATCAGGAAAATGAAACCTTGGAAGGGCAAAAGATTTGCTCCAGGTCACATATAGACTAAGTGGTGGAATCCAGATTGAATATACATCCTTTGAATCCAAATTCAGCACTATGCTGTACCCTCCACGGTCACTCAAAAGGGATTAAATTAAGAATTTAAATCTCATGAAAATGCCTATTACCGAGATTAGGACCTGAGGGTTGGTGAGAGCCATGTATATGACAGGCACCAAGGAATTGTCTTCTCTATGACGAGCATCAGTATTTCACATAACTCTATTGAAGGCAGACCAGAAGAAGAAAAAATGCTCAGATTTTCCAGGAAAGAACAGAAAACAGGATCTGCAAATTATAGTCCAGTGAATGTGACATTGATTTTTTAGGACAATTCTAGAACATACATTTAAAGAGATGGTAAGTGTCTAGAAAGGGAAACAAAATTACAAAGAGCTAGCATGTTTTTTTCAGTAATGTGTCAGGGACAAGTATGTTGCTGTTTGTCTCTAATCCCAGCTCCTGGGAAGGCTTGGGTTTAAGGATCTCTTTTTTGGGAATTCTGAGCTATAGGAGGATGTCAGGTGTTTCCAGTAGTTTCAACATTGATATGGAGAGTCCCTGCAGCCTCCACAGGGCGTGGGGAAATCGGCTCCAGAAGGAAGGCAAACTGGATCAGGTATGAAATGGAGTGGGTCAACATCCCTTTACTGATCAGAGTCCCATACCCAACCCCCATTGAGTATCCTAGTCTAAAATAAGGGGAGAAAGGGGAGGGGAAGCAGAACAGATAACTACATTTTCATTTTTTGACAGGGATACTAAGCTGGCAGACATGAGAATGCCATAGACAAAATTTGCCTAGAAATTAGCAACAGGTATGATGATGAGTTACATATGATTCTATAGTTGACATGATGGAAGGATGTGGACAAGATAGTAATACATTCATGTGGATTCAAAGCTCTTCCAATGGCCAGACTGAAAAATAGTCATTACTGCCCCAATATAGGCACAGCTGGAGGTCCCAGGGATTTGTGTTTGCCCATGCAGTGTTGACTGTTTTTATCAGTGACGTGGAAAAAGGCATAGATGATGTGATAATTGAGTTTGCAGATGCTATAAAGCAGCAGAGAATAGCTAACATACCTGGTGGCAGACCACCTAAAGACCCTTAGGGCCTCAGCATATTCCAGTTACTAATATGATGAAATGCAGATGGATTCCAAAAAGAAGTGCATCTGGGAGGCCTAGTGGAATGAGGGGGTGTTTAGTAAACTGCAAGCTCGTTGCATCAGCACTGTGATAAGATGGGCCAATGCATTCTTGGGCACCATTCAGAGAGTGATGCCTGCTAGGACTGAAGAGGTGAGAATCAATCTGCTCTCTGCTATGCACAGCTGAAGCAGTGGGAAGGAATGCTGGCAGCAGATGAGGAAGGAATGGTGCTTGGGGACCAGCCCACTCACTCTGTAACAAAAAAATGGTATTCCTATCAAGTCACCTTGTAAGGTTTGCAAATCACTTTATAGATACAAATTTCATTTGACTTTTATTGCAATTTGTGAACTGCTATACTGTCACCCTCATTTTACAAGTATGAACACTGAGGAAGGGTCACACAATAAGTGTCTGAGTTTGGGTTTGAACTCAGCTCTTCCTGTTTCTGGGTCCAGTGCCCTATCCACTGTGCTCTGAGCTGCTTTTGGGGTCTAGGGCACAAAAGAGATTTGGAGCCCCTAGATTAGGAAATAAATAGCTGAATAAATTGTGTTAAGCACATAATGTAATAGAATTGTACCCTGAGAAAAATAGATGGCAATGGTTCAGAGGAACTTGGGCAGGCTACAGAAAGTGATACATCCCCCCAAAGATCAAGATGCTAATGGTTATGGTGATGCACCTGAAGACGACACTAAGTGCCCAGCTAGCTCCAGTCTAATCTTGTGCAGAACACCCAGCTTGCTTGGTTCTAGCCCCAACTGCCTCCTCCATCATGATCACCAAATGGTAAATGATAGAAGAGAAACATGGCAGGAGCTGTCCAGCACAGCCCCAAATCAAGCATTTTTGAGAACATACATTAGTTGGAGAGTCATTTGGATGATTAGAATGAATCATAACAGAAAGTTGCGTCAGTTAGGAAGGCCAGCTTTGGGGTGTTCTAAAGCTCTTCACAGGCCCACCATAGGAAAAAGAGGAAGGACAACTACACTGCATGGCACATAGAAAGGAACTTGGGTTTTTATCCCCTTTGGGCACCTCCTAAGAAACTTTTGCATGATGCAGATTTGTTTATTATTAATTGTGCACTTAATTAACTGTATAAGATTTTAATTCCTTACTAGACCATAAATCCCATGGGAGAAGGCAGGATGAAATCTTTCTCCCATGAAGTAGGTGCTTAATACATGGTTGTTGAGCAGAATGAGGACAACTTAATTTTCAAACCTGAAAACAAAATGTGAAATTAAACCTTGGAGAATATCAGGGTCAGAACAGGGGAGAGTTGGATAGGACATGAGTAATTTTCCAGCCTAACCCTTGCCTAAAAGGAGTCTCCATTATAATAACCCATCCCACAAGTGGTCATCCAGGCTCTTTGTGAAAACCACCAAGCAGGGGGAGCCGCACCTACTGAGGTAACACATCCTACCTGAGGACAGCTCAGTGTAGCAGTGACACATCAGGCTAAACCTATCTCTTTGTAACTTCTACCCATGACCCTTTGGGATCAAACATAACGAGTCTGCTGTTGAGGTGGAGGCTGTGCCCACCCAAAAACTGTTGCAGTTTCATGATGTGTTGTGGCAGAATTCTCTCAACTAATTCAGAATCAGAACACCTTTAATCCAAGTATAGTCATTTATTGAGACTGATGCCTCTCAAGAAGCAGGCAAAGTTCGAAGAGGAACCAGCAGCTTCAGAGAAAGCAAGATGGATTTTTATGGGGTAAAGATGCTGATTACACAATCAAAATTTACATAGGATAAAGGAATATGATTACCATTAAAAAGACAAGAGGAGTTTGTTAAGGGTTTAGGTGATGGAGGAGGGGTCCTATGGATGGTTCAGTGGTTAAACATTCTGGTCATGCTGCCCTCTAATGGGCTAGCTGTTGTCAAGGCTTGTCAATTGGTGAGCTGGTCAAGACAGATAGTTGGTATTGTGGTCCTGTCTTGGGCTAGATGGATGATGTGATTGTGGTTGAGTACAGGAACACACCTGTTTGGTTTTTTGCAGGGTGGCAGAGCGAAGATGGCAGAGTAAAAATAGGAAGGGCTATGGCTCCAAAACCTGTAAAATATGACTCTAAACAAATTTTAGAGCTACAGAACCCACGAAGTGACAGACAGAATCTAATCTCCCACTGAAGCCAGCCTGGCAGGCCAACAGGAAGGGTCTATCACACATAGCTGGGAGAAAAGGGAGGTCCCAAGTGAGCCTCCTGGTTCTGCACCCTTGGTGGCCATGACCAGCAGCAAAGACCATTCAGGGAAGACTTCAGGAGAGTGAATCACCAGCAGCTGTGGCATCTTCAAGACTTCTCAACCCATAAATGCCAAAGAGAAAGTACAAGGTCAGGGGGGATCTCGGTTGGAGCCAGGTGATGAAAGAGCATGGCCTGGACCCAGCACACAGGGTGAGAGGTGGCGAAGGCACAGCCTCATGGCTTCCTCCAGAGTTCCTGACCTGCAGATAGTAGGGGGACCAAGTGACCATTCAGAGGGTCATCACTCTTGATTTCACCTGCTTGCATCTGGGTCACAGACTTGGGTGGTAGTCGTGGGGTGTGTGGCAGTATGGCAGAGCTTGGGGTGTATCTGAAGAGGTCACCTTCCTCAGACCTCTGATAATATTTGTGAAAACCCCAGTAATTTGGGACAAAGCTCTCCTCTCGGGAAGCAGAGTTCTACTGTGGCACAGAGCTCAAAAGTCAAGTATTTGCTTGGCAAGATGAGCAAGCAGAGGAAGCACAATCAGACCATAGAGTCCTTTTTTAGGGGACAAAGATGATAAATACATGGAGCCAGATGTCAATGAAGTCAAAACTCCTGCAGCAAAAGCTTCCAAGAAAATAAAAAAAAAAAAAACTGGTTACAGGCCATGGAGAGCTCAAGAAAGACTTTGAAAATCAAGTAAGAGGGGGGTGGAGTCAAGATGGTGGAGTACAAACACAACCTCTGCATGGCTCCAGCTTCCACCTTCCCCAATCCATGTAAAAGGGGACTCTGAACAAACTTTGGAGCTACGGAACCCATAAAATGACACAAAGAAACTAACCTCCCATTGAGGACAGCCTATCAGGCAGGAATTGGCAAATGCAGCACTCTGGAAGCCCAGCCCAGGGCTGGGTGAGCTGAAAGTTTTAGCCCCAGGGCAGGCCTGATCAGCCACTGGCTGGAGGGATACCAGATCACCAGCAGCTGTGGCTGTTTCCAGATTTATCAACACATAGATGCTAAGGACAAAGTGATAGGTCAGTGCAGTGTGGACTTTGGGACCAGTAGGTGGGAGTGTGTTAGCTTTTGCCACAAGGGCGAGAAGCTGCTGAGAAGCCTTGGCTCAGCCAGCACCACATTTCAGCTTCAGCTCCTGGCCTGCAGAATGCAGGGACCAAGCAACCAGTCTGAGAGGTAATTGCTCTTGCTTTAACCTGCTTGGATCTGAATTGCAGTCTAGGGTGGAGGTCCTGGGGTGTGTGACTAGCTTACCAGAGCGTGTGGAGGCTTCAGAGAGGGCACCCATCTAATACCTCCGGCAGCTGAGAAAACCTCATTGTTTGGGACAAAAGCCCCCCTGTCTGGTGGCAGAGTACTACTGTGGCAAAAATCCCAGGGGTCAAGTGACTGAGGGGTGACATGACCAGGCAAAGGAAGCAAATAAAACAGAAGAATCCAACATTAGACTCCTATTTTGGGGACAAAATGGAGCAAAGCATGGAACAAAAGGAAGACAGTGAAGTCAGAACTCCTATACCAAAAGCCTCAAAGGAAAACACAAGCTGGTTACAGGCCATAGAGGACCTTAAGAAGCAGGTAAGAGAAGTGGAGGAAAAATTGGGAAGAGAAATGAGAATGATGCAAGAAATTTATGAAATGAGAGTCAACAGCCTGATGGAGGAAAATGACACCCTAAAAACCAGATTAACTCAATTGGCAAAAGAGGCTCATAAAGGCAATGAGGAGAGGAATGCCTTAAAAAGCTGAATTTTCCAGATGGATAAAGAATTTCAAAAGCTCAATGAGGAGAATCATTTCCTAAGATTTAGAATGGAGCAAAGGGAAGCTAGTGACTTTATGAGAAATCAAGGTGCTGGTAAACAGATCCAAACAAATGAAAGTATAGAAGGCAATGTAAAATATCTCATGGGAAAAACCACTGACCTGGAAGATAGATCCAGGAGAGATAATTTAAAAAATTATTGGACTACCTGGAAGCCATGATCAAAGAGAGAACCTAGAAATCCTCCTCCAAGAAATGCTCAAGGAAAATTGCCCTGATATTTTAGAACCAGAAAGCAAAATAGAGGTTGAAAGAATTCACTGATCACCTCCTGAAGAAGATCCCCAAAAGAAAACTTCTAGGAATGTTATATCCAGGTTCCAGAATTCCCAGATAAAGGAGAGAATATCACAAGCAGCCAGGAAGAAACAATTTGAATATTGTGGAAACACAATCAGGATAACCCAGGATCTGGCAACTTCTACACTGAGGGATCGAAGGGCCTGGAATATAATATTCCAGAGGTCAAAGGAGCTGGGATTAAAACCAAGAATCACCTACCCAGAAAAACTGAGTTTCATATTTCAGGGGAAAATAGGGTCATTCAGTGAAATAGAGGAAGTTTGAGCATTCTTGATGAAAAAAACTAGAGTTGAATAGAAAATTTGTCATTAAGATACAAGAAGCAAGAGAAGCTTGAGTAGCTAAACAGGGAAAAGAAATCATAAGCCACTTATCAAAGTTGAGCTATTAATATTCCTACATGGAAAATAATAATTGTAATTGATGAAACTTTTCTCAGTATGAAAATAGTTGAAGGGAATAGAAATATATATCGGAGGGTATACAGGTGTGTGATTACATATGTGAATGTATATATATATATATGTTTACAGGTATACATAGATAGAGGGCACAGGACCAATTGAATAGGAGGTGAGAGAGGAATATTATGAGAGGAGATGGAGAGAGACAGACAAACTATCTCATATAGAAGAGGCAAGGGAAAATGGTTACAATGCAGGGGAAGAATAGGAAGGCAAAAGGTAATGGGTCAACCTTATTCTCATTGAATTTGTCTTGGAGAGGGAATGACATACACACTAAATAGGGTATCTCACCCTATAGGAGAGTATGGGGAAGGGGATAAGAGGGGGGATGATGGAAGGGAGGGCAGGATGGGGGGGAGGGAAGTTGGAAGCACTCACTTTTGAAAAGGGACAGCATCAAAGTAGAGAATAGAACAAGTGGGAGGTGGGATAGGAGGGAGGGAAATATAGTCAGTCTTTTACAATATACCTACTATGTTAATGTTTTGCATTAGCTACACATGTACAACCTATACTGAACTGCTTATCTTCCCAGTAAGGGTGGGTGACAAGGGAGGAAGGTAATGAATCTGGAATTCAAAGTTTTAAAATAAAATGTTTAAAATTATATATATATATATATATATATATATATGTATATACTATTATTGATACTCTTTTACATGTAATTGGGAAATAAGATATACAGGCACTGGGGCATAGAGATCCACCATGCCCTACTGGAAAAGTCAAAAGGGGTATGGGAGAAGATATGGGAGAGAGCAGATTGGAGGAGGGGATATCCTGTGGGATTGCTGTTTTGGGGCAGTGGGTAGGGGAAAAACGGGGAGAAAATTTGTAACTCAAAATCTGGTGGAAATTAATGATGTAAATGAGAAGTTAATAAAGCATTTGAAAAATAAAAAAATAAAAAAATCAAGTAAGAGAAGTGGAAGAAAAATTGAGAAGAGAAATGAGAATGACGCAAGAAAATCAGGAAAAGCAAGTCAACAGCCTGCTGAAGGAGACTCCAGAAAAAACTGAAGAAAATAACACCTTAAAAATAGACAAAGTCAGATGACAAAAGAGGCCCAAAAATCAATTAGGAGAAGAATGTCTTAAAATGCCAAATTGCCCAGATGGAAAAGGAATTTTAAAAACTAACTGAAGAGAATAATTCCTTCAAGATTAAATTGGAGCAATTGGAAGCTAATGACTTTATGAGAAATCAAGACACCTATAAAACAGATCCAAACAAATAACAAAATAGAAGGCAATGTAAATTGTTTCATTGGGAAAACCACTGACCTGGAAAATAGATCCAGGAAGGGTAATTTTTAAATTATGTGACTACTTTAAAGTCATGATAAAAAAAAAGAAGAACCTAGAAATTATCCTTCAATAAGTTCTCCAGGAAAATTGCCCTGATATTCTAGAACCAGAGGGCAAAATAAAAATCTAAATAATTCACTGATCACCTTTGGAAAAAGACCCCCAAAAGAAAACTCCTAGGAATATCATAGCCATATTCTAGAGCTCCCAGGTCAAGGAGAATATATTACAAGATGCCAGTAAGAAACAATTTGAGTATTGTGGAAACACAATCAAGATTACACAAGGTCTAGCAGCTTCTACATTAAGGGATCAAAGGGCTTGGAATATGATATTCTGGAGTTCAAAGGAGCTAGGATTAAAACTAAGAATCACCTACCCAAGAAAACTGATTATGATGCCTCAGGGGAAAATATGGTAATTCAATAAAATAGAGGACTTTCAAGTATTTTTTTTAAAGCAATTGGGGTTAAGTAACTTGCTCAAGGTTACACGGCCAGTTATTTTGTGTGGATGTTAAGTACCTGAGGCTGGAACCGATCTCAGGTCTCCCGACGCTGGGGCTGGCGCTCTTACTGTGCCACCTGGCCACCCCAGACTTTCAAGCATTCTTGATGAAAAAAACAGAGCTAAACAGAAAATTTGACTTTAATATACAACAAGCAAGAGAAGCATGAGAAGGTAAACAGAAAAAAATCATAAAGAACTTATTAAAGCTGAACTATTTACATTCCTACATGGCAAAGTGATAATTGTAACTCATGAGACTTTTGTCAGTATGAGGATAGTTGAAGGGAATATATATACACACACACACATAGAATACATGTGCACATACATACAGGCACAATAATACACACATAATATGCATGCACACACAACATATATGCATGTGTATATATACACACACTCACACATATACATATATACACAACACATATATGCACACACATAATCACATATAAGACACATACACATGCACAATGCATATAGAGATGCACCGCACACATGTGCATGCATACACATAATGTATGCACAAATGCATGCATGCACACATATATACACACATGCTTACGTATACATGTATGTATAGAAGTGTGTATGTATATATATAGATGTATATGTGAGTGTTTGTATATGTGTGGACATGTATACATAGAGGGCACAGGATCAGTTGAATAGGAAGGGATGATATCCAAAAAACAAAATTAATAGGTGAGAGAGGAATATAACGAGAAGAGATAGGGAGACATGGAATAGGGTGAATTATCTCACACAAAAGAGGCAAGAGAAAACTGTTTACAATGGAGGGGAAGGGCAGAAAGGTGAAAGGGAATGGGTCAACTTTACTCTTATTGAATTTGGTTTATGAAGGGGAATAGCATACACACTCAATTAGGTATCTTACCCTGCAGGAAAGTAGGAGGGAAGGGGCTAGGAGGGGGGATGATAAAAGGGAGGGCCGATTGGGGGAGAGGGTAGATAGAAGCAAACACTTTTGAAAAGTGATAGGATCAAGGTAAAGTATGGAATGGCAGGGGGGTGGGGTAGGATGGAGGGAAATATAGTTAGTCTTTCACAATATAACCACTATGGAAACATTTTGCATAACTATACATGTACAATCTGTATTGAATTGCTTATCTTCCCAGTGGAGATGGGTGAGGAGGGAAGAAGGGAAAAAACCTGGAAATCAAAGTTTTAAAAACAAATGTTAAAAAAATTGTTTTTTCACATCCAACTGGGAAATAAGATATGCAGGCACTGGGTATAAGAAATCCATCTTCCCCTACTAGAAAGGTAGAGGGGGAATGTATAAGAGAGAACAGATTGGGGGTAGGACTATTCAGTAGGCTCGCTATCTTGGGGTGCAAAATCTTGTGGAAATGAATGTTGACAAGTAAAAATAAATTTAATAATAATAAAAAAACACACTTGTTTCTGTGGGAATGGGTCTAGGGGCAGTGACCAGGTAGAAGCAGTAGCTAGGTTCCCATCACATGGACACACTTGCTGTTTCTGTGGGAACTAATAGTTCAGGGACACATCTGTCCTTTCATTGAGCAGAGAGGCCTATATGAAGAAGCTCGGACATGCGCGGGGCGGGGGGGGGGGGGGGGGGGGAAGCTCGGACATGCGCGGGGTGGGGGGGGTGGGGCGCATGCAAGGTAGGTACAGCAGGCCTGCTGTTTAGTGGAGCCAGGCCTATAATGAAGTTAGAACACTGGGGCTGGGGGTAGCTTTATTAGGATTCCATCATCAGCCATATACTATGTCCTTCCAGGTACCTGAAAGATAACCCTCCTGTGTCCACTGAGTGTTCTCTTTTCAGACTTAAACATTGCCATTTCCTTTAGCTCATCTTCATAGGCAGTGGCTCAAAATCCTTCCTCAACCTGCTTCCCTCCTCTGGATTCCCTCTGCCTTATCAGTGTCCTCATTAAACTGGAATGAACAAAATAGCCCATTCTCCAAATGGGGATGAGTTACAAGAGAGTAGTGGGATCCACACCTCCTCAGGCTTAGCAAGCATCAGGCTTGTTACAGAGCCCAAGTTGGGCCTTCACTTTGTCGACCTGCCCTAACACAGTTTGTGTTCCTGGACCACCAGTCCATGGAATATCCTCCCCACCCAGGACTAGAGCTCCAGGGATGCAAAGTCCTATCCATGTTACTAGGACCCCTCAATGATTCCACTGTGTCCTTTCATAATAAATTCAGCTGATATTCCACATAAATGAGATCCTCAGAGAAGCCAGATTCCGGGTCTACTAATTGTACTTATGTCCACAACCTTCCTCTTCCCAAAAAAACCTCTGTGTTGAGGGGCACGGGGTCTGCAGTCAAAGAGACTGTGGAAGTCATTGAGACCTCATTTTGCAGATGAGGCCCAGAAATTCTCAGGTATAAGAATTGTTAGCATTCTGTCATAGGGCAGCTAGATGACCTGGAGAGTCAGGAAGACTTCAGTTCCAATCCAGCCTCACACACTTAACTAGCTGTGTGACCCTGGGCAAGTCACTTCACCTTGTTTGCCTCAGTTTCCTCATCTGTCAAATGAACTACAAAGGAAACCGCAAACCACTTCAGTATCTTTGCCAAGAAAACCCCAAGTGCGGCTTTGGAGAGTAGGACAGGACTGAAACGACTGAACAACAAAAGCAGAAATCCCTAAGGTGCTTTAAGGTTTGTATTAGCCCATGTTATCCTCATGACAACCCTGAGAGGGAGGTGCTATTATCATCCCATTGGACAGATGAACAAGCTAAGGTGGGAAAGGTTAAGGGCTTGCTCAGTCCCAGTGTCCGAGGCCTGATTTGAACTCGCCTCTGCGCACTCTGCCCCCAAATCACCTCAGAATAGCTTTCAGATGTATTAATAGCATGCCATGTGTAGTCATGATTCCCTTCTGAAGATCTTTCCATTATGCATTTACCGTTAAATCACTATAGCTGTTTGATGGAGCGCTAAATGTATTCACATACAGTTGCTCACAGTTGAATTAATCACAGCACAACATCTTTTTTTCATGATGACTTTGCCCTTGAGACCTTTCCCTTGAACATGTTCTGTAAGCTAACATGTGTGTGAGAAATGCTGCCAAGCTAAGCTGGCCCCTAAACTTCCCAAAGCCCCTTCATTTGTACTTGGGGCCATGTGCCCACCCCGCCAGATGCTGGGGTCCACTCCCTGTGGGACAACTTTCATGAGTTGCCGGGGCTAAAAAAAATAACCCAATAGCAGGTCTTCTGAGATCAGACAGGCCTAGTGTTTAGATGCCAATGGCCTATTTATTGCTGAGCCTAGACTTGGAGTCTTTCTGTTTGGGGAGGTCCCCCTGCGTCCAGGGCTTGTGGTCCACTGGCAACATGGCCTCGGCATGCCTTGTATGCTATGATGATGCATGGGTGGCAGGATGGGAGTGAAGATCACGTCCCCCATCCCTATCTATACATAAGTAAAGAAGAGGGCTAGAATTGTACACCAGCAGGCATAGGCCCCTCCCAAAGTGGATTTCCAGCCCCTGTCCCTGGATTAATGTCCTTTCCCCCAACCAGGTGCCTCTCTCTCCCCAACGGAGTGGAGGGAGTGGTGATCATGCTAGCCAGCCCTGTCCCAGGGTCTGGGCCCCCAGGACAGGGGCCTACTCCTGCATGGTCTTAGTTTCAAGTCTTTGAGGCTTTTTAATGCAGCCCTTTTTTGAGGCTTCACTGGGACCAGAAACTGTGAAATATATTCAACAACAAAAATGATTTTCATTGATGGAAGTTAGATTTTGTCATCATAGTGTTTGAAGGCTTTTTACTGCTCTGAACTAACAAGAGATTTTATTGAGGTCTACAGAAGAGGGAGCCTGGCATAGACAGAGCACTGGGTTCAAATCTTTACTCTGCTCTATCCTGGTGCTGTTACCCTGGGCAACTCACTTCCAACCTTAGTGCCCCAGGAACCTTCCCCAGACTGGAAATGATGGAGAAGGGGCTGACTGGACTTGGTACAGAGAGTTACCTCACCCGTATTTCTACAGAGAAGCAACTGGAGAGAGCACTAGCCCTGAAGTCAGGAAGATCTGAGTTCAAATTCAGCTTCAGACATTTAATTTGTAATATTGGGCAAGACATTGAACTTCTAAGCCTCGCTTTCCCTATTTGTAAAATAGCACTGGCCTCCCAGAGTTACTGTCAGACTCAAATGAGGTCATTTTTATAAAGCGCTTGGCCTCGTGCCCGGGACACAGTAAGCATTTAATAAGTGCATGCCCCCTTTCTCTTCCCTTTCCCAGTGTCACCAATGAAATCACGGGTCTGGTGAAAGAAACAATGAATCTGGTGAGAACTCGAGCAGGGCTGGCAGAAGAGGCCACTCTTTCCTTTTTGCTCTTTTGTAAAGGTTCTTATGAAGAGCAGGGGGTCAGATGCACCAGCACGTCCCAGGGCTTTAAGAAAAGTGGACATTAAAGAGAGTCCCTCTCAGTGACTGGCTGTCATTCTTCACTCGGGACCAAGGAATTCTCCTTGACATCAGTGGAACTTTTTCAAGAGTTGACAAGTGTCATCTGCAAGTACTTACTCTTGCTCTGAAACAGAGAACCCCAGCTCTTCTCTGGGGGGAATGTGAAGCAGAAAGCACAGGTTCAGGGACTGAGACTCGGTCTTGCCTGTGTGACCCGGTGCACTTTTCTGGGCCTCAGCTTCTTCATCTGTACAGTGAGATTGGATGGTTTGGAGATCCCCCCCCATACCTCTTAATTACTCCAATTGTCTAAAGCAGACTTCCCTGCAAGGAGCTAATACTTAAGGACCAATGGGACGAAGAGGAAAAATTAGATTGTTTTCATTTGAGAACTCTCCCCCCCTCCCGCTTTTGTTTTAGATTTTTGTATTTGGTTTATTGTTTCTGTTTTGGAAAAACTTCCCATATGTCGTAGAAGATATAGGATCTGGGCCTGCATCAGGAGGTCCTGGTCCCAATCCTAACTCCACTACTAACTAGCAATGGGGTTTGCAGAAGTTCAAATCCCAGCCTGGGTCCACCATGTCTCCTTTCTGTTCAGGCTGTACTCTGGACTTCTTACACTATGTCCTAGCGTCTGAGCCCATGGGGTGCCTCTGTCTCTCTAGCCGATTATCTCCTTTTCAATTTCTTTTATGTGTTATCTTACCCCATTAGAATGTAAGATTTTCCCAATTAATTAATTCATGACCATTGTGCATCAACATTCACTTCTGTGAGATTCTGAGTTTAGATTTTCTCACATTCTCTCTCCTTCCCCCTCTCCAAAATGGTGTGCAATCTGACACAGGCTCTACATAGACATTCACACTAAACATATTTTAACATTATTCATATTGTAAACAAGGTTTAGAATTGATGGGAGGAACCATAGGAAAGAAGAAACAAACAAGCAAACAAAAAGAGGAAAGTAGTCTATTTCAATCTGCATTGAGGCTCCATACTTCTCTCTCTGGATGTGGATAACATTTTCCATCATGAGTCTTTTGGAGTAGTCTTAATTCCTTCATTACTGAGAAACATTAAGTCTATCAAAGTTTCTCATCACACAATGTTGCTGTAACTGCATACAATGTTGTCCTGCTTCTGCTCACTTCACTCAGCATCAGTTCATGGAAGTCTTTTTTATTTTTAAGCAATTGGGTTAAGTACCTTGCTCAAGGTTACACGGCCAGATGTTTCTAGGTGTGGTGCTAAGTGTCTGAGCCCGGGATTCGATCCCGACACTGGAGCCGGTGCTCTTACTCACTGTGCCACCTGGCCACCCCTAAGCAATTGGGGTTAAGTAACTTGCTCAAGGTTACATGGCCAGGTGTTTCTGGGTAGGTGCTAAGTGTCTGAGCCCAGATTCGATCTCCAGGTCATCCCGACACTGGGGCTGGTGCTTTTGCTTGCTGTGCTATCTGGCTGCCCCAGTTCATGTAAGTCTTTACAGGTTTTTCTGAAGTCTTCTCGCTCATCATTTCTTATACCAAATAGCATTGTATTAATATACCAAACTTGTTCAGTCATTCCCCAATTAATGGGCATCCCCTCAATTTCTATTTCTTTTTTTCAATTAAATTTTATGTTTACTTTTAGTTTATATCATTCATTTCCTCAATATTTTGAATTACAAATTTTCTCCCCATATTTCCCCTACCCACCATCCCAAAACAGTGATCCCACTGTATACCCCCTCCCCCAATCTGTTCTCTCCTATTTCTTCCCCCACCCCTCGCTGTGACTTTCCATTAGGGCAAGATGGTTCTCTATACCCCAGTGCCTGTATATCTTATTTCCAAGTTGCATGTAAAATAATAATAATAATAATAATGATAATTTTAAACTTTTAATTCCAGATTCTTTCCCTTTCTCCCTAGTCACCCACTCTTACTGGGAAGATAGGCAATTCAATATAGGGTGTACATGTGTAGCTATGCAAAACATTTCCATAGAGGATATACTGTGAAAGACTGTATTTTCCTCCATCCTATCCCATCCCCTCTTGTTCTATTCTCTACTTTTACCCCATCCCTTTTCAAAAGTATGTGCTTCTAAATTCCCTCCCTCACAACCTACTCTCCCTTCCATCATCCCCCCTCTCATCCCCTACCCCACTACTCTCCTGTAGGGTGAGATAACATATTTAGTGTGTATGTATGTCATTCCCTCCCTAAGCCAAATTCAATGAGAATAAGGTTGACTCATTCCCTTTTGTCTTCCTGTTCTTCCCCATCCATTGTAAGAGTTTTCCCTTACCTCTTCTATATGAGATAATTTACCTCCATTCTGTCTCTCCCCATCTCCTCTCATTATATTCCTCTCCCACTTCTCAATTTCACCTATTAAGTATCATCCCTTCCTATTCAATTGGCCCTGTGCTCTCTGTCTATATATACCTGTACACACATATATACACATACATATGTATTCATAACCCATATGCCCTCTTATGTAGACATATCTATGTGTGTATACACACACATTTTTTACATTTACATTCCCTTCAACTATTCTCATGCTGATAAAAGTTTCATCAGTTACAATTATCATTTTTCCATGAAGGAATGTAAATAGTTCAACTTTGATAAGTTCCTTATGATTTCTTTTCCCTGTTTACCTTCTCATGCTTCTCTTGCTTCTTGTATCTGAATGTCAAATTTTCTATTCAGCTCTGTTTTCTTCATCAACAATGTTTTGAAAGTCCTCTAATCCATTGAATTACCATATTTCCCCCTGAAACATGATACTCAGTTTTACTGGGTAGGTGATTCTTGGTTTGAATCCCAGCTCCTTTGATTTCTGGAATATCATATTCCAAGCCCTGTGATCCTTCAGTGTAGAAGCTGTTGGATCCTGTGTTATCCTGATTGTTTTTCCACAATATTTAAATTGTTTCTTCTTGGCTTCTTGTAATATTTTCTCCTTGATCTGGAAACTCTGAAACCTGGCTATAATAATAACTTGGAAGTTTTCTTTTTGGGATCTTTTTCAAGAGGTAATTGATAGATTCTAACAACCTCTATTTTGCCCTTTGGTTCTAAAACATCAGAGCAATTTTCCTTGAGAATTTCTTGGAGGATGATTTCTAGGTTCTTTTTATGATCATTGCTTTCAGGTAGTCCAATAATTTTTAAGTGATCTCTCCTGGATCTATTTTCCAGGTCATTGGTTTTTTCCAATGAGATATTTAACATTGCCTTCTATTTTTTCCATTTGTTTGGATCTGTTTAATAGTATCTTGATTTCTCATAAAGTCATTAGCTTCTATTTGCTCCAATCTAATCCTGAAGGAATGACTCTCTTCAGTGAGCTTTTGAGATTTTTTTCCATCTGGAAAATTTGGCTTTTTAAGGCATTCTTCTCATTGGTTTTTTGAGCCTCTTTTGCCATTTGAGTTAGTCTATTGTTAAGGTGTTATTTTCTTCAATCAGGTGGTTGACTCTCTTTTCATGATTTTCTTGCATAATTCTCATTTCTCTTCCAAATTTTCCCCCCACTTCTCTTATTTGTTTATCAAAATCCTTCTTAAGCTCCTCTATGGCCTGTAACTAGTACATATTTTTCTTGGAAGCTTTTCATGCAGGAGTTCTGACTTCGCTGTCTTCCTCCTGTTCCACACTTTTGTCCTTTTTGTCCCCAAAATGGGAGTGTAAATTTGGATTGCTCCACTTGCTCATGTTGCCATTCAATTACTTGACTTTTGAGCTTTTTGCTACAGTAGAACTCTGCTTCCACAGTGGAGAGCTTTGTCCCAAATTGCTGGGTTTTTCATAGCTACTGGAGCTATTAATTGATTGCCCTCTAAGAAGCCTCCACTGGCTCTGGCACAATGGTCACATACCCCAGGACCTCAGACTCTTCTCCCTCCTGGGGTAGGGGCCAGACCACACTCCAGACCCCCTGTTCCCACAAAGTCCTCTGATTTTGTCTTTGGCATTTGTGGGTTGATCATTCTGTAAACTGCCACAGCTGCTAGTGATCCACTCTCCTGAAGTACCTGCAGCTGGGGCTGGTCAGCATGGCCTGGGGCTAAAACCTCAAGCTCACATGGGGCTGGTCTTGGCTCCCAGCGTGCTCTGATGGATCCTTTCTGTCAGCTTGCTAAGCTGTCCTCAGGTGGAGTTTTGTTTCTCTCTGTCACTTTATGGATTCTGTAGCCCTAAAGTTTGTTTAGAATCATTTTCTATAGGTATTTGAAGTGGTTATGGAGGGGCCATATGGAGTTTTCCTGCTTCTAAGCTGCCATATATACTCCACCTCATTGTTATTTAATTGTTTGCTAAAATTCACTTGTAAATTCATTTAAAACTGGAGACATTTTTCCCCCCTTAGGAAGTTCATTGATACCTTGTTCAATTTCTTTTTCTGAAAGGGGGCTGTTTAAGAATTATTTTCCTCTTCTGTTATGCTGGACAAATTATAGTTTTGTAAATATTCATCCATTTCACTAAGATTATCAAAATTTTTGGCACACAGTTGGGCAAAATAGCTCCTAATTATTGATTTAATTTTCTCTTCATTGGGGGTAAATTCACTATTTTCATTTTTGATATGGGTAATTTGGTTTTCTTCTTTCTTTTTTTGAATCAAATTAACCAAAGGTTTATCTATTTTTTTTTTCATAAAACCAGTTCTTAGTTTTTTTTTATTAGTTCAGTAGTTTTCTTAATTTAGATTTTCTTAATTTCTCTTTGGTTTTAAGAATTTCTAATTTGGTATTTAATTAGGAATTTTTAATATGTTCTTTTCTTCGATTTTTTTTTAGTTGCATGGCCAATTAATCTCCCCTTTCTCGATTTTACTCATGTAAGCATTGAGAGATATAAAATTTCCCACAAGAACTGCTTTGATTGCATTCCATAAGTTTTTTTTTTACATTTTTTATTTTTTTCAAATGCTTTATTAACTTCTGATTTATATCATTCATTTCCACCAGATTTTGAGTTACAAATTTTCTCCCTGTTTTTCCCCCACCCCCCCGCCCCAAAATAGCAGTTGCACAGGATATCCCCTCCTCCAATCTGCTCTCTCCCATATTTTCTCCCATACCCCTTTTGACTTTTCCAGTGGATCTCTATGCCCCAGTGCCTGTATATCTGATTTCCCAATTACATGTAAAATAGTATTAATAACTATACATACATACATATATATGTATATATTTGAATATTTGATTTTAAAACTTTGAATTCCAGATTCATTCCCTTCCTCCCTTGTCACCCACCCTTACTGGGAAGATAAGAATTTCAGTATAGATTGTACATGTGTGGCTAATGCAAAACAATAACATAGTAGATATATTGTAAAAGACTGACTATATTTCCCTCCCTCCTCTCCCACCTCCCACTTGTTCTACTATCTACTTTGATCCTGTCCCTTTTCAAAAGTGGGTGCTTCCAACTTCCCCCCCCCCCCCCCCTCCCCCCCCCCCATCAACACCCCCCCCATCCCCCCCCCCCCCCCATCTCCTGTAGGGTGAGATACCTTATTTAGTGTGTATTTCATTCCCTCCTCAAGCCAAATTCAATGGGAATAAGGTTGACCCATTCCCTTTTGCCTTCCTATTCTTCTCCTCCATTGTAACCATTTTCTCTTGCCTCTTCTATATGAGATAGTTTACCCCATTCTGTCTCTCCCCATATCATCTCATTATATTCCTCTCTCACCTCTTAATTTCACCTTTTAAGTATCATCCTTTCCTGTTAAATTGGTCCTGTGCCCTCTATCTATGTATACCTCTAAACATACATACACACATTCGCATATGTATTAATATGACCATATACCCTCATATATGTCTATTCCCTTCAACTGCTGAGAAAAGTTTCATAAGTTACAATTATTTTTTTTTTACATTTAGGAATGTTACTAGTTCAACTTTGATAAGTTCCTTATGATTTCTTTTCCCTGTTTACCTCCTCATGCTTCCCTTGCTTCTTGTATCTCAATGTCAAATTTTCTATTTAACCCTGTTTTTTTTTTCAAAAAGAATGTTTGAAAGTTCTCTATTCCACTGAATGACCATACTTTCCCCTGAAATATGATACTCACTTTTGCTGGGTAAGTGACTCTTGGTTAATCCCAGCTCCTTTGACCTCTGGAATATCATATTCTAGGCTCTTCTATGCCTCAGTGTAGAAGCTGCCAGATGCTGAGTTATCCTGATTGTGTTTCCACAATATTCAAATTGTTTCTTCCTGGCTGCTTGTAATATTCTCTCCTTAATCTGGTCATTCTAGAAGCTGGCTATAATATTCCTAGGAGTTTTCTTTTTGGGTTCTTTTTCAGGAGGTGATCGGTGCATTCTTTCAACCTCTATTTTGCCCTCTGGTTCTAAAACATCAGGGCAGTTTTCTTTGAGAACTTCCTGGAGGATGATTTCTAGGTTCTTATTTTGATCATGGCTTTCTGGTAGTACAATAATTTTTAAATTATCTCTCCTGCATCTATTTTCCAGGTCAGTGGTTTTTCCCATGAGATATTTCACCTTGCCTTCTATTCTTTCATTTATTTGGATCTGTTTAAAAGCCTCTTGATTTCTCATAAAGTTTCCCTTTGCTTCCATTTGCTCCAGTCTAATTCTGAAGCCGTGATTCTCCTCATTGAGCTTTTGAGATTCTTTTTCCATCTGGCAAATTCGGCTTTTTAAGGCATTCTTCTCCTCATTTCCTTTTTAAGCCTCTTTTGCCATTTGAGTTAGTCTATTCTTTAAGGTGTTATTTTCCTCAGTCAGGCTGTTGACTCTCATTTTGTAATTTTCTTTCATTGTTCTCATTTCTCTTCCCAATTTTTCCTCCACTTGTCTTATCTGCTTCTTAACCTCCTCTGTGGCCTGTAACCAGCTTGTATTTTCCTTTGAAGCTTTTGGTGCAGGAGTTCTGACTTCACTGTCTGCCTCCTTTTCCATGCTTTGCTCCTTTTTGTCACCAAAATAGGAGTCTATTCTTGGAATCTTCTGTCTTCTTTGTTTCCTTTGCCTGGTCATGTTGCCCCTTAGTCACTTGACCCCTGGGCTTTTTGCCACAGTAGGACTCTGACACCAGACAGGGGAGCTTTCATCCCAAACGCTGGGGTTTTCACAGCTGTTGGAGGTATTAGATGGGTGCCCTCTCTGAGGTCTCCACACTCTCTGGCAAGCTGGACACACACCCCAGGACCTCCACCCTAGACTGAAATCCAGATCCAAGAAGGTTAAAGCAAGAGCAATTACCCCTCAGACTGGTCCTTGATCCCCCTACACTCTGCAGGCCAGGAGTTGAAGCTGCCACGTGGTGCTGTCTGGTTGTGCTGGTGTCTCAGTCGCTTCTCACCCTGGGTGCAAAAGCGAGGCACTCCCACTTACTGGGTCCCTAAGTCCAGACTGCACTGACCTCACTTTGTCCTTCGCATCTATGTGCTGATAAATCTGGAAATGGCCATAGCTGCTGCTGATCTGGAGTCCTTCCTGCAGGCTGCTGGTCAGGCCTGCTTTGGGGCTAAACCTTGGTGTGGGTCTGGGCTCAGCTCCCTGAATGCTGCTCTAGCTGATTCCTGCTGGGCTGTCCTCAGTGGGAGGTTAGCTTCTCTGTGTCATTTTGTGGGTTCTGCAGCTCCAAAGTCCCCTTTTTGTATGGATTGGGGAAGGTGGAAGCCGGAGCAGTGGGGAGGTCCTGCTTCTACTCCTCCATCTTCCATAAGTTTTGATATGTTGTCTAATTATTGTCTTTCTCTGGATGAAGTTATTGATTGTTTCTATGATTTGTTGTTTGATACATTCATTCTTTAGGATTATATTATTTTATTTCTAATTAATTTTAGTCTACCTTCCCATGGCCCTTTATTACATAAAATTTTTATTTCATCATGGTTTCAAAAGGATGCCTTTGATATTTCTGCTTTTCTGCATTTGATTGTGAGTGTTTTATGCCCTTGTTCATGTTCATTTTTTTGTGTAAGTGCCATTTACCACTGATAAAATGGTATATTCCTTTCTATCCCCATTCTGTTTTCCCCAGAGGTCTACCATTTCTAACTTTTCTAAGATGTTATTCACCTACTTAAGTTCTTTTGTCTTTATTTTATGGTTAAATTTATCCAGTTCTGAAAGGGGGAGGTTGAGGTCCCCCACTAGTATAGTTTTAGTATTTCTTCCTGTAACTCGCTTAACTTCTCCTTTAAAAATTTGGATGCTCTAACACTTGGTGCATATATCTTTCACATTGATATCACTTCATTGTCAGTGGTACCTTTTAGCAGTATGTAGTTTCCTTCATTATCCCTTTTAATTAGATCTATTTTTGCTTTGCTCTGGTGAGATCAGGATTGCTACCCCTGCTTTTTTTTTTTTTTGCTTCAGTTAAAGCATAATATACTCTTCTCCTGCCTTTTATCTTATCTCTCTGCTTCAAATGTGTTTCTTGTGAACAACATGTAGCATGATTATAGTTTTTAATCCTCTTGGCTATCTGCTTCTGTTTTATGGGAGAATTCATCCCATTCACATTCACATTTATGATTATTGTGTCTTTCCACCCTATTGCCCCTAATTTATGTTTTTTTCTCTCTTTTCTCCGTTTTTCCTCCTCAGCTGTCTTTTACTTTTTTTTGTAAGCAATTGGGGTTAAGTAACTTGCTCAAGGTTACACAGCCAGGTGTTTCTGGGTGGGTGTTAAGTGTATGAATCTGAGATTCGATCCCCCAGGTCTTCTCGACACTGGGGCCAGTGCTCTTACTCTCTGTGCTACCTGGCCACCCCTGTCTTTTACTTTTGACCACGGCTTCCTTTAATCTTCCCCCCCCTTCTATCAGCCCCCTCTCTTTTCTTTCCCTTAATACTTCTTTCATCCCTTTTGCCCTCCCTTCTATCAAACTCCTTACTTGTCTTCCTTCTTTACCCTCCTACTTCCTATAAGGTAAAATAGATTTCACTACCCTCTTGAGTGTGCATGAAATTCACTCTTTAAGCAAATCTGATGAGAGTAAGGTTCAAACAATACTTATTTCCCTCCCTTCTTTTTTTGTACTGTAATAGATCTTTGTGCCATTTCATGTGATATAACTTACCCTTATTTGCTCTTCCTTTCCTCTTCTCCCATTACAATCTTTTTCTTCATCCCTTAACTTTTTTTATCATCATATTAAAGTTAACTTATATTCACACCCTCTATTTATGGATACCCCCTTTAAATGTACATAATAATGATACAGTTCTCAAGAGTTAAAAGTATCATTTTTTCCATGGAGGGATATAAACAGTTTAACCTTATTGAATAATATGTTTTTATTTTCTTTTTGTATTTAGCTATTTATTCTTCTCTTGAGTCTTATATTTTTTTTTGCTTTTTTTGAGGGCAATTGGTGTTAAGTGACTTGCCCAAGGTCACATGGCTAGGTTTTGTGTTAAGTGTCTGAGGCCGGATTTGAACTCAGGTCTTCCTGACTCCAGGGCCAGTGCTCTATTCACTGTGCTACCTAGCCACCCCCTGAGTCTTATATTTGAAGGTTAAACTTTCTGCTCTTCTCTGGATTTTTCATCAGGAAAATCTGGAAGTCCCCTATTTCATTGAACGTCCATCTCCTCCCATGAAAGATTATGGTCAGTTTTGCTAGGTATTTGATCCTTGGTTGCAATCCAAGCTCTTTTGCCTTTTAGAATTTCATATGCCAAGCTGTCTGATCTTTTAACATAGAAGCTGCAAGGTCCTGTGTAATCCTGACTTTGGTTCCATGATATTTAATTTTTTTCTTTCTGGCTGCTTGCAGTATTTTCTCCTTGACCTGATAATTTTGGAATTTGACTACAGTATTCCTTGAAATTTTCATTTTGGGATCTCTTTCAGGATGGGATCAGTGGATTCTTTCAATGACTATTTTACCCTTTCTTTTTAACCTTTCTAGGAAGTCAAGGACATTTTTCTTGATAAATTTCTTGAAAGATGCTGTCCAGTTCTTTTTTTATCATAGACCAATGATTTTTAAATTATCTCTCCTGGATCTATTTTCCAGATCAGTTGTTTTTCCAGTGAGGTATTTTGTTTTCTTCTATTTTTTCATCCTTTTGATTTTGTTTGACTGATTCTTGATATCTCAGAGTCATTATCTTCAATTTGTACAATTCTAATTAAAAACAAATTCAGCTAGCTTTTGTACCTCCTTTTCCATAAGGCCAGTTCTACTTTTTTTTAAAGAGGGGAAGGCAAGGCAATTGGGGTTATGTTATTTGCCTAAGGTCACAAAACTAGTAAGTGTCAAGTGTCTGAGACTGGATTTGAACTCAGGTTCTCCTGACTCCAGAGCCAGTGCTCTATTCAATGTACCACTTAGCTGCCCCCACCAATTCTACTTTTTAAGGAGTTGTTTTCTTTAGTGGATGTTTTTCCCCATTTTGCCATTTGTATTTTTTAAGGAATCATTTTCTACAGTCAGTTGTTTTCCTTTCTTTTCCAAGATGTTGACTCTTTCTTGCTTTCGTTTCTTTTCCCAATTTTTCTTCTACCTCTCTTATCTGACATTTTTGTTTATTTTTAGTTTTCAACAGTAATTTTCACAAGAATTTGAGTTACAAATTCTCTCCCCATCTTTCCCTTACCCCTACCCCAAAATAGCAAGCCTACTGAATACCCCTTCCCCCAATCTGCTCTCTCATATCCTCCCCCATCTTCCCTCTAACTTTCTAGTAGAGCAAGATGGATTTTTATAACCCCATTCCTGTATATCTTATTTCCCAGTTGCATGTAAAAAACAATTTAACACTTTTTAAAAAAACTTTGATTTCCAGATTCTTTCCCTTCTTCCCTCCTCACCCACCCCCACTGAGAAGACAAGCAATTCAATATAGGTTGTATATGTGTAGTTATGCAAAATGTTTACATTGTAGATATATTGTGAAAGACTAACTATATTTCCCTCTATCCTATCCCACCCCCCACTCATTCTATTTTCTATTTTGACCCTGTCCATTTTCAAAAGTTTTTTGCTTCTAACTGCCTTCTTCCCCAATCTGCCATCCCTTCTATCATCTCCCCTCTTATCCCTTTCCCCCTACTTTCCTTTAGGGTAACATACCCAGTTGAGTGTGTATGTTATTCCCTCCTTAAGCCAAATTCAACGAGAGTAAAGTTCACTCATTTCCTTTCACCTTCCTGCTCTTCCCCTCCATTGTAACAGTTTTCTCTTGCCTCTTTTGTATGAGATAATTTAACCTATTCTATCTCTCCCTATCTCCTCTCATTATATCTCTCTCACCTCTTAATTTTATTTTTTAGATATCATCCCTTCCTATTCAACTGATCCTGTGCCCTCTGTGTATGTATATATGTACACAAATATACACACACTCACATATGCATCTATACACACATATACCCTCCTATAAATACATACATTTATATGTATGTATACATATATACATACACACATATATGTGTGTGTATATATATATATATATATATATATATATATGTATATTTACAAAATATTCCCTTCAACTATCCTCATACTGAGAAAAGTCTCATGAGTTACAATGATCATTTTTCCATGTAGGAATGTAAATAGTTCAACCTTAATAAGTTCCTTATGATTTCTTTTTCCTGTTTATGTTCTCATGCTTCTCTTGCTTCTTGAATTTGAAAGTCCAATTTTTGGGGCAGTTGGTGGCACAGTGAATAGAGCACCATCCCTGGAATAAGGGGGACCAGAGTTCAAATCTGGCCTCAGACACTTGACACACTTACTAGCCATGTGACTTTGGGCAAGTCACTTAACACCAATTGCCCTCCAAAAAGCAAAAAAAGTCCAATTTTCTATGTAGTTCTGATTTTTTCATCAAGAATGCTTGAAAGCAGGGGTGAAGCCAAGATGGGAGAGTAGAAACAGAAATTCTGTGCTTCTCTGGCTTCTATTTCTTCCAATACATGTAAAAAATGACTCTAAACAAGCTTTAGAGCTAAAGAACTAAAGTGACAGAGAGAAACAAGTCTCCTTCTGAAGAAAGCCCAGCAGGCAGGCAGGAAGGGTCCATCACAGCATACTAGGAGCTGAGAAAAATCCTGACTGAGCCATGGTTTTAGCCCCAGGGTGACACTGACCAGTGGAAGCTGGAGCAGATTTCATGAGAATAAATCACCAGCAGCTGTAGTGTTTTCCAGACTTCTCAATCCACAAATGCCAAAGACAAAGTAAAAGGTGAGTGTGGAACTTTGTTGGAACAGGGGGAGAGTGGTCCAGCTGCTACCCCTATGGTGAGAAGCAGAGGAGGCACGGTAGCTGCAGTCACTGCTGTGTGGCTGCTTCTGGAGTTCCTGGCCTGCAGATTTTAGGGGGGACCAAGTGGATATGCAGGGGTAATAGCTGTTGTTTTGACCTGCTTGGATCCAGATCAGGGTCTTGGGTGGTAGTCCTGGGGTATGTGACCAGTGAGCCAGAACATGTTGGGGGGCTGCAGAGAAGGTGCCCATCTAATAGCTCCAGCCACTGCAAAAACCTCAGCGATTTGGGACATAGCTCTCTCCACTCTGTAACCAGAGTTCTACTGTGGCAAAGAGCTCAAAAGTCAAGTAATTGGCTGCCAATATGAGCAAGCAACAGAAGCAGAAACAGATGATAGAATACGTTTTTGGGGACAAAAAGGATCAAGGCGTGGAGTGGGATGAAGACATTGCAGTCAAAACTGCATCAAAAGCCTCCAAGAAAAATATGAATTGGTTACAGGCCATGGAGGAGCTCAAGAAGGATTTTGAAAATCAAGTAAGAGAAGTGGAGGAAATATTGGGAAGAGAAATGAGAATTATTCAAGAAAATCATGAAAAATGAGTCAACAGCCTGCTAAAGGAGACCCAAAAATACTGAAGAAAACTCAAATGGCAAGCCGAATTTAAAAAAAAAAACTCACTGAAGAGAATAACTCCTTCAAAATTAGATTGGAGCAACTGGAAGTTAATGACTTTAGGAAAAACTCAAGATATTATAAAACAGATTCAAATAAATGAAAACATAAAAGGGAATGTGGAATATCTCACTGGAAAAACCACTGATCTGGAAAACAGATCCGATAGAAAAAAGAGTCTAGACACAATCTTTCAAGAAATTATCAAGAAAAATTGCCCTGATATTCTAGAACCAGAGGGCCAAATAGAAATTGAAAGAATTCACCATATGCCTCTTGAAAAAAATCCCCAAAAGAAAACTTCTAGGAATATTATAGTCAAATTCCAGAGTTCCCAGGCGAAGGAGAAAATACTGCAAGCAGTCAGGGAGAAACAATTTGAGTATTGTGGAAACACAATCAGGATAACAAAAGACCTAGCAGCTTCTACATTAAGGGATTGAAGGGATTGGAATATGATATTCTGGAGGTCAAAGGAGCTAGGATAAAAACCAAGAATCACCTACTCAGCAAAATTGAATTTAATGCTTCAGGGGACCATATGGTGTAATAAGAATATAAATTTGGAAGATCTTCCCTGCCCCTAGGCTAATGTGCACCTGAAGCCTGGGGTGGGGGAGGCTTGTTTTTCAGTAGATACTTTTTGATTGGCCAGTGGGTCCAAAAGGTTGTTACATTCTCTGAGCCAGGAGAAGGCTATATAAGCCCTGATGTGTAGCTTTGTTTTGGGACTCACTTTGAGAAGCGTTCTGTGATTTGATCTGAATTCTGGGAAGCCGTTGTTGAGAGTCCCCCGGCTTTGAAAAACCCAGGATGTGGAAACCCAGATGTTGACTGGGTATGGATGTAATGGTTGGACAGTTTGGAAATCTGTCTACTTGATGTTTCTGTCTTGATAATTATGCCTGTATACTTTGAGGTTCAGGGTGCTGACCTTTTCTCCTGAACAAGGTAAACGATATATGTCTGACTGATTAAAGTAAGCTTGTTAACCCATTTTGAGTTGCTTTCCTTTAACAAAGCAGATCCAAGAACCTGTGTGAGCAGGCACCCTGGGGACACTGGGGTGCTTGCTGCAACATATGGTCATTCAATGAAATAGAGGAATTTTGAGCATTCTTGATGAAAACAACAGAGCTGAACAGAAAATTTGATTTTCAAATACAAGAAGCAAGAGGTGCATGAGAAGGTAAACAGAAGAAATCATAAGGAACTTATTAAAGTTGAACTATTTATATTTATATATGGAAAATGATAATTGTAACTCAAAATACTTTTGTATGAGGATATGTTGATGGATGAGGATAGTATATATATATATGTATAATATATGTCTAGTATAAAGATAGCTGAAGTATATATGTATATGTATACATACATGTATGTATGTATAGAAGGATGCATGTGTATATAAATGCATGTGTGAATGTGGGCATTTGTATGTTCATGTATATGTGTGTGTATATATATATATATATATATATATATATATATATATATATATATAT
>NW_027186458.1:11342227-11359537 GCF_028583685.1 Petaurus breviceps papuanus
TATATATATATATATATATATATATATATATATATATATATATATATATATATATATAGAGGGTACAGGATGAGTTGAATATGAAGGACTTATATCCCCCAAAAAAATAAGAATGAGAGAGGAATTTTGGAGGAGAAGAAAGGGAGAGATAGATTAGGGTAAGTTATCTCATATAAAATAGACAAGACAAAACTGTTACAATGGAAGGGAAAGGGTTAAAGGGAATCAGACAACCTGATTCTCCTTGAATTTGTTCCAAGAAGGGTATAGCATAGATACTCAATTGGGTGTCTTACCCTATAGGAAAATCGGGGGTAGGGGATAAGAAGGGGGTAGGGTAGAAGGGAGGGCAGATTGGGGGAGAGGGCAGTTAGAAGCAAATACTTTTGAAAAGGGACAGGGTCAAAGGAGAAAATAGAGTAAGTGGGGGGCTGGATAGGATGGAGGGAAATATAGTTAGTCTTTCACAATATAATTACTGTGGAAATGATTTGGGTAACTACACATGTACAGTCTATATTGAATTCATTATCTTCCTAGTAGGGGTGGGTAAGGAGGGAAGAAAGGAAAAAATCTAGAACTCATACCTTTAAAATAAAATGTTTAAAAAAAATTTTTACATGCAACTGGGAAAGAAGATATATAGGTACTAGGGTATAGGAACCCATCTTCCCCTACTAGAAAGTTAGGGGGGTGAAGGTGGAGGATATAAAAGAGAACAGATTGAGGGAAGGGTTATTCAGTAGTGTTCCTGTTTTGGGGTGGGGGTAGGGGAAAGACGGGGAGAGAAAAAAGTGTAACTCAAAATCTTGTGGAAATGAATGTTGAAAACTAAAAATAAAAAAATTTAGAAAAGAAAATACACAAAAAATAAATAAAAAAAGAATTGCTTTAAAGCATCTATTTCAATGAATGACCACATTTTCCCCTGAAGTGTTATACTCAATTTTTCTGGGTAGGTGATTCTTGGTTTTAACCCTAGCTCCTTTGACCTCTGCAATATCATATTCCAACACCTTTGATCCCTTAGTGTAGAATCTGCTGCATCTTGTGTTATCCTGATCGTGTTTCCACCTCACTCAGAGTTTTTCTTCCTGGCAGCTTGTAATATTTTCTCCTTGACCTGGGAGCTCTGAAATTTGGCTATGATGTTCCTAGGAGTTTTCTTTTTGGTATATTTTTCAAGAGGTGATTGGTGAATTCTTTCAGTTTCTATTTTGCCCTCCAGTTCTAGAATATCTGGGCAATTTCCCTTCAGAATTTATTGAAGGATGATTCCTAGGTTCTTTTTTTGGTCATGGTTTTCAGGTATTCCAATAATTTTTTAATGATCTCTCCTCAATCTGTTTTCTAGGTTAGTGGTTTTTCCAATGAGATATTTCAAATTGCCTTCTATTTTTCTTATGCTTGGATCTGTTTAATAGTATGTTGATTTCTCATAAAGTCATTATCTTCCAATTGCTCCAATCAAATTTTGAAGGAATTATTCTCTTCAGTGAGTTTTTGAAATCCCTTTCCTATCTGGGCAGTTTGTCCTTTTAAGGTATTCTTTTCATTGGCTCTTTGGGCCTCTTTTGCCATTTGATTAGTTATTTTTTTTCTTTGCTTTTTGCTGGGCATTTGGAGTCAAGTGACTTGCCCAAGTTCACACAACTAATAAGTGTTAAGTGTCCAAGGCTGGATTTGAACTCAAGTCCTCTTGACTCCAGGGCCTGTGTTTTATTCACTGTGCCGCCTAACCTCCCTGTTATTCTATTTTTTATGGTGTTATTTTCTTCAGTATTTTGGGGGGTCTCTTGTAGCAGGCAGTTGACTTGCTTTTCATGATTTTCTTGCATCATTCTTATTTCTCTTCCCAATTTTTCCTCCACTTCTCTTACTTGATTTTCAAAATCCTTCTAGAGCTCCTTCATGGCCTGTGGCTAATACATATTTTTCTTGGAAGCTTTTGCTGTAGGAGTTTTGCCTTTGCTGACTTCTTTTGGTTCCATGTATTCATCCTCTTTGTCCCCCAAAAAGGATTCTATGGTCTGATTCTGCTTCCTATGTTTGCTCATGTTTCCAGACAATTACTTGCCTTTTGAGCTATTTGCCATGGTAGAAGTCTGCTTCTAGAGTGTAGAGCTTCATGCCAAATTTCCAGGGTTTTCACAAATGTTATTAGAAGTCTGAGGATGGCACCATCTCTACAGCCCTCATAAACTCTGGCACACTGGCTTTTCTCATCTCAGGACCAACACCCAAGACCACAATGTAGATCCAAGCAGGTCAAACAGGAGTGATTGCCCTCTGAATGGTTGCTTGATCCCCCTATTAACTGCAGTCCAGGAGCTCTGGAGGCAGCCCTGTGCTAGTAGCTGCAGCTGCAGCTGCCATACCTCTACCACCTTTCACCCCGAGTGCTGTACTCTTCCATCACCTGGTTCCAACCAATTTCCCCCTGACCTTTTACTTTCTCTTTGGCATTTATGTGTTGAGAAGTCTGGAAACCACCACAGTTGCTGGTGATTCTCTCTTCTGAAGTCTGCTCCAGCTGCTTTGTGCCTCTGGTTGGGGCTGCCCCAGAGCCAGGACAGCAGGTCCACGTGGGACTGCCCTTCTCTCCTAGCTGTGTGTGATAGACCCTTCCTGTTGGCTTGCTAGTCTGGCTTCAGTGGGAGATTTGTTTCTTTCTATCACTTTGTGGCTTCTGTAGCTCTAAAATTTGTTTAGAGTCATATTTTACAGGTATTAGAGGTAGTTGTGGTGGGAACTCATGGAATTTCCTGTTTCTCCTCTGCCATCTTGGCTCCCAGAAATCCCCAGGTCAGTTTTGTACTCCTTGTAGTGACAGGTGTTTCTCTGAAAGCGAAATTCACTCTTTGTAGATCTGAATACCATTCTCTTTATACTCTGAAAAAGAAAAAAAGAAAAAAAAATCCTTTCATTGACCCTAAGCTTGGGTCAAACATTCTTCTGTCTTAGAGCTTACACTTATGACCATCATCTAAAATGTCAAGTTCCTCCAGGTAAGTAATTAGAAATGGCTGTCTTTGTCTTCCAGAGACATAAAATTAGTCATAACCTAAGCTGATTATAATTTTATTTATATTTTACATCAGTGTAAAATGCCTCATTTAGTATTTTAAATATCAAAGTAGACTAGAACCTTGTGTCCAACTTAATGAGATAGAACTTAGTAGGAGTAAATGCAGTCTTATTCTTGGGAGAAAGAAAACCAACTCAGCTAATCTGTACTTGTCAAGGCAAAGCAAAATGGTTTTTCTTATCTCTGGTCATGAGCTCTGCCTGTGACTGGTTTCTACAGTCACATGACCAATGAAAGGGAGGGAGAGACTGAGGCTCCATCTCTCCTCACCCTCCCCATCAGCATGTTTCTTCTTCTAGAATTGACTCCAAAGCTCAAAGTGGACCCCTCCCCTCCTGAATTTGGACCCCACCCCCACAATCCTGGACCCCACCCTGACTCCTGGGCTTGGACCATTATATCTAGCACTGGCTTAGCCAGCTCTTGTTATATGGAAACCCAGAGCAATTTGTCTGATGCCTACAGCCAATTACCAAATATCTCTCTTGTGGTGTAGTCTACCTTTATCCCAGGATCAAAGCATTGGAATCCTCAAAAATTGATTAAGAGTTTGTCTGGACCTTTTGGTGGAGTACTAAGAAAATTTCTTTACCTCTCCTTTAAACTGTTCAGTCAACCTGAGTCTTCATTGATTCACTAAATGATGTTGGAATCCCCATCTGCTTACAATGTTAAATATGTGTTTCTACCATGAATGGATACATTCTAGAGCATATGAATTGATGTTATATACATCCACATCCACATCTACATAGATGGATCAAGTCTTGCTTTGGGGGCTTGTATTCATACTCAGAGCTATATGCTGATTGAAGTATTCGGGAAGGTAATTTGGAATCACAGTCAGAAAGCAACTGAAATGTTTGTATCCTTGGGCCAGAGATCTCACTTCTAGGTCAATACCTCAAAGGGAATCAAAGACAAAAGGGCATTCCATTTTCCTCAAAATATGAATTTTTTATAGTATTGAATAGCTGGAAGCTGAGTTGATGGCCGTTATTTGGCAAGTGGCTGAATTGTGGCACAGGAATGTAATGGGCTATTAATTTGCTATAAAAATGATGATGAATCAGACTACAGAGAAGCATGTGAAGATTTTGTAAAATGATCAGAACCAAGAAAAAAGTCTACACAGTATCTGTGAGACTCAGTTTAAGGAACTCCTTCTGCATGAGGTATTTTCTGCTGTATTCTCCTTCACTCTGGTAATGTCTCCCCTCTCCAACAGGTTACCTTATATCTGTTTTATATGTATGTTGCAATATGTGTATATGAGTAAGCTATCCCCCCAATTAATATATAAGCTCTTTGATAACAAAAAGCATACTTTTATACTTTTTTGTATTTCTCTAGCTTCTGGCACATAATAGGCACCTAATAAGCCCTTGTAGATTGATTGAAAAATATAAACATTAAGAAAAATAACAAAGCTTTGAAAACACTTTAATTATAATGACCAAGTATGGCCCTAAAGAGGTGAAGAAATGTGCCTCCTTCCTTTCTTTCCTGAGGTGGGGACTTATGAGTATGCATCATTCCTCATACTTGTAGACTCAGTTAATTTATTGGTTAGTTTTACTGAATGGTTTCCCCCCTCTTTAATTTTCTTGATTCTTTGTTATAAGGGATGGCTATTGGGAATAGTGAGGTGGAGAATATATTGAGAAATGAAGGTGATTCCAAAAACAAAATTTCACTAGATATTCAAAAGATAAAGGGACGTCACTATTATCCATAAAAAGGCATGACCTCTGGGAGGTGCAGAGGAACCTGGACCAGGATCTTAGCATTTGTGAGTCTGAGCTGGAAGGAGAAGTCAGTCATAGCTTCAAAGGCTTCTCAGTCTAAAACTGGAAAAGGACCTTAGAGGCCATCATGTTAAATACTCTCATTCTTCAGATGGGAAAACTGAGGCTTTGAAGGTTATGGGGCTTGCCCAGGTTCACACAGATAATAGCAGAGTTGCAATTTGAATCAAAGTCTTCTTTCTCCTTTGTAACACACTAGAATCATTTCTGGGGATGGGTCAGGACCAGCTTATTGAAGGGATCTAAATGAACCTTTCCACCAAGGTTACAAGAATGAAAGTGGTGGGGGAGGGGAAGAAAGACTCATCACATAAAACAAAAGCCTGTGATCTTTCCCACCTTCTCCCAAGGCAGCCCACCTTGTTATTCTTGCCCAGATTGTAGGCATGGGTGCAGGGACCCCAAACTCTCCTGGTTGCCCTACCTTGAATGTGCCTGCTCTGCACCTTCACATTGAAGATTCTCACCACCCAAGGGAAGACGTTTCTGTCTACCTTGTGACTCGCCTGCCCCTACTTGGCTTGCCAGATAAAGTTTTCTGACTGAGAGTTGGGGGGAGGGGAGCAGAATTTCTTGCATGGCAGACATTTCTGCCTTAAGCACCAACATTTGCCAGTATTCAAACCACTAAATGATATTATCTGAAGAAGATTGGTCTCAGGCAAGGCGGCAAGGGCAGTGCTGTCAGGATGGAGTTCGACTTCCTGGCATTGAGAGAAGGAAATGTATTATCCACTTACTTCCATTTTGATGGACCCCCTTTATTGGGCATGAGAAACTCCAGAGTGACATTGAAGCTCTTATAGATTAAATTTCTGAAACAGTCTGCATGTGAAGGCCCATCACCATGGGATTTTATCAGGAAACCTTTGGTTCGCAGTCTCCAGTTTTGTCCATGTCTACAGAATATTTTTCATCTTCCACATATCCTCAGAGATTTGCTGACAGATATGAGAGTCCTTGTGATGCCTCATTTCTTGGTTCTTTGGATGTGTATTGTTTTCAGATATATTAAATTCAAAATACGTTCCAAGAAGGAAACAGGGCAGGACACTTTCTGAATTAATTTCTTGGTTGTTGCCAATGCATGATGTCAGCAGGTGCCCTTCTCTTCCAAGACAGTTTGCATGTTTTAAACCCAACAAATGACTGCCATGTTCTTTTTCTGGGTTTCCTATGAAGAAACTGCTCTTCCCACCCAAATGAACCATGACCTGACCCATCTTCCTCCTAAGGTGAATGATTCTATCATATGAATTCCACAACCACTGACAGTGAATGAAAGGCACTAACTTTGGAATCCCAAGTATGGGTGGTGTGGGGAAATTGGAAAACCTGCCTTTTCATAGATTCTCTAAACTTGGATGTGTAGCCTTTTCTTGAGTGAAAATCCACTCAATGTCAAGTCTTTGCTTTGGTGACAAAATACAGATTAAGATCATAGAAGAGACTCTTATCCATGGGAGGAACCAGCAAACTCTTAGGCAAATGCAATTGTTCTTTTTTTAAGGAAGGTAATTGGATAGGATATCTAAGATGCATGGCACCCTGTGGGCCTCCTTCTGTTGCCTAGGTCTTGGTGGTGAGAGGAAGAGTGGGCATAGGGGGGTGGTCCTGAGGTCTCAAAACAGCAGATCCTGCCATTCTCAGTAGGTTCTGAGCCCTGAGCTGGAATTGTCATTCAAAGAGAAACCTAGGAAAGTTCAGAGATCCTTGGATGACAGGACAGCTTTTTACATGGCCACAATCCTAGTGAATCTAGGAAGAAATGAAAGGCGGGCTGGGTTCTGTGTGAGAACATGGAGAACTCCGCCTCGCGCCCCCCCCCCCCAGAGGACAAAATGGCCCCTTTGTTATGGAAACCCAAGTCTGATTGTGGACTACTATTGACCCTAAGAGTCTAGGCAAAAGCTTCCTGGATATGCCCATAAGCAAGTGCCTAGATTTCTGTTGCTGACTTCCTGACACTTGCTGAATGTTATACTGTAGCCATCTGTCTTGGTTATTCTCCATTGCAGGTACAAAGTTATCCCAAAGAGACCCATTGACGGATCCAGTATGGTCCAGGGGATTTTGTCTGGCCACCATTTGGGGCTCTATACCTTTACTAATGACCTTGACCAAGGCTCTAGGTGTGATTGGGGCAAGTGGGGGCATCCTATCCCTGGGAGCATCACTGCTCTCTCTCCTCAATTTCATTGTACTACCGTGCAGAATGCTGTGTGTGGGTCCTCCCTCTGGCTATACAGCTGCAGCCCCTCCCCTGCTCAGAGCCAGTCTTTCAGGTCTCTACTTGAAGTCTTCAGGCAAAGACATTCTCTGTGCTTAGTTAAAGAGGTCTAGGAGTGACTGATACACTGAATTTGAGTCTGTGTTTTGCTGGTTTACTGGCCTGTGGATCCCCTGGCCTTCAGTGGAGACCCTTTGAAGAAAAGGGACAGAAATAAAGCTTCTACTGTCTGGGTGCCACCACTCAGATTTGCTGGGAGCTCTTCTTCCCTCACCCCCCTTTTTTTAGGGACATCTCCCCAGTCTCCTTCGTAGCTTCTCTCCTTTGGTGGATTGGTCTTCCTTTGTTTTGGAATAGCTCTGTTGCTGTAGGGAAGAGCTTAGGGAAATGAGGACTTTCAGAGGCTCCTTGGGCTCTTGGAGCTCATTAGAGTTAAAATGCCAACAGCCTAATCATCCAATCGATAAAGCCTTGCTGAGAAAAAAGCAAATGGATAGAAAAGCAAAGAATAAAACCAAAAGGGCATGGTGGTGGAGGAGAATAAGGACTCCTAGAAATGTCTGCACACATGACTTTCTGTCAGCATCCCAAGAAATAGGAAATGTTTTAAAACTGAAGATGTGATTTCCATGACTGCTAGTTATAAAATAACTTATCAAGCCAAGCTAACTGCTGTTCAATAAGGGCTTCCCTTGTGGTCTGCTCTAGGTATTGGGGCCCCAAACACTGAACAGACCTGCAGACACACAAACCCCCAGCTCTTGAGGGACTGATGAGCTGGTGAAACTATCTTCTGACTTGGGGAATTAAAGGCATCCTTAGTAAACTCTCCCCCCTTCATGGGCCTGTAAACTCAGCTGATAGCTCAGTGGATATCAGAAAGATCATCTAGTCCAACCCCCTCATTTTACAGAGGAGGAAACTGAGTCCCACAGAGTCTATGCAATCTGCTCAAAATCACCCAGGTAGCAATATTTAGAGGAAAGACTGGAACCAAGGGCTGTTAACTCCAATCAATCAATAAACATCCATCAAATGTCCACTGAGGATTAGTATTAGGGAGTAGAAATACAAAGAAAAAAAGAATCTCATTTCTACCTCACAATAACCTTGTGAGGTAGGCGCTATTATTATATTGTGGAGGAAACTGAGGCAAATAGTGGTTAAATGACTTGCCCAGGGTCACACAGCTTCTAGGTGTCTGAGACCAGATTTGAGCTCACAATGATGAGTCTTCACTGCCAACACCTAGCTCCCCCAATCCAGCCTCAGACACATCCTAGCTATGTGACATTGTGCAAGTCACTGTTTCTCTGACGAAATAGATCCTCTGGAGAAGGAAATGAGAAACCTGTCCAGTATATTTGGCAAGAGCAAAATGGGTCACAGAGAGTTGGACAGAACTGGACGGCAATAAGGACAATGTACTGGGCTCCAGAGAGAGCAGCGACTTCCCCACAGTCAAAGAACTTAGAAGTGGCAGGCAGTACTTGAGTACTGACTGGTGGACTCCAAGCCAAGGTGTCTTTCCTCAGTGTTGTCTGTGGTACAGCTCTCTTTTTGCCTGAGTGTTGTGTGGATGCCAAAGACCTTGATGATGGAAGCCACAGAGAAAACAAGCAAACAATGCATGCCCATCTGCACTGGGTATAATGCAAAGTGGGGTGGTCCAATGGATGGCTGGTTAAGAGACAGGCTGCAAAGCTTTGGAATTCCTCAGGGCCTTTGCTAGAAGCCTTGATGGTGCTGTCTCTAGGGATGTGTAAGCCACATTCTTTTTTTTTTTCAATGAGACTGTGAAGGCCCATGGTCCTCTGACTTCTTAGATAACTTCCTGCTTCCATGCCCAGTTCTTGCAACCAATTCTTAGGGGAGGCAGGACCAGTAGTGATGCCATGGGAGACCTAGGCATGCCCCAGACTGGGGCTCTTTAGTTTCAGACCTGTCCTACCACTGGACTTGGGACATGGGTGGAGCAGGGACCTCTAGATTCCTGAGCTGACCATCTTCACTAATTCAGAAGGGAGAGCCGATCACATTGGATACTCCCATGGATAGGGAGAGAATTGTGGCCAATCTAATGCTCTTTTAAAATTAATTTTGTTTTAATTTATGGAATAAAATAAAATAAGCACTTTTAAAATATGGTACAATAAAAAGATGAAGTTCCTGAAGTATATGGAACTACAAATCTATGCACAACTTCATTTACTTTCAAATATACAACAAATAATCATGTGCATATCATTTTTTTTCTTTCCTCCCCCCACTGTAGAGATGGCTACCATTACACAAAACAGGTTGCTTGCTCTCTCTCCTCTCTCTCTCTCCCTCAAATTATTCTAAACATACTTCTATTTATCACTCTGGATGACGAAAGCATCTTTCTTCATATGCCTTTTATAATTATTTTGGGTATTTATAATGGACAAAATAATTTATTTGCTTAAAGTCATTCCTAGAACAATTTAATTATCACTGTATACAATGTCCTCTTGGTTCTTCTCATTTTGTTGTTCAACATTTTATGAAAGTTTGTCCATGTCTTTCTAAAATCATTGAGCTTATCATTTCTCACAGTACGATAATAATCCATTACAATCATATACCACAACTTGTTCACCAATCCCCAATTGATGGGCATCTCTGCCATTTCCAGTTCTTTGCCACAGAAAGAGATCTGCCATAAACATTTTAAAACATATAGGTTCTTTTCTTTTTCCCCTAATTATCCTCAGAAATAGACAAAGTAGTGGTATTTCTGGGTCAAAGGGCATATAGGTAATTGAATAACTCTTTCAACATCATTCTAGATTGCCCTTAAAAATGGTTAGATTGTTTTTCAATTCCACCAATAATGAATTAAGGTCCCAATTTTTCCATGTTGCCTCCAACATTTTTCATTTTTCCTTTCTATAGTTTTAGGCAATCTGGTCCATGTAAAATGATATCTTAAGGCTGTTTTAATCTGCATTTCTCTAACCATCAATGATTTAGAGAATTTTTATAGGACTATAGATTATCTTGATTTCTTCATTGGAAAACTTCCTGTTCATATCTTTTGGCCATTTATCAATTGGGGACTGACTTGTATTATTATAGATTTCATAAAATTCTTTATATATTTTACTTATGGTGCCTTTATCTGATAAACTGTCTATAAAATTTCCCCCTACTTTTTGGCTTTCCTTTTAATCTTGTTTACATTTGTTTTATTTATCCAAAACCTTTTTTTAATCTAATTGAAATTATCCATTTTACACCTAATTTGATTTCTCTCTCTCTTGTTTTTCCATAAATTGTACCAGATTTCTTATCAGACGTATGTGGAGGTCAATGATCTAATTCTCCTTACAGATTCCAGCATTCCCTTTCTGGTGGTGTTTCTAGGTTCATTCCCTACCATGGCAGGGGCTCAGGGAATTTGCTCCTCTTCCAGTGAGAGAATCTCAGCTTCTTAAAGTTCATCTCTTGGTTTGCCTGATTGTCCCAGGCTTATTACCTTATCACGGGAGCTACTCAGACCCTCTGTGGCCTTCAAGTCTGATTGTTAGATAAACTGGAAGCCCCTGTGGGATATTCCCAACAGAGTCATTCACCCCCTTATTGGCAACTGATGGGAAACTGATTTCTGCCTGAGACAGACCATACATCTTTTGCATAGGTGTTAGGTAATTTTTATTATAATAAAATAATATTTAACATTTTTATCTTGTTTTCATGTTTGCAAAGCAGCTCATAAACATTATCTCATTTGATCCTTACAGTAATGGGGAAAGGGAGGGGGGCTTGGTGTTATTTTATCAACATTTTACATATGAGGAAACCAAATCTTTGAGGTGAAGTGACTGGGCCACAGGGGGTCACCCCACTAAGTCAGGGTTTAAGGCCATATTTCCCTTTCAGTCTCCCTGACATAACATTCAGGCCTCCTTCCAAATACTGCCTCCCCCACTGTCCCAACCCCAAACCTTTCTCTGCAACTTCTTCCTATCCCTCCTTGTTCTGTCCTCTTGGGCCAGATGGTAGAGTGCATAGAAGGAGGGAGATGGAGCTGTGAGTGTACAAGGCCTTGAATGCCAAGATAAGGAGCTGTTTTTTTTTCATTTAGTAGGCAGTGGGGAGCCCCTGAAGGTTGTTGCATTGGAAGGGAAAGGAGCCAAACCCAAGGTCGTCATGAAGTGAACAGTGAAAAGGGATCAGGATTCCAAGCCAGAGAATGGGGATTCGAATGAGATTTCAGGCTTCCATTACAGCTTTTAGAAGTCCCAGCTGAAAGAAATCAAAGCTATCAATATTCACATGAAAAAATGTTCCACAGCACTAATAATTAGAGAAATGCAAACTAGAACACCTCTTAGGTATTACCTCATATTTGTCAGATTGACTAAGACGACTGAAAAGGAAAGTAACATGCTGGACAGGATTTGAAAAGATTGGAGCACTAACGCATTTTTGGTGAAGTTCTGAATTGGTCCAGCCATCCTGGAGAACAATTTGGAACTATGCCCAAAGTGTTATAAAACCATGCATCCCTTTTGACCCAGCAATGCCACTACTAAGTCTGTACCCCAAAATGATCATAAGGAGGGAAAAGGGCCTACATGTACAAACATATTTATTTTATATAGTTATTTTTTATTTTTAGTTTTTAACATTTACTTCTATAAGATTTTGAGTTTTAATATTCTCCCCCTCCCTTTCCTCACCTCTGCCCAAGACAGTGTGCAGTCTCATATAGGCTCTACTTATGAATTCATGTTAAACAGTTCACATTAGTCATGATGTGAAGAAGAATTAGAACTAATTGGAGGAACGATAAGAAAGAAGAAACAACATAAAACGACAGAAGAAACGTAGAGCAAATAGTCTGCTCCCATCTCCATTCAGATGGCAGAGGTTTTTCTCTGGATGTGGATGGCATTTTCCATCATGAGTCTTTCCAAGCTGTCTGAGATCATTATATTGCTGAGAAGAGCTAAGTCTATCAAAGTCATTACACAGTGTGGCTGTAACTGTGTACAGTGTTCTCCTGGTTCTGCTTAAATCACGCTGCATCACTTCATGCAAGTCTTTGCAGGTTTTTCTTCCAGCATCCTGTTCATCATTTCTTACAGCACAATAATATTCCTCCACAGTCATGTGCCACAACTTGTTCAGCTGTTCTGTAGTTCATTGGCATCCCCTCGATTTCCAATTCTTGGCCACCACAGAAAGAGCTGCTATAAATGTTTTTATATGTATGGGTCCTTTTTCCACTTTTATGATCTCTTTGGGATACAGATGTAGTGGTGGTATTGCTGGGTCAAAGGGCACGCACAGTTTTATAACCCTTTGGGCATAGGTTGGAAATGTTTTATATGACTTCATATGTATAATGGGTATTGCATTTCTGGTCTTCTCAATGAGTAAGGAAGGGCATAGAGAGAAGGAACACATTTGGAACAGAATATAAAAGTAAAAGAAAGAAGCTGCCTTAGCTTGCTTCCAAGTTCAGCTCAGTTCATCTCAGGTGCCCCCTCATGTGAGAGGTGGTGGGGTTTTTCTGATTAATTAATAGTTTGTACCCTCTTTAGCAAAATATGACTTTGCAGTTATCTTGTGAACTCTTGATTCAGCTCAGGTCAAGAATTCCTTCCAAAAAGAGTCCAAGGATGGTTAATGGGGTCACTCCCTGAGACCTGGCTATCACAACACCTGTATTTGCCCATATGGCTCTTGCATTGCCTCTTTTAACTCAATCCACACGACCTCTGCTGAGGCCCAGGCCCTCACCACCACATGGCTGGGCTTCTGAAATAGTCGCCTGCTTCCTTTCTCTCCTCTTCATCATCACCCGCTGCAAAGTTGACATTCCTTCAATAGAGATCTAACCTTGCCATGACTCCATTTACCCATCTGCATTAGCTCCCTAATCCCCACTGAATTTAAATTAAAAATCCTGATGTTGGTATTTATTGCCCCTACAATGAAGTTTTTTTCCCGTCTTTCCAGTCTGACTCAATATTTCTTTCACTCTCTCTGCGCCCAACCCATCTCTTACTTCCTGTTCTATTCAAACTTGCCAACCAGTTTCTCTTTTCTACTATTTCATTTCCCACCTCTTTGCCTTTGAGCAGGTGGTCCCCCATATATGGAATGTCCTCCTTGATCATCTCTGCCTCTTAAAATCTCTAACTCCCTTGGATACAAGGCTTGAGTGTCACCTCCTCACATACAGGTCTTTCCTGATCCCTTCTTATCAACACTCAAGTCTGTTCTGTTATTGTCTCTGGACAGGGTATGTTAGTCTACTCCCTTATTGCTTCCTTGCCATCCCCACAAGATTCCAAGCAAAAATCTCCCTCTGTGCTGCCCTTTCCCTGTTCTTTGTCTCCCTGTATCAGAAGAGAAGTTCCTTGAGGATTGATGTTGTGTCAGGTTTTGAATTTTCACTCTCAGCACTTGGCAAAGAGGAAACAATGTTTTTTTTGTTTGTTGTTTTGGTCTTGAAGCACTTGGTTCTTTTACATGAATTTTATATTTATTAAAGTGCATGTATATGTTGCAGCCTTCTAGTAAGAAGTAAGGTCCATGAAGGCAATTGACCAGATTATTTTTATGAAGGGCCCCTACGTGCCAGGCACTGTGCTAACCCCTGGGAGCATTTGGGGTTGAATGATGAGGTTGGAAGCCTGTTGGCCTCGAGTTGACAGGGCAGGGTCTGTTGTGTTTTTGTCTGTGTGTACTCAGTACTATCATCGTGTTTGGTGTCTAGTAGGTGTTTGATAAATATTTATTGAATTAAATGGTGATGATGCTGGCTAGCCCAAACAGAAGGCTATATCATGCCTTAGATTCTCTACTTAAGAAAGCAGGAATATTATCATGATAGTTGAGAGATTTTAACCAAAGAATAATTTGCTGTATCATGGCATATAGTGTTCCTATTCAGCTCATCAGCCTGAGAATTCTGACTATGTGAGCAGCGGGCAGGAAGCCCAGGCTTTGCTATGTCCAACCTCCCATCAACACATCTTTATTATACTCTCTTGTGGAGGGTAGGAAATCATACCTTTCAGTGGTTGAAGGTATGGGATTGGAAGGAACAATCCCATTTTATAGAAAAGTTATGAGAGGGGGACTCACTTGCTCAAGGCCACATCCAGAGTTCGGAGCAGATTCAAACTCAATGACATGAGAAGCAGCCATGTACACTAATTGACTTGTTTATAAACCTATTTTCAACAACTCATTTCATGGCAGTCAGGACTAAAGACAAAAGGTCTGGCTGGGGCAGTGTGCCCAGTAAAGATGAGAGGAATGCTGAATAGGAAGGAATGGGCAGCCTGGTACTGGGGTGCCAAGCCAGTAGCAGCAGCAGCACCTACAATGAGAACATCAGTTTTGTGAAAATGATACAGGTTATTTCTTGATGGTAACTGGACTGTCCAAAAAGCCAGGTTGGCCTTAGGACACATCCAGGGAGACTCTGGAAAGACAGATCCACCCTCCACATTCTTTTCCATGGTCTGATCCAATATGGAGGCCTGGGTTTGGTTCTGTATGATAGAGGTACTGTGGGAAGGGTGGGGCCAGGTTGGAGCTGTACCCCCAAGACCTCATCATGGTAGCATTGATTGGAGGAGCTTGGGATATGTTGGCCTGGAGGAGAAAAAGCTTACATGGGGAGTGAGGCAGGAAAGGGACATGGTCCATATCATTGGTTTCATGTTGGATTTGAATGACTCCCATGCAGAAGAGGCATCTGATGGGGTTATCTTGGTCCCAGATGGAGAAACCAGAAGGCAGAGACACACATGATAATTGCACAACGTCATATTCCACAACAATGTACAGAAAATCTTGGAATTAAAAAACATTTCTTAAGCATCTAGTATGTTCCAGGCACTGTGCTAAGTACTTTACAAATATTAGCTTCTTAAATCTTCTATTATTATCCCTGTTTTTACAGTTGGGATCGAGGCAAACAGGGTTAAGTGACTTACCCAGGGTCACAGAGCTTGTGTGAGGTCAGGTTTGGTCTTGTTGCTTCCTGACTCCAATCCAGCTGCTCTGCCCACTCATTGTACCCCCCTGGTTCTCTGTTCACTTCCAGTCTGGGCTTTGCAGCTGGGATCCCTTACTGACTTGTTGGAGATGTTGGGCGGGGCTTATTATTGCTCCCCGGGTTAGACTTGATGGCTTCTCAGCTCACTACCACTTTGTGACTGTGGGGCAACACACCCAATCCCTCCCCTTTCCCAAGGGCAATTTCATGACAATATTGCCTTGTAGTGTCCATATCATGCTTGGGCCATGGGGGCACCCTTCAGCTAGTTGGTATTCATGTCCAGCTTCTGTGACTGAAGATGAAGTTATAAAGAAAAATCTAGAAACAATATGACAAGGCTCCATAGCCTTGATGACTTCAATGGGAAAAGGATTGTCTGGGTGTAGGGTAACCCACCATTTCAAAGCCCGATATATGAATGGGGGCACATTCCTTTAGAATTCTTGGAACTCTTTGACTGAATATCCTGAATTTTTTTATTTACAGTCATTTGGAGGGGAGGGGAGGGGATGTTCAAGGATCAAAAGATACTCCAAAAAAAAGTGAAATCGATTTCTGTCTTAATAGAGAGCAAGATCGCTGCCCCTCGATGGCGGCGGCACTTGCAGATTGGCGCATAGTCAGAGTGCCAGCAGGTTTGAGCCCAAGTCTAAATCAATAACAGATTTAAAGAAATGATAATTATGATATAATATTGCAGGTAATCACAACCCTTTCAACCAAATGCATTTCAACAGGTATTGTGCACTGAAAAATAGCAAACAGACCAAAGCACCTCTTCCTCCTGCATCGTCTCCAATGAGGAGCCACCTTTCCCATGGAGCTTTATCCATCACCCCTCTCCCCAGCTAGATGTGCCCTAACCCTCTGGGTCTTTTCTCTTTGCCCCTATCACAGCCTAATTCACAGTGCCTGTGTTCATGTCCATTCTGTATTTGCACATCCCATTAGACCATAAGCTCCTTAAGAACAGGATTTCTTGCTTGTATTTCCTTCTTTGACTTTTGACAACTACGTCATGCATTGGATAGAGCACTGGACCGGGAATCAGGAAGACCCAGGTTCAAATACAACTGAAGACGTGTATTAGCTGGAAGACTCTGGTCAAGTTAATTAGCCGGTGGTTGCCTCAGTTTATACAACTGTAAAATGAGGAGAATAGCACTGACCTCCCAGGTTGGCTGTCAGTACCCAGTGAGATCATATTTCTAAAGCTCAGACACACAGTAGGTGCTTCACCGAGGTTGGTTTCCTTTTTTAGTTGTATGAGCCACTAGAAGGTCTTGTTTATGGTAATTACATTATAAGTGTTTGAATTTATTGGAATTGACCAGGTAGGATCTGATGGGTTCTGGGCTTTGCTGACACCACCTTCATGACCCCAGAGGAACTTTCATACCCGATGAGGTGCTGGAGGAATGCGTTTCTGTAGGGGTAGAAAGCCTAAGAGAAGGGTAATACCTGAAGAAACTCACAGACCTAACTGAAGCTAAAAATAAAATAAATGCAAAGTAGTTGGAGGCGATAACTCCTCTTTAAGAACCTGGAACGTTGGGTAAAGGGGGATATCCCTCTATGCCCCTTCTTTTGAAGTCAAGTTGTAGATTCTTAGGAGTAGCATCCTATAGGCAGAAATTCAGAAGGGCAGCTGGTGAGGCTCTGGCATCTTCCCTTTGGGTGATTGTAACATTCCCAGTGTCCACTGAGTTGTTGTCCTGATAATATATGCATATAACAGTGTTGAGAAGGGTTCGCTGTGATCTGGAGTTCCTTACCACCCACCCGTGTGCCAATCGAAATGAAATCAAATACCCCAAGCATTAGTTGTGGCTAGATGTCACCACAGTGCACAGAGTGCCAAGGCCTAAGTTCAAATCTGACTTAGACACCGATTAGCTCTGGGACCCTGGACATGTCACTTACCCTCTTTTTGCCTCAGTTTCCTCATGTAAAATGGGGAATAATAAAAGCACCTATCTCCCAGTGTTCTTGTGAGGATCAAATGAGGTGATATTTGTAAAGTGCTTAGGACAGTGCCTGGTGCACAGAAGATGATACACATACACACACATACTCACACACAATCTCCCACACACATACTCACACACTCACACTTTCACACACATGCACA
>NW_027186458.1:11359547-11456262 GCF_028583685.1 Petaurus breviceps papuanus
TCACACACACACTCTCACATAACCCACTCTCACACACACTCACACACACTCTCACACATATACACATACACACACTGTCACAATACACTGTCACACACACTCTCACATACACTGTTACACACATACACACACTCCCCAACACACAAATACACAATCTCACACACATGTATACATACTCTCCCACATACACTCTCACACACATATACACACACAGACACACTGTCACAATACACTGTCACACACACAAACACACACTCTCACACACGTGTATGTTGCCTTCCTCTTCCCCTTCTACTTCTCGTTCTCTCCCCCCTCCTCCTTCTTCTTATGGGAGGAGGGTTTAATGGCATGCTTATCAAGCGTCCTCACTGAACCCATAACCACAGCTTCAATTGCATCTCCAAAGGAACCTGGGCAGTCTTGCTGCATCTCAAAGAGGGAGTAGAATCCTGAGAACAACGTAGTATGAACTTTGCTCACCAGTTCAATATCCTGTCTGACAGAGAGACTGAGCCCAGAGATAAAGGACAGAAATAAAGGATTATGAAAGCAATTGTCAAGGGGAAAGATTTTGAAAAGAGATTTCCTGAGAAAACAGATTTTAGTTTATTTTGTGGAGTAGGTATGCTCTAGAAAGGATGTTTTAATGAAAAATTTTGAGGGACTTTATCATCCTGAGAACTGAATGATGGGATTGTTTTTACAGAGTTAAAAGTCAAATGTTATATTGACAAGTTAGAGTTGACTGGCAATTTTTTCTAATTACAATGAATTGTTGAAATCTTTAAAAATGTCTTTATGTTGTTTGTTAAACTGTTAATAAATTGTCTATGCTGTAATTTAAGTATATAAAATTGGATTGGGAGAGAGAAATCATTGAAGGGAAGAGATAGCTTATGAGAGAAGGAGGATTTTCCAGTTTATTCTATAAACTGAGGTAGAGACTCAGGGAAAATTTAAGAAGAGTGATTTTTATTTATTTCTGAGGAAATATCAGAGCATCCTCCTTGATTCTCTCTGAGCCCAACATAAGAAAATCCATAAGCTAATGAGGTCTATAGCAGACTGAAGCCTTGAGTGTTTGGTGTGGTTGTTGATTAGTATAACATACCACCAGCCCTTCCAACCCCTCTGCTACATGGCCAGGATATTGTTTCTTTATTATTATTATTATTTTGTTTTGTTTTGGAGGGTCAGTTAGGGTTAAGTGACTTGCCCAAGGTCACACAGGTAGTAAGTGTTAAGTGTCTGAGGTTGGATTTGAACTTAGGTCCTCCTGACTCCAGGGCTGGTGCTCTATTCACTGCACCATCTAGCCACCCCACCAGGACATTGTTTCTAAAACAGTTAGACAAAAGCCTGCATTTGGGGGTTTAGCTGTTTTCCTTTTTCCTATTTTCTCTCTCGTTATAAACTTGCTGTAATTCTTAGACTCAAAACTGTAAAATGCCTGTCAATGTTGCTTCTGAATAATGACATTAATTTGCCAGTTTTGCTATGTTGTTTGATACATATTAATTGTAAAAGAAAGTTCTTGTTTATTCCTGTATAAGCTGCATGCTTAATGAGTTTTCTATTATTGGTTTGCTAAGTACATTTTTTGCTGTAACTTAAAAAGTCCAGACTGACATATTTAACAAGCATTTTGAGTTAATGAGTGCAAAAACATACCAGGGTCCCTTAATATTAGGAACACATCCTGAGTCTAAGAATAAGTCTGCTATATGGTCTGGGGGACCTGGAGTCGTGAGCGCCTGAGTTCAAATCAAGCCTCAGAATCTTACTGGCTGTGGGGTCCTCAGAAAGCCACTTCCCCTCTCTGTGCTTGGAAAATGGACAGATTAAAAGAGAAGCCCCCTCTCAGGGTTGTTATGGGAGCAAATGAGGTATTTGTGAAATGTTTTGAAGCCTAACACACTTTGTAAATGCTAGTGCATTATTATGGTAGTTGTTATTATTGCTTTCATGCAATTTGCCAATGACATTCCAAAACCTGGGAGCGATAAGCTATTCCCCTACATGAGAGGGTCAATACTCAACAGGGATGTGATGGCCCAGATTTAATGAGGTGAAGTCCAAAAGAGTTGCATCTAAGGATGGGGTTTCAATGACGATCTCACAAGTACTGGGCAGAGGAGAATGATTATAAATTACATTGTATAGAAGAAGCCTGAAGGTTTTTTAGGAAACTTTAAACTCCAAATATGGCAGCTATGTGATATGGTCACCCAAAAAAGTGAGGACTATCTTGGGCTTCATTAAGGGAGGAACAGCTTTTAGGAACAGGGGTTTTTCACTGTTCTGTCCTCTGTCCAACTCAAATGATATTGAGAACTCTATGCTCAGATCTAGGCATCAGTAAGGGGGAGCGTGAAAAGAAACTGAGACATAAGGTACATTATTGGATATTTAAGTATTTTGCTATTGAGCCCAATAAAATCAATGCCTCCTGTTTATCTTGCCCAGTATGGCTCCAAGTTGTCTTCCTCACATCAGCCTTGTAAAGTCAGAAGTCTTATTAACATCGCTTGACAGATGAGAGAACAGAGGCACTGATGGTGACTGGCTGTGCCCACAATTGTCCAGCCCAGAAATATGGGAGCCAGGAATGAAGCCCAGGTTTTCTGATGCTTTCATTTCTGTCCCCCCACAATTCCCCTCCATTGCACTTCTAACTCTATAAATCTGTAATTCTTTGTAGATGAGGCCATCATTCCCCTTCTGTTACTTTGTCTAGTCAACCAACACAAGACAGCTTTATATGCCTCTAGAGTCATTAGCCAAACAGAAAGTTTTCCAGATTTTCTGTTGACAAGAATCCATTTGGAGGATAAGGATGAGAGAAGTTGGCAAAGGCAGGGTTCAATTTAGGAGCCGTCATACCAATAGTTACCATTGATAGCTTCCAATAATCCTAGGATACAAAAATGGCCCAAGACTGTTGGCCAGGATTTCATAGTTTTGCTGATACTTTATCTGAGTCCTTGGGTTGCATCAAATACAAATCAAGGTTATGGGTGTAATTTATGCTGTCTTATGAAATCTTTCCCTTTTTTGTTATGGCTTGATTTTGTTTATGTAGGACACTAGCACCTCTTCAGAACACAAAATATGAATTTCCTGCCAAGCATGTAGGTTAATGGTTGGGGGAGGAATGGTATGATTACTCATACTCACATGGTCAGGCCAGAGGCTCATCTCTTGATTCCTAGGCCAGGGTCCTCTCTGGTGCCCGACCTCACCTTTCTGGAAACCTGAAGTGTTTTCTCTATATATCTGAGGGGGTATTGACCCCTCTTCTTCCTGTCCACTCTGGTCCCTATTCACAGTGGCAGGACATCAGGAGTGAAGGATATCTTAATGAATATCCAATTTCAACTTTTTGTGTTGCCACAATTTCCAGTCATGCCCTTTGCTTTCTTCTAACCAGAAAGCCACCCTTTTGTTATAAATAATATCATAATAATGATTGATAATGCAATAACAAATCCCATTTATATGGTCCTTGAAGTTTTGCTAAACTCTCTATGAATATTCTTTCATCTCATCCTCAGAACTGTATTGGGAGGTAGGTGCTACTGTTAAATGCATTTTATAGCTAAGGAAACTGAAACTCCTAGAGCTTAAATCATTTGCCAATGGTTGCATAGCTTTACAGAGTCTGAGTCAGAGACTCATCAACTGAGACAAGAGAGAGCACACAAAGTGTTCAACATCTGTAAGTGTGTGTGGGGGGTTCTCCCACATTGTTCTGGCCAGATTTTCCATTCCTTCTTCACAGTAGCCATGTTTGTGCTTGTGATTCTTTCCATTTACATTATTATAGTCTTTGGCAATTCTTTCCATGCTTCTCAGGACTCTTCCTAATCATCATTTCTTACCTTGCAACAAAATGTCAGTCTGTTCTTGTAGCACAATTTTCTTTTCACATTCTCCAAATGGTGGACCTTGTTTCCAGTTCTTTGCTACAACAAAAAAAATGCTACTCTAAGTATTTTGTTGTAAATGGAAATATACTTTCTACCTTTAACCTCCTTGGGGTATATATTCCTAGTAGCAGGTTTTCTGGGTCAAAGGGGATTCTGGGAACATTCTAGTTACTTTCTTATTGTAATTCCTTCTTGCTTGCTAGAATGGTTAGGTCAATGTACAGTTCCACCAGTAATGTATCAGTGTTCCTGTCTTTCCACAAACTCTCCACCATTGACTCATTCCATATTTTGCCATTTTTGCCAGTTTGCCGGGTGGAAGGTGCTGTAGAAGAGGCAGAAATATTAAGTGACTTGTCCTCAGCCACATAAGTAGTAAGTGGAAGAGATTAGTTTTGAACCCACTTGCTTTGGCTTCAAATTCAGTATTCTTTAGACAGCACCACATTGTTGTCAGCTTAGAATGTTCAGCTAAGCACAAGAAAGTGAAATTTTAGAGAGAGCTTCACCCAGTTTCCTAACAGGTGGGCAGTGCTTATTCTGCATCGGTTCATGTGAAAGAGACCTGGGGCTATTTGTGGGTGGCAAGATGAATGGGAGCCCAGAATGCCTAAGGTAAATCTAACCTTTGCCCCCATAATTCAGAATGCCAGGTATCCAGAGCATTCAGGGACATTAACTCTGAATCATATAGTTTGCATTTAGAACTCATTGGTTGAATCCTTGAGCTTGTCTTCTCTTTTTGCTGCTTTAGCTGGTGTGGAGGTTTTCCTTTCTTGCTATCATGGTCACACTCTCACATTGTCCTCTCCTTTAGGACAACATCTTATAACTTTATGAGCAGTGTAGGCTTCATTCTGAGATGTTCCTTGGAATCTTTGGACCAGGATGCTTCTGGAGCTGTTCTTGACAGGTCAGTAAAAAGAAAGTTCATGGAGACCTGTTACTACCAAGATCTTAGATCTTTCCTGAGTTTTGATGAATTTCCCTTACTACTTCACAGCTGTTCAATGCTCACCTGGCTCTTGCCTGTTTTGGCACTGCCACTACTGAGTCCATATTCTGGTAATATCTGTGAGAGGGCTAGAAGTGTCTCAGGATCCTTAATTTTGAGCTGAAAGGCCTTTAGAAGTAATCTGTTCCAAGCTCCTAATCCTGCTGGTGAGGAAACTGAGACCAGGGAGGTGAAGTGTCTCACCTGTGCATGGACATGCAAGGTCTCCTTTAAATTTATTTTTTGTATGCAGTTGGGGTTAAGTGACTTGCCCAAATTCACACAGCTAGTAAGTGTGTTAAGTGTTCAAGGCCAGATTTGAACTCAGGTGCTCCTGACTTCAGGGCCAGTGCTCTATTCCCTGTGCTACCTAGCAGCCCCTTTTTTCTTTTCTTTTTTTTGTCTCCTTTAAATCTCAGTTTGTGGATGAGTTCCCTGGGCATGTACATTTGGATAGTTAGATAATTACATCATCAGGCTTCTATTCTCCCCATGAGAAATGCTTTGACTATATCCTCAGAATTCCATGCTTGAAAGATTTCCATTGTTCCCATGACTTCCTGACTTTCTCTTCCACATTTCAGTCAAAGAGTTCCTTCCTTGCCTTTTTTTGAACCCATTGAAATCTGCATATGTGTGTGTATCTATATCTATATGTCTACATCCATATCTCGTGCCACGTCGGTCAGTTTGTTCTCTTTTATTTAAAATTCTAACAGTGTGGTTGCCACTGCCCAAGGCGTCTCCCTCCTTCAGTAACCATTTTCATCTTACTTTTGGGAATAGTTTCCAGAAAAGACAGTCCCATCACCCATTGTCATCCTCCTCATTACTGTCATCAGCACCCCCACCACCAGCACCATCACCACTGTCATTGAGATCATCATCATTATCTTCATTATCACCATCACCACCATCACCATCACCATCATCACCATCACCATCATCACCATCATCACCACCACCATCATCACCATCATCACCATCACCACCATCACCATCACAATCATCACCATCATCACCATCATCACCATCACCATCATCACCATCACCACCATCACCATCACCATCATCATCATTATCCTCACCATCATCATCATCATCATCATCATCATGGCTAACACTTATATAGCACTTTAAGCTTTGCTTTACAACTACGATTTCCTTTCATTTTTACAACCTCCCTGGGAGCTAAAGGCTATTATTATCATCCCCATTTTACAGATGAAGAAAGGAAGCCGAGAGAGGTTGTAACACATAGCCAGTAAGTGTTTGAGGTTGAATTTGAAGTTGAATCTTCCTGACTCCAGACCTTGCACTCTGTGCAGTGTGGCACCTCTCAGTGTCCTTTAAAAGGATTAATTGTTCATTGAAACAAATTAATAAAAATTTCTTGTTATTAGGGGAGCATATTATAGTGGAAAGAATGTTGGTTTTGGAGTCAGAAGGCCTGAGTTTAAATCCTGCCACTTTCCCTTACTACCTATGTAAACCTGGCCATGTCTCCCCTCGAGAGGCCTCTTGGTTTCTTTCTCTTTAAGAGGTGCTCCCATCTGTCTTTCAATCCTAGGGGGCATTGCCCCCTCCCCCACCAATCTTGAAACCAACAATCAGATTCACTGGCAAGGTTTTCCTGTGTGATCATCTTTAATATAATTTATCCTCCTTTCTATCACTGCAGCCTTGAGTAATTGGACATGAAAGAATGGGGCCGAATGGCCCAGACTTTCAGCGGTTGCCTGTCAGCTCCTGCTGTCACTGGGAAACAACGGCTTGGGGAATGTGGCCACTTCTTTCCCATTTCCAGCACTTCCTAAAGAACCCTCAGCCCTCATTTTTACTGCAAAGGGGCAGGCAGAAAAATAGAGATAATAACACTTGATTACAGAAGAATCATTTTACTGCTTATGTGATAACCATTCAAAGGCAAGATGGAGAATTAATTGGCAGTAGTCGGCGGCCTTAATCAAATATCCAATCAAAGTCCATTAGTTCATAGAGAAAAGAGTACCTGGGCTGAGCTGGGCATGTTGGTGCATTTATTAATTTCCCAAAATAATTCCAATTCAACCTCTAACATAAACTCCCAGGTTGTGAAAATTCACAGCAAGATGAGAGCTCTGTGTCATACTGAGGTTTCCTTGGGAAACACTTTGCAGAATCTCTGAGTTCAAGGTGATGCTGAGGACAGCGGTGACAGAGGGGTGTTACCACACCCAGAGTGCTGGGAGTTTTGCAAACAAATAGTGTAAGAGCTTCTCTTAAGGGGGTGTTGCAGTCACCCAAAAAGCTAGGACTCTGGTCTCATCAGGGTCATGGCATGGGCCAGAAGGGAAAACAGGTTCAGAGAGGAGCAGAGGTTCACCTGGGAACTCACAGTGAACAGACGTATGAGTAGCATTTGCTAGTAGTTATCTCCTGACCTCAAGTTCAGTGACCCCTCCATGACTAGACAATCCTTCTAAGGAGGACAAGCTGAAATCAAAGTAGAGAAATAACTAGAAGTAATCTTGTTTTTTGGAGGGGGGAAGGGCAGGCAATTGGGGTTAAGTGAGCCCAAGGTCACACAGCTAGTAAGTGTCAAGTAGAAGTAACTTTAAATAAGTAGCCATCTTCAGAAAAACAGGTGAAGAAAACCCCCACCAAAAGAATATGGAGAGTCTAGCTTTGCAAAAATAGAACTCAGATAAAAACCAAATGCTGCACAATTATAACAAGCAAGCATGAGTCCAAAGAAGAGACAGAATAACTTACTTGCTTCCCTGCTTCTTTGCAGAGAGGGGGGAATGTAGGTTTTGAACATTACATGTAATGTCAGACTTTCCCAGTATGCTCATTTTTTTTTGCAACTCATTTTTTCTTCCTCTTTTTTCTTTTAAATTCTTGAATTGCAGGGATCACTCTCTGGGAGGGGCTAGGAAGTGGTGTGAGGGGGAATGTAGATATTATAAAACCCAAATAAAATCATTTCTAAAACCAGTAGCACTTCTGTAAGTACACCCTGACCTTTCCCATTAAAATCCTGGCCAGGCCGGTCAGATACTCCCTGGATGACCATCCCATATCCCATAGTAGAATGTGCAGCAGAGATGGTGTAGCTTGAGTAACCAGGATTGGAGCACCACATGTAACCCTCTGAATGAACCCCTCATGGTGGGATGTTACAACATGGTAGCGTGGCCCAGACTAGGCTTTCCTGGCTCAATTTCAAAAAAGTGCCTAGGAAACATATTGAATTCCACAATCTTAGGACAGGCTGGAAATACTGGTTCAGCCTGGAATCGGATGGGTGCTAGGGTGTAGCAGCAAGAACCCTGGCACCCACAGGGTTTGCCGCCACCACAGGTTCTTGGATCTGCTTTGTTAAAGGAAAGCAACTCAAAATGGGTTAACAAGCTTACTTTAATCAGTCAGACCATATATTGTTTACCTTGTTCAGGGGAAATAGGTCAGCACCCTGAACTTCAAAGTATATAGGCAGAATTATCAAGACAGAAACAGATCAAGTAGACAGCTTTCCAAACTGTCCAGCCATTACATCCATACCCAATCAACATCTGGGTTTTTCAAAGCCGGGGGGGGGGGGGGTCCAGACAACGGCTTCCCAGAATCCATATCAAATCACAGAATACTTCTCACAGTGAGCCCCCAAAACAAAGCTATACACATCAGGGCTTATATAGCCTTCTCCTGGCTCAGAGAATGTAACAACCTTATTGACTCACTGGCCAATCAAGAAGTATCTACTGAAAAACAAGCCTCCCACCCTAGGCTTCAGGTGCACTTTAGCCTAGGGGCAGGGAAGATCTTCCAAATTTGCATTCCCATTACATGGGGTGATCACAGCTGCTCCCTTTTCTAGAGTACTTTAATGTCAACAAAGCTCACTTGCCTCCCAATCACCCTGGGAGGGTGGATGATACTTTTTATTATCCCTGTGAACAGAGGCCCGGGCTGGAAATCAGAGAGGTTCTCTCAAGGCCCTGCTTCTGGTCCCATGCTTAGGAAATAGAGTTGGGACATCTTCAAGCTGCCAGTCCAAAGGTCTCTCTACTACCCCAGCTAACATCTGAGAAAACTGCAGCCCAAGAGTCATAGATGTTAGGTTCTTGGCTTCTAAAAAAGGTGGTTCTAGGCTCATGGAGGTCATTCACAGCACCTCCTGCAAAATCGATCAGAGTTTGAAAGAAGAGACTGCATGGTCTGCTCCTTCCAGCATGGCATTTCTAGGCTAAATGAAGCCTGGCCTAGACTATGATTACTTTTCAATGAGACTCTACAAGTTCAACAATATTTGTGCCAATTGAAATCCAGCTTTCCTTAGCTCTCAGTATCATCCACACATTGACTCATCAAGGTTTTACCAAATCACATGCCCTCAAGACTCTTGGTCCTGTGCCATCTTACAAATCTACAAATGATGGGGACTGTAGGGCCAAGAGCACCTCTGGACAAATTGCCTCACCCTGGCAGTGCCCTCCTGAACTCTGGAAGCCACCTGGGAGGTGACCTTGAATCAGGCTCACTGTCATTGTCATTACTCTGTAGTTTCATGCCATTTGCATGGACCTAGGAGTGCCAGGAGAACAGTCTGGGTTCTGTCTTTGCTATTCATCAGTTGTATTACCTGGCAAGTCAGCCTTAGTTTCCCCCTGTATGAAACTGGGCTAATATTGCTTATCCAACCCAGCTGATCCCTTCAAAGAAAGGTATGAAGAAAAAAAATTTTCCAGGACTCAGAGGGGAAGTGACTTACCTGAGGTCTCGCAGCTGGTGACCATAGAAGCAGGCTGCCTCCAGCCCTGGGCTGGCTTTATCCTGTCTCAGCTGACCTCCTGCTTATTAGATAAGTGAGGATCTTCTCTATAATTTTGTATGATGGGCACATTTTTCTTTTTTCTTTGTTTCTGAAAAATGCTTGTTTGTAAAAAAAGGCCCTTTGAAAAATTAAATGGCAAGTCCCTGACCTTTCATTACCTGGACAGATGCTGAGTGTGAAGGAAAGGAACCCTTTCCATGAGCTTTTCTGTTTTTCCACCAGTGAATGAAATGACATTTTTTCTGATGATACATTTTTCTCTAGGTGCTGAAAGGTGCTAAATGACAACAGTGCAATGAATAAAGAGATGGTGGAATGATTACTATAGCGGCCTTCACTTTTTAAAGGTGGATTAATGACCATCTAATATTTAAATGAGAAAAAACGAAGAAGTCCAAAGTTCCAGATCCTTTCTTCAGTTCCTCCAGCCCATCTCTCCAGCCCCAGCAAAGGAAGCTTTCCCCTTCTTATGATGTGGTGATAACCTCTATTCTTCTGGTCATGAGGAGTCTGACCCTTGAGGATGGGGGCAGTATCACCACAGTCCAAACAGCTGTAGACTTTGAGTTAAGGAGCTTAGAATTTAACTCCTGCCTCAGACACTTGCTAGCTATATAATCCTGGACAAATCACTTCACTGCTATCAGCCTCAGTTTACACAACTGTCAAATGGGGATAATAATAGAACCAGGTTATTGTAGAGATAAAATGAAACCATATGTGTAAAACATTTTGCAAACTTGAAACATTTTACAAATGCTAACCATTATTCTGTCCAGATGTAAAATCTCCTCCATTCGGCTTCCATGGCCCAGTTCAGTCTGGCCTGACTGGCTTCCTGATGCCATTCTCAAGGGGGCAGATTTATTGTAGCACCCTACTGCATCTTTCCTGGTCGTAGGCAGCCACCTCATTAATGACAAACAATGGTTGCATGATTTCTAGCAGCAGCCTTAGAGACCATTGAGTTCAATGACTCCCAGAGGCTCAGAGAATGTATTGCACTTGACCAAAGTCATCCAGTCACAGCCTTGAGCCCAGGACAAGAGCCTAGGACCAATGCCTTTTCCTACTGTACCACACTATTTCTGCTCTGCTCAGTAATATTGACTTATGTCTGAACAAAAGGTTTTCACTCAGTCTGAGTGATGTTTGAAGAATAATTTTATGGCAAATGTTTTGGGAAGTCTGCCTTATCCATATCAAAGTAGGAAAGGGCAAGGTAGGATGTTTTAAAAAACCGGGAAAGTTGAGTGTTTTCTGCACTATGGATGCCAAGATTCTGTCACAAGATGTTAAATGTGGACTTTCTCACAATTGCAGTCATACAAGGATGAGTCTTCCTTCTAACAGTGTGGGTCCCAGACCCTTCTTGCCTAGGCCTTCCATAGACTATCCACTCTACATGATGGATGAATGCCCCAAAGTCTTTTAATATTTCAGAGCATCCAGACAGCCTTGAATGTGTCTGTATGCCACCCTTCCCACCCCTTAGAGTAGCGCCAACATTATTTTAATGAACATCCCTCAAAAGTAATACTTATTTCATAAAATGTGAATTCCTATTTCAGTTACAGGAAATCACCTGCACCTTGGCATTGCTTTCAATGAAATCAGAAGCTGTGCTTAGGGGCGGCTAGGTGGCACAGTGGATAGAGCACCAGCCCTGGAGTCAGGAGGACCTGAGTTCAAATCTGGTCTCAGACACTTAACACAAAAAAACTAGCCCTTGGGCAAGTCATTTAACTCCAGTTGCCCTACCTTCCCCCTACAAAAAGAAAAATAAAAGATGCTATGCTTGACTGGAGAGAAGTGAGGCCACCCCATGACAACTTTGTGTGATGTATTCAGCTTCCATTTTCTCAGAAGTAGAGAGGGGGCAACGAACACTGGGGGATACTTTCTTTTTTGGTCTGCTTTGTGTATATCCAGAACTCACACAAAGACACCCATGCAGTGGTCAACCCTTTGTGGTGAGCCCACCCAGCTTTATTGAGGCTGCTGTTTGGAGAGAAGAAAGTCTTCCACTGGACTGATGGTTGTGTATCAAGGGCCATCTCCACACCATAACTAAGCAGCAGAGGACAATTGGTCTCCAATTACATGGAAAAACAATTTTTAGCATTTATTTTTTTTTTCAAGGTTTGAGTTCCAAATTCTGTCCCTCCCTCCTCTCTGAGATGGTCAGCAGTCTGGTATAGCTTATGCATGAGCAATCATATAGCATTTCCATATTATTCACTTTGGGGAAGGAAAAAAGGAAGGAAAGAAGAAGAAATATACCATGCTTCAGTCTGTATTGAGATGACATCAGTTCTTTCTTTGGAGGCATATGGCATCCTTCATCCTGGGTCTCTTGTGATTCTCTTGGATAATTTTAGTGTTGAGAATACCTGTTCAGAGTTGTTCATTGTATAATATTGCTACCACTGTGCATGATGTTGTTCTGCTTACTTGGCTTTGTATCAGTTCATATAAGTTTTTCCAGGTTTTTCTGGAATTACCCTGCTCATGGTTTCTCATAACACAATAATATTCCATTCCAGTCATATACAACAATTTGTTAAGCCATTCACCATTTGATGGACATTCCCTTAATTTCTTGCTTTTAGCCAACACAAAAAGGGCTGATATAAATATTTTTGTATAAGTGGGTCTGTTTTCTTTTTGTCTGATTTCTTTGGGATACAGACCTATTAGTAATATTGCTGGGTTAAAAGGTATGCACAGTTTTATAAAACTTTGGTGATAGTTCCAAATTGCTCTCCAGAATGGCTGGATCAGTTCACAACTCCACCAATAGTGCATTAATACCAAAGGACAAATTTTTAAGCGATCAGAAAATTACTTATAATTTTACTTATATTTGTGTATACACACACACACACACACACACACACACACACACACACACTTGGTATTGGTAGTCACTCCAAAAAGAAAATGTGGAAGCTAGTTCTTTTCATGCTGCCATGTGAATTTTTATAAACTTCTTAATGATTCACTGTGTCTGTTGTCAACAAATGTACTTGATGGTAAAGGAAGACTTCCTCAATGAACCGAACTCACCTATGATTATCCCAAATTACCCTAGAATCACTACTAAGCTTGCTTTCCTTCTTCCCTTCCTTCCCTCTCTCCCTTCCTTCCCTCCCTCTCTTCCTTCCATTCCTCTCTTCCTTTCCTCCCTCCCTCCATCTCTTGTTCCCTCCCTCCCTCCCTTCCTTGTTCTGGTTTTATAGTAGTACTAACTCTGGAACAAATACAAGATCAATGACAAGGGGTTAGCCCTCCCAGGTATATCTCTCATGCCTGTAATGATCCTCCAAAAGCAATGAAACCTGACCCAACCCCCACAAAATCAATAGGTACAGATGACTGACATGAAAGGAAGGGTGGCTTACAACTTGTTCCAGAGACAGTCTGTCTAGTTTGAAATGCTGGATTATATACAAACTAAGATTGAGCACAAAAGGAATATTCTTTAATTCTTCCTTCCTTCCTTCTTCCCTCCCTCCCTCTTTCATTTTGGTATATTGGGTTTCTAGATGGTTTTTCTCTAGTATTTTGTGTTTCTAGTATTATTGTATGATTCTGATTACAATTCCTTTTTTTTTTTTTTTTGCTTTTTGGAGGGGCAATTGGGGTTAAATGACTTGCCCAAGGTCACATGGCTAGTAAGTATTAAGTGTCTGATGTGGATTTGAACTCAGGTCCTCCTGACTCCAGGGCTGATGCTCTATTCACTGTTCCACCTAGCTGCCCCAACTGATTACAATTCCTGAAAACTTGACATCTTGCTTTCTGACTTTGGCAATAGTTTTTATTTGATTTGGGACCTCTGCATTTTGATTATGGCATTCCTGATTGTTTTTGTTCTTTCTTTTGGCAGGTGCCAGATAAATTCTTTTTACTTAAACTTTTTTCCTCCTGTTCTGATCAGTCTAGGCAGTTTTATGACATTGAACATGTGATACCAAGTTTTATAGGGATTTTTGATTTTGGGGAATTTGAAGATTTGAAGACCAAAAAGACACCTTACATTGCTCTGGGAGCTGTGATTAGGTTTGCTCTTCTAGGACCCAGGGGCTGAAGTGATCACTCATTGCACATATTGTAATGGGGGTTTCTTTCTTTAAAAAAATAATATGTTTTTTTCCCTAATTTATGTAAGGGTACATTTTAACAATTATTTGAAACAATTTTGAGTTCCAAATTTCCTTCCCCTCCCCTTCCCTTTGACAGTAAGTGGCTTGATCTAGGTTATATATGGGATACTGGGGGTTTCTTTTGTGTGTTTGGTAGACCAGATGGCTGTGAGGTCCACTCAGACTCTGAGGTTATGTTGTTTCTTGAGGGCAGTGGTTGATAGATCCTCTTTGTTCCCCCCACCCCCACCCCGCTTCTAATCAGTCTGGACAATTTTCTTTTATAACTTTTTGAAACATGGCATTTAGGTTTTGATTGGTGGTGATATTCCAAGAATCGACAAGTTCATCTTTAGCACCTGCATTTGAGAGAGATCCTGCAGCAGCCATGCTTATCACTGACATGCCTCAGCTCCTGCCTTCCAGGATTACCCCCTGAGCTTGTCAGCTTTCTCCTCCCTCTCAAAATGTAAACTTCTGGAGAGCAGTGGCTATCTTTTTTGTTAGTATTGTATTCTCAATGCCTAGCTCAGTGTCTGGCATTTAGTAAGCACTTAATAAATGCTTTATGTAATATAATTATTTCAAAAGGAGACCCACTGGTCATGTGTTACGTCCTTTCAAGTAATTATGGGGCCAACATTTGGCAAAGGGAGGGATATGACTTGGTCATTTGTTTAGATACCTTGGAGCAGTGATTTTCAGGTCATAATAAGGAAAAGTTTTCCATGAGAGGGAAGACTTTACTAGACCACCTGGAGGTGGCACTTGTGTGCATGGGCACACACATGCTGAGTATTAAAGGACCTAGAGGTGACTCTTGACCACACTGAGTACATCATCCTTGCAGGAATTGTAGGTGGGCATGGAAAAGAGCTTCTGAGGTGAGGTATGGGTGGGGCATCACCTACAGCAGGGGAGGGCCAATGCACATGAAAGATCCTGGATTAGCGTGATGGAACTATGGAATGGCAGGATTGGTTACAGAGGGCCCAGTCCAAAGAGGAGGTATGGTATTCACGTGAAGGCTTGGTGAGTCTCCTTCCCAAAAGGGGAGGTGGAGGCACCCTTTCAGTGTACATGTCTTTACATGAAATATGTATGTGTCTATGAGTATATGCATGTATACATGTGTGTCAGCCAGCATGCCACACAAGGGAATCATAGACTTCCAAATTCAAAGGATCCTAGGAGCTGTCCATTCAAACCCTGGCATTGGAAAGGCCTCACTCTAAATGGTCCCTCCAATGCCTCCTGGCTGTTTGACCCAGTGGCAGATCACTGTGCTCCTGTCTGGCTCAACTGCAAAGTGTAAATAATAATAGCAGACTCTCCTGGGGCCTTTGTGAGGATCCAGTGAGATAGTATTTGTAACTCACCTAGCAATAGTGCCTGGAGGGCAATGGATGCTTAATGAATGCTTGGTTTTTGTTTCATTGTTCAGCTATTTTTCAGTCATGTCTGACTCCTCTTGACCCCTTTTGGAGTTTTCTTGGCAATGATACTGGCATGGTTTGCCTTTTCCTTCTCCGGTTCGTTTTACAGATGAAGAAACTGAGGCAAATGGGTTGAATGACTTGCCCAGGGTCACGCAGCTAGTAAGTGTCTGAGGCTGGCCTTGAAGTCAGGAAGATGAGTACAGGCCTGGCACACTGCCCTACCTCACTGCTTGTTCCCTTACTCCAAATAGATCAGGCCCTGGGACCCAGAGCTAAACTGATTTGCTGGTGTCATACAGTCAGCAGGTAGCAAGACCATGATTGAAAAGCAGGCCTCAGCCTCCCAGCCGCCATGTGACCATGTCTGCCTGGCTTCCAAGCACATCAGTGTGAAAAGCATCAATAACGCCTCTGAGGACAGAGATCCTACCCACTCTGGCCCTGTGTAGCAGCAAGCACCCCGGCTTCCCCAGGGTGTCTGCCAACACAGGTTCTTGGATCTGCTTTGATAAAGGAAAGCAACTCAAAATGCGTTAACAAGTTTACTTTAATCAGTCAGATATGTATCGTTTACCTCGTTCAGGGGAAAAAGGTCAGCACCCCGAACTTCAGAATATACAGACAGTATTATCAAGACAGAAACAGATCAAGTACACAGCTTTCCAAACTGTGCAACCATTACATCCATACCAAACAACATCTGGGTTTCAAAGCCGGGGGACTCTCAACAACGGCTTCCCAGAATTCAGATCAAATCACAGAACACTTCTCAAAGTGAGTCCCACAACAAAGCTACCCATCAGGGCTTATATAGCCTTCTCCTGGCTCAGAGAATGAAACAACCTTTTGGACCCACTGGCCAATCAAAAAGTATCTACTGAAAAACAAGCCTCCCACCCCAGGCTTCTGGTGCACTTTAGCCTAGGGGCAGGGAAGATCTTCCAACTTTGCATTCCCATTACACCCTGGGGGCCATCTATGGGTGAGAGGCAGCACACATTTCAGCATCCTCTCAGCCACATCAGAAGTCACGCCAGCAGAGTTTTGAATAGAAACACTCCTAGCTAGACGGTCATGTATGTGCATATCTGCTGTTCTGCCATGGGAGGCTCACCAGCATGGGCAGGGAGCCATCGTGCAAATGGAGGCTTTATCTGGTCATCCCCTGGCACAGGGCCTGGTCAGGCCAGGACGTCTCAGCTCTCCACGAGGCTTTTTTTCCCCTTTGGGCTTCATTGCAACCAAAGCCTCCGCCTAGTCTTCTCTGGAGAAAGCAGAATGGGCCCCACAGGCCTACTGTGCCAGGAGCTGTCCATGGTGCTCTGACGTTTCTTTGAGACACCTCTGCTTCCTATCCAGGTTATAAGGAGCAGTGTGTTGGAGTCTTTTTTCTTCTCCCTTTTTTAAATGACCAAGGTACTGCTCTCTAGACCTCAGGCTTCCAGAGTCTTATTTTTCCAGTAACTACAGAAATAGTGGCCATATTAAGTGACACATTTCATATGGAAAATGGGGAATCAAACCCAAGTTAAAGCAGCCATAACAGATAAGAAGAGGTACTTCATGGCCCTTCTTATTCTACTCTTTGTGCAGGAGATCCCCACCCCCTCCCGCCTTTGAAACAGAGACAAAAGAATAATATTGGATTGCAGGGAAGAATCCATCAAGTTTCAAACCTGCAGTCTTAAGATTTCCAAGTTGAGTGGATCAGCATTGGGGTTTTGCTACTAATATTTACATGGGGAAGTAGACTGTACCCAAACTACACTGAAGGAGTCTAAGGACTGCATGGAAAAATATTGAAGGTCCAGGCTAGGCTTCAAGAGAACTCGGGTTCAAGTCTCTCCTTTGTCACAGGCTAGCTGGGTGACCCTGGGCAAGTCATTTAACTTGGAGTCTAGAGATAGGTGATGTAGAACACTGGGCCTGAAGTCAGGAAAATTGGAATTCAAATACAATCTCAAAAACATTGACAATGTAACCATGGGCAAGTCGTATTATGTCTGCCTGCCTTAGTTTCCTCATCTGTAAAATGAGGATAATAGTAACTAACACCTACCAGCCAGGGTTGTTGTGAGGATTAAATAACCTGATATTTATAAAGAGTTAGCCAACCTTAAAGTGATACAAAATGCTGGCTATTTATATTATCATTGCAAACAGATCATTATTTTCATCATTATTACTGAACATCTTGGTGCCCCAGGCAATGCACTAAGACATTTTGCAGATCAGTCTCCTATCCTGTGTGTGGCATTGAAAATTCTTCAAAACCTGGTTCCAACCTTCCTTTCCAAGCTTGTTATGCACTATTCCCTTTGACATAATTGAGAGTCAGGCCCATTTGACCTTCTTCCTCTTCCTTCCTCCAACATGACAGGTGATGTCCCCTCCCATGCTTTGGCCTTGGCTGTCCTTCATGTCTAGAATGAGCTCCTGCCTTACCTCTGTTTCTTGGAATCTCTGGTTTCATGAAATGCTCAGCTCAAATGTTTGGTACCCTCTACATAAGTTGTTTCCTGATCTTGTCCTCCCTGGCACCCCCATTCCCTTTTTTTCAATAGGTCTACCTAGAATTGTATTGAAGGCCTGACTAGGGCTGCTTCATGAGAGCTGAATGGTACATTTTCATTTTGGGTTTTTTCAGCTAGGAAAGCAGCAAATGGTATAAATCAGAACTTTATTTATTGTTTTGAGAATTGTCTCGACTTAAGAAAGTGATGGAAAAACTGTCAAGAAAGCAGATTGAAGGTCGAGGGCAGGATGTAGCCTGCCCTAGCAAACCAGCAGAAGGTCTTGGTGGTGAATGAATCAGTGGTAGCAGTGGCAAGACCTCTCATCCCACAAGTAAGAAGGAAGTCATGAGGTTCTATTGCTGGCACTGGAGGCAGGACTCTGTTGCATTGCCCATATTTGGATATGGATCGCACAGACCCTGGTAGCAGTCCTGTAGCAAGGAAGAGCAGTAGTGTACCAGAGCTTTCAGCCACAGAAGAGCAGGGACCTCAATCACAGTTCCAGGGAAGAAAAGAGTAGTTGTGGTCACTCACAGACCAACGCACAGGCCAAGCAAATAATAAACATACCTTTCCCTAGATCATATCACCTTGGAAAAACCAAAAGCTTATAGGTTTCTAGAGTTATCTCTGAAAAAGATGCACAAAACCCTGAAGCTTGGGACACTGTCCCCTTTACTCCAGAAGAAGAGTCCCATTTTATCATAGTTAAAAGAGAAGAAATAGGCTGGAAAAATGACCAAACAGCAAAAAACATATCCTGACCTTAGAACATTATTATGGTGACAGCAAGAACTCAAATTCAGAAGACAACAAAGTCAAACTGCTACTTCCAAAACCTCAAACTAAAATATGAATTGATTTTAGGTCATGGAAGGGTTTAAAAAGGAGTTTAAAAACAATCAAGAGACATAGAAGAAAAACTGGAAAGAGAAATTGAGGTGATGCAAAAATATCATTAAAAAGTTATCAGCTTGGTAAAGCAGCATAAAAAAGCTGAAGAAAATAATACCTTAAAAGTGAATCAGCCTAATGGTAAAAGAGACACAAAAATCCAATGAAGAAAAGAATGCCTTGCAAAGCAGAATTGGCCAAATGTGAAAAGAGGTGCAAAAATTCACTGAAGAAGGGGACTGCATGAAAAGTAGAATTGGCCAAATTGAGAAGAAAGTATAAAGGCTCATTGAAAACGACAATTCCTTTAAAATGAAATTTGGGCAAATGGAATCCCATGACTCTATGAGATATCAAGAAATAATAAACAAAAAACAAAATAATGAAAAATAGAAGAAAATGTGAAATCATTCATTGGAAAAACAACTGACCTTGAAAATACATCCAGGAGAAATAATTTAAGCATTTCTGGACTAACTGGAAGTCAGGATCAAAGAAAGAGCCTACATATCATCTTTAAAGAAATTATCAAGGAAAACTGCCCTTATATTCTACAACCAAAGGGTAAAATAGAAATGGAAAAAAAAACACCCCACAGATCACTTCCTGAAGTGGAACCACAGTGAGAATCACGCAAGATTTAGTGTCTTCCACATTAAAGGAGTGGAGGGCTTGGAATATGATTCTTTAGAAGGTAAAAGAGGTAGAATATAAAAGAACCATCTACAAAGAAAAAATGAGTATAATCTTTTCAGGGTAAAAGTTGGAAATTCAGTGAAACAGAGGACTTTTAAGTATTCCTAATGAAAAGACAGAACTGAATTGAAAATTTGACTTTCAAATATGAGACTCAAGAAAAGTAAATCAAAATGAATTCCATAAGGTTAAACTATTTACATTCCTGCACAGGAAAGTTATATTTGTAACTTCAGAAAATTTTCTCCTTTTTAGAGCAGTAACAAGGAGTATGCATAGACATAGGGTATGAGTATGAGTTGAATATGATCAGATAATTATGTAAAAAGCAAAATTAAGATGAATGCACTGGGAGAAGGGGAAAGGGAGAAGAAGAATGGGGTATATTTCTAACATAAAGAAGGTACAAAAGAGCTTTTACAATGGAAGGGAAGATCGGGGAGGGGAGGGGAGGTGAGTACATGAACCTTACTCTCTTTGGAATTGGCTCAAAGAGGAAATAGCATATATACTCAGTTGGGTATAGAAATCTATCTTACCATACAGGAAAGTAGGAGAGGAAGGGGATGAGAGAAAGGGGGTGCAGATAGAAAGGAGGGTGGATTGGGAGAAATAAAAGTCAGAAATAAAACACTTTTGAGCATGGATCAAGGTGAAAGGAGAGAACAGGATAAATGAGGAAAATAGGATGGAGGGAAATCCATAGTAATCATAACTGAAAAATAATTAGAGCAAATTTCTTTGATACAAACTTTTATCAAATATATAGGGAACCAAGTCAAATTTATGCAAATGAGAGCCATTCCTTAATTGATAAATGGTCAAAGTATATTAACGTGTAGTTTTCAGATGGAGTAATTAAAACTCTCTAGAGTCATAAGAAAAAATGCTCTAAATAACTACTGATTATAGAAACGCAAATTGAAATAACTCTGAAGTACCACATCACATTTATCAGATTGGCTGATAGGATAGAAAAGGAAAATGAAAAACATTGGAGGCAATTTGGGAAAATTGAGACACTTATGTACTGCTGGTGAAGTGGTATACTGATTTTGACCATTATGTAGAACAATTTGGAAATGCCCCAAAGTCTAAAGAACCCTTTGAACAAACAATAACACTACTATACCTTCATCCCAAAGAGATAAAAAACAAAAAGGAAAAGGACATACATTTACAAAAATATTTTAGCAGCTCTTTTAGGGGTGGCAAAGAATTGGAAATTGAGGAGAATTCCATCAACTGGGGAATAGCCAAGTAAATGGTTGTATGTGATTGTGACCAAAAAATAGTTATTGTCATATAAGAAATGGTAAGCAGGATACTCTCAGAAAAAAAAAAACAAACAAACCTAGAAATACTTATATGAATGGATGCAAAGTACAATGAGCAGAACCAGCAGAACAGTTTATGTAATAACAGCAATGTTTTATGATGATCCACTATGAATGACTTAGCTATTCTCAGCAATGCAATGGTCTAAGACACTTCCAAAGAACTCATGATGAAAAATGCTGTCCATCTCCATAGAAAGAACTGATAGGATCTCCATGTAAATCAAAACATACCTTTTCTTTATTTTCTTCATGTTTATTTTTGTTTGTGTTTTCTTTCATAACATAACTAACATGGGAATGTGTTTTGCATTACTGCACATATATAAGCTGTATAAAATTGTTTGTCTTTGCAATAAGGGGTAGGGGAGGGAGGAAGAGAATTTGGTACTCAAAAGTTTTGAAAAAATAAATGTCAAGGGGCATCTTGGTGGCCTAGTGGATAGAATACCCTGGCACCAGAGTTAGGAGGAGCAGAGTTGAAGTCTGGCCTCAGATACTTAATAGCTGTGTGTTGCATATTTAACTTAGAAATGTGTACTATGCACATTCCCCACCCTCCTCCAGCCAAGAGCTGGTCACTAAACACTTAGCAGCATTTGATCAAGTGTCTCATACTAAACATGTGGGTGAGACAAGGAGGGTCCGGATAATTCTATTCAGAAATGGCCAAATAGCTCATCATTCATCACCCAATGTGTAAAGAGATAAAGCATGAATAAGTTTTTACTATATATTAGCCAAGCCCCTCAATCAACATTTACTAAACACCTACTATGTGGCTGGTACTGTGCTAAACTTTGGGTATAAAGAAATACAAAAGACAGTCTCTGGTGTCCCAGAGCTCCCTGGCTAATACCAGTCACTCTGTTAAGTACTAGCAATCAAAATAAGAACAAACAAGCAAGTCCTCGCCATGCCCTCAAGGAGCTTTCATTGGGTTGGAGGAAGGTATCACACAGAGGGTAGCTGAGGAACCCACTGGGAGGGTGGTGGTGGTAGACGAAGCTACTTGGAAGGATGTCACCAGTGGAACACCCAGGGCATGGGCCTTTCATTCGTGCCATTGAGCTTATTTACCAGTGACTGTCAGAGCTGAGAGCTCAGATGGCATCCTCCACCCATGTGAGGATGCCACTGACCTGAAGAGCTGGCTGCTGGGCTACATTTAGGTGCTGATGTTTGGGGGCCGACCATTTCACCCATGTCAGCATCCCGGCCGCGCACACAGATAGCACTTTGCTCCTGTGCAGTGTTGGCCTTTGTGCACGAAGACTCCTGAGCATTGGAATGGGTCCTGTTCGGTGACATTTGCCTCTCAGAGAATTTACTATCAGAACACTAGTTAACTATGAAGGTGTGGGGTTATTTGGTTACATGTAATTTCTGAATGAAGTATGCAGGATGTAGTAATAAAAATATAAAAAGAACTTTATTTGAACTCTGAGCTTAATATTTATGCTTTCAAGGGTCAAATAATTTCGTATTCCAGAGCCTCAGTTCCCTCCTCTGAAAAATGGGAATAATAGCCAAAACATGTGGAAGGCTCTTACCTGCTCTTTCCAAGTGATGGTACTTGGACTTCTGCCTTCATTCTCTTCCTCCTCACCCTGTTTGTCCCCCTTCCACTAGAAGTTTGAACTTTTCTCCAGGAACACTGAACTCTAACAGTCAATAAACATTTATCAAGGTCTTTCTTTGTGTCAGTCACTGTACTCAGCACTGGGGATATAAATATGAGAAAAGAAAGGCAATCCCTGTTTTCAAGGAGCTTACAATTTATCTGGGAAGACAAAATACAAAGTAAAGCTAAGAAGTGGGGAGGGCATAGACCAATGTGTGTGTTTGTGGAGTGGGACAGGGAGTAATGTTAGAAAAATCTGCCAGTGAAGTCCCTAGGCCATGCAGCCATGGGAGAAATGCAGAGGTACCAGGTGAGCTCTGATGTCACCTTGCCTGAAACCATTGGCTCCTCCATGGCCTTGCAGTTGTGCCCATGGCATGCCACCATCCAATGCTGGCCCCAGCCCTCCTTTTCCCCAATAACTGCCCGTCTTTCACTATTAGGGTGTGAGCTCCTAGAATAGACATTCTGTCTCTCTGGTCCTTGGGTCCCTTTTGTCTAGTGCCTAGGACAGTCACTACTGAAGCAGGGCTTTCCATTCATTTATCCATTATTCTTTCCTTGCAATGAGATGGTATCTGAAAATCCTTTTGTAAATCTTTATACAGATACCAGATATACTCATACTCAGTTATTATCTGTTTACCCCACATGTCTGTTTGACTCCACACTGGGCTTCTCTTTCTGGAGAGGAAGTCTATGCGAAGCTAGTTAAATATTTATAAAATTGAGGAGACAAGAAAAGAGAGTAAAAAAAGCAGAGTGTGTCTGCAAAACACAGCACAATAGTAACTGTGTGAAGAGACAGACTAAAATCTATAGAGAAATGTGGTAAGTGTCTTCAGGGAAGATACTATATAACTTTGTCTTTGTATGAGAGGAAGAGGGAAGGAGAGAGAGAGACTTCATTGACCCTATTAGTGATTTTCTTTTTTGGAGACAATCTTAGAACTATAACTATCTCCCCATCACCCCCCCCACACACACACCCATACACCCATACGCCCATACACCCATACCCATAGAAAGGGGAAAACAAACCAATCCTTGCAATAAAGTCAAGAAAAATAAACCCACAAATCTGTCATATCTATGATGCATGTTTTATTTTGCAAGTTAGGTCCATCAGGTTTCTTAAGAATTACAAGATTAATATTCTTTACATGGTCACTGTACATATATTTTTTCTTTTTGTTTCCCAAATGCTTCATTAAATTCTGATTTACATAATTCATTTCCACCAGATTTTGAGTTACAAATTTTCTCCCCATTTTTCCCCTACCAACTGCCCCAAAATAGCAGTCCCACAGGATATCCCCTCCTCCAATCTGTTCTTTCCCATATTTTCTCCCATACCCCTTTTGACTTTTCAGTGGATCACTATGCCCCAGTGCCTGTATATCTTATTTCCCAATTACATGTAAAATAGTATTGATAACACTATATATATATATATATATATATATATATATACACACATATGTGTGTGTGTGTGTGTGTGTGTGTGTGTGTGTGTGTGTGTGATTTTAAAACTTTGAATTCCAGATTCATTCCCTTCCTTCCTTGTCACCTACCCTTACTGGGAAGATAAGCAGTCCAGTATAGGTTGTAAATGTGTGGCAAATGCCAAACAATAGCATAGTAGATATATTGTAAAAGACTGACTATATTTCCCTCCCTCCTATCCCACCTCCCACTCGTTGTATTCTACATTTTGATACCATCCCTTTTCAAAAGTGGGTGCTTCCAAATTCCCTCCGCCCTAGCCTTCACTGCCTTCCATCATCCCCCTTCTCATACCCTTCCCTACTACTCTCCTGTAGGGTGAGATACCCTATTTAGTGTATATTTGATTCCCCCTTCAAGCAAATTCAATGGGAATAAGGTTGACCCATTCCCTTTTGCCTTCCTATTCTTCCCCTCCCTTGTGACCATTTTTCCTTGCCTCTTCTATATAAGATAGTTTACCCCATTCTGTCTCTCCCCATCTCATCTCATTATATTCCTCTCTTACCTCTTAATTTCACCTTTTAAGTATTATCCCTTCCTGTTAAATTGGTCCTATGCCCTCTAGCTATGTATACTTGTAAACATTTGCCCATATACCCTCATATGTGTATATATATATTTCAATTCCCTTCAATGACTAAGAAAGGTTTCATTAGATACAATTATTGTTTTTCCATATAGGGATGTTAATATTTCAACTTTGATAAGTTCTTTATGATTTCTTTTCCCTGTTTACCTTCTCATGCCTCTCTTCCTTCTTGTATCTGAATGTCAAATTTTCTATTCAACTCTGTTTTTTTCAGCAAGAATGCATAACCAGCCAGTGGCAGCTTTAACTACTGGCCTGCAGAGTGCAGGGGGACCAAGCACCACTCTGAGGGGTAATTGCTCTTGCTTTAACCTTCTTGGATCTAGATTGCAGTCTAGGGTGGAAGTGCTGGGGTGTGTGTCCAGCTTGCCAGAGCATGTGAAGACCTCAGAGAGGGCACCCATCTAATACCTCTGGCAGCTGAGAAAACCCCAGCATTTGGGACAAAAGCTCCCCTGTCTGGTGCCAGAGTCCTACTGTGGCAAAAAGCCCAGGGGTCAAGTGACTGAGGGGTGACATGACCAGGCAAAAAAAAAAAAACAAAGCATACAGAAGATTCCAACATTAGACTCCTATTTAGGGGACACAAAGGAGCAAAGCATGGAACAGGAGGAAGACAGTGAAGTCAGAACTCCTGCATCAAAAGCTTCAAAGGAAAATACGAGCTGGTTACAGGCCATAGAGGACCTTAAGAAGCAGATAAGAGAAGTGGATGAAAAATTGGGAAGACAAATGAGAACAATGTAAGAAAATTACGAAAATGAGAGTCAACAGCCTGACCGAGGAAAGAAACACCTTAAAAAATAGACCAACTCAAATGGTAAAAGAGGCTCAAAAAGGCAATGAGGAGAAGAATGCCTTAAAAAGCTGAATTTGCCAGATGGAAAAAGAATCTCAAAAGCTCAATGAGGAGAATCATTGCTTCAGGATTACATTGGAGCAAATGGAAGATAACGACTTTATGAGAAATCAAGATACTGTTAAACAGATCCAAACAAATGAAAGAATAGAAGGCAAGGTGAAATATCTCATGGAAAAAACCACTGACCTGGAAAATAGATCCAGGAGAGAGAATTTAAAAATTATTGGACTACCTGGAAGCCATGATCAAAGTAAGAACCTAGAAATCATCCCCTAGGAAGTTCTCAAAGAAAACTGCCCTGATGTTTTAGAACCAGAGGGAAAAATAGAGGTTGAAAGAATGCACCGATCACCTACTGAAAAAGATGCCCAAAAGAAAACTCCTAGGAATATTATAGCCAGCTTCCAGAATTCCCAGATTAAGGAGAGAATATTACAAGCAGCCAGGAAGAAACGATTTGAATATTGTGGAAACATAATCAGGATACCACAGGATCTGGCAGCTTCTACACTGAGGGATCAAAGGGCTTGGAGGTCAAAGGAGCTGGGATTAAAACCAAGAGTCACCTACCCAGCAAAGCTGAGTATCATGTTTCAAGGGAAAATATTGTCATTCAGTGGAATAGAGGACTTTCAAGCATTCTTGCTGTAAAAACCAGAGGTGAATAGAAAATGTGACATTCAGATACAAGAAGCAAGAGAAGCATGAGATGGTAAACAGGGAAAAGAAATCATAAGAAACTTATCAAAGTTGAAATATTAAAATTCCTATATGGAAAAATAATAATTGTAACTTATGATACTTTTCTCAGTAGTTGAAGGGAACATATATATATATATATACACACACACAAATATATGTATATATATATATATATATATATGATGGTATATGGGCATATGAATACATATGTGAATGTGTGTGTATAAATGTTTACAGGAATACATAGATAGAGGGCACAGGACCAATTTAACAGGAAGGGATGATACTTAAAAGGTGAAATTAAGATGTGAGAGAAGAATATAATGAGAGGAGATGGGGAGAGACAGAATGGGGTAAACTATCTCATATAGAAGAGGCAAGGGAAAATGATTAAAATGGAGGGAAAGAATAGGAAGGCAAAAAAGAATGGGTCAATCTTATTCCCATTAAATTTGGCTTGAGGAGGGAATGAAATACACACTAAATAGAGTATCTCACACTCCAGGAGAGTAGGGGGGGGAAGGAGATGAGAGGGAGGATGATGGAAGGGAAGGCAGGCTGGGGTGTAGGGAAGTTGGAAGCACCCACTTTTGAAAAGGGACTGGATCAAATTAGAGAATAGTACAAGTGGGAGGTGGGATAAGAGGGAATGAAATATAGTCAGTCTTTTACTATATATCTACTATGTTATTGTTTTGCATTAGCCATAGATGTACAATCTGTACTGAAGTACTTATCTTCCCAGTAAGGGTGAGTGACAAGGGAGTAAGGGAATGAATCTGTAATTCAAAGTTTTAAAATCAAATATTCAAATGTATACACACACACACACACACACACACCCACACACACACATATATATATATATATATATGTATACACACACTATTATTAATACTATTTTACATGTAATTGGGAAATAAGATATACAGGCACTGGGGCATAGACATCCACTGGAAAAGTTGAAAGGGGCATGGGAGAAAATATGGGAGAGAGCAGATTGGAAGAGGGGATATCCTGTGTGTGGGACTGCTATTTTGGGGTGGTGGGTAGGGGAAAAACAGGGAGAAAATTTGCAACTCAAAATCTGGCGGAAATGAATAATGTAAATCAGAAGTTAATAAAGCATTTCAAAAATGTAAAAAAAAAAAAAAAAAGAAATGGCCCAGGGTGGTGCCTGCATGGAGAAGCCATGCCTATGCAGCTGCCCTTTTGCCTGCAGCCTGTCCTTTGCTTTCTCAGGAAGAGACTAGGTAAGAGTTTCCTGAGGGGTGGGGACTGTTTTCCTTTGGCTGCTCATTTTCTTTTTTGTTGAGGTAAAAAGACTTGCCCTCCTTCAGCAGAAGCAGAAACTCTAAGCCCGGGATCTACTGAGCATTTCCAATTCTGCTCTTTTGGCTAAGCTGGGTGTTTTTACTGCTCATGCTTAGTAGATGGTAGTCAAGGTGGCAGAGACAAAGCTTGGTTTCCCTTAATCTAATGTCCAGATTGATGATGGTGGTGCAACTCTTTAAAAATTATTTTATTTTTACCCAATTACAGACTATGGGGTTGTTTTTTTTTTTGTTTTTGTTTTTTCTTGGCTAGGATCCTGGAGTGCTTTGCCATTTTCTTTTCCAGTGGATTAAGAAGTCAAGTGATTTGTCCAGCATCACATAGTAAGCATCTGAGGCTAGATTTGAACTCAAGGCTTCCTAAATTATATTTAAAAACAATTTTTAGCATTCATCTTTAAATTGTATTCCAAATTCTCTTCCTCCATTCTTTCTGTCCCACATCCCTAAGATGGTAAGCAATCTGAGGTATATTGTATATGTGCAACCACGTAAAACATTTCAATATTAATCATTTTGTGGAAGAAAACTCAGAAAAAGAAACAAGGAAGGGAAGGAAAGATAGTATGTTTTGGTTTATATTTAGCCTTCATCAGTTCTTTTTCTGGAGGCAGATATCATTTTTCTTCATATGTTCTTCAGAATTGTCATGGGTCATTGTATTCTGTAGAATAGCTAAGTTATTCACAGTTGTTCACTGTACAATATTTGTATTACCATGTTAAATATTCTCATGATTCTGCTGACTTCACTCTGCATCAGTTCATGTAAGTCCAGGTATTTCTGAAATCATCCTGCTTCTCATTTCTTTTCACATTTTCTTTTTTTAATTTAATAATTTATTTCCCCCAAAATTCATGTAAAAGTTTTTTTATGTTCATTTTAAAAATTGTGTTCCAAGTTCTGTTCTTCCTTTCCCACTTCTGTCATTGAAAGAGCAAGTAATTTGGTATAGGTTATACATGGGTAGTCATGCAAAACATATTTCCATATGTCATGTTGTAAAAGAAAACATAAGACCAAAATAAAAACCCAAGAAACATAAAGTTTAAAGTAGGTATGCTTTGATTTTAATTCAGATTCCATCAGTTTTCAGTATTCCATCTGTATAACCCATCAATATTCAGATCCTCATTCTCTGGGAATGGATAACATTTTTAATTATAAGTCTTTCAGAGTTGTGCTGGATTATTTTATTGCTTACAATATCCGAGTCATTCACAGTTGATCATCTTACAATATTGCTCTTAACTCTGTACAATGTTCTGCTGGTTCTACTCATTTCACTTTGCATCAGTTCATATAAGTCTCTCCAGGTTTTTTCTGAGAGTATCTACCATATAATTTCTTATATAACAATAATATTCGATCACAATCATATACCAAAAGTTGTTCAGCCAATCTCAGATTGATGGGCATCCCTTCAATTTCCACTTCTTTGTCACCAGAAAAGAAGTGCTATAAATATTTGGGCATAGTTCCAAAATGCTCTTTGTAATGGTTAAATGAATTCACAACTCCACCAATGGAGAATTAGTGTCTCAATTTTCCCACATCCCCTCCAACACTTATCATTCTCCTTTTGTGTCCTATCAGCCAATTTAATAATTAAGAAGTAGTATGTCAGTATTGTTTTAATTTGCCTTTCTCCAGTCATTAGTTATTTAGATAATTTTTTCCCATATGTCTATAGATAGCTTTGATGACTTCATCTGAAAACTGATCATGTTTTCTGGTCATTTGTCAGTTGGGGAATGGCAGTTATTTTTAAAAATAAATTTGACTCACTTTTCTATGTATTTTAGTGATAAGACCTTTATCAGAAACTAACTTCAAAATATTTTTTGACAGTTATGGTTGCTATTTTTATCCATCTGTTTATTCTATTCTCTATCTCTCTCCCCCATCACCTCTCAAAAGTGTTTAGTTTCTGACTATTGATTTCTCCAATCCACCCTCCCTTTCACAAGCTCCACCCTTCTCTTACCCCTTCCTTTCCTACGTTGTGAGTATATTGAGTGTGTATGTTATTTCCTCTTTGAACCAGTTCCAATGAGAGTAAGGTTCACCCACTTTCCAAGTTTATGGGTATCCCTTCAATTTTCAAATCTTTGTCACCTCAAAAAGAGCTGCTAGAAATATTTTCATAAAAATAGGTCATTTTCCACTTTTAAATAATCTCGTCGGGATGATAGTACAACTTCTGAAATCTTTTCGTATACTTGACCATAGTTCTCTCTTAGGATCAACTGAGCTCTGATTTCATGTTTCCCAATAACTCATGAACTCTCACCTCTGATATCTTCTTTGAGCACCAAACTATTTTACTGGTCCAAAATAGAATCTTTTAAGGGAGATGATTCATCTCTAGCTTATGATAATAAAATAAAATCTCCATTTATTCTGGCAAATTCACAGCCAGACAATATATAATTGCTCTCTGCTCATCAACTGGTTCTGTGCTTTAGGTCTCCTCAGCTACCAGCTTCACAGTCTTCATGTCAATCATATGCCAATTTGTTTTGGGAGTCAGAACATGTAGGTCATCTTTATCTGCAGGAGTGTCTTTGCTCTGTGGGGATGATTTTTTCAACTGTTTCTCTCAAAACTAATCTTATTTTTACCCCTGTCAATCATATAACCTGTTTACATATGAAAGTAACATAGCTTTCCATATATAAAAAGGGGAGCTATATGATCTCTGAAATTGCTGCTAATTCTAGACCCTTTGATCTTGTGACACTCAACTGTTCATTAAAAAGCTTTGCAAACACTTTAAAACAATTCCCCCATTTGGCATTACGTATTTTTATTGTTATATTTTGTTTTAAAATCACTTTCATTTCCCAAAGTACCCTTCACCATTTTACCCCAATGAGAAAAGAACCCTTTGTAAAAATAATTTGAAAAGATTAAAAAGTAGTCCAACCAAAGTAAGCAACAACGTTAACTTAGTTTGACAGTTAATTCAAGGTTCCATGCCCTTGGTCTTGTATCTTTGCAAAGGAGAGGTGCAGTTTCACACCTCTTCTTTATTAATCTTAATGATCTGATTGTTCATTATGAATACACAGTGTTTCTTTAAAATATTGTTTGAATTACTAGTTACATTCTTGTAATCATTGTTTATGTTGATGGTCTGATTCTCCTTAATTTACATGTTTGTATTTCTTCTCATGTTGATCTACATTCTTCATATTTATTGTTTCTAATGTTATAAGAATATCCCTTCACATCCATCTACCACACCTGTTTAACCACTCCCCAATCAATCAGGACTTATGCTTATGTGTTTCCCATTCTTTGTTTCCACAAAAAGGATTATTATTAAAACATTGAACCCATTCTATAGACAAGGAAACAGACCTCATTGGCTTGCTTAAGGTCATATCACATACCATGCCCTCTGGGTTGTAATGCAGGGCCCTTGCCCCTATTCCTCAATGAACTCTTTGAGGGTTAGGATAATTAGTTATCCTAACTAAATGAGATCAGTTAGTTAAAAATGAAGCAATCTGAAATGATGCTCAAGAAGCTTGATGTGAAGGCATGCTTGATAATTATCTCATTCAAAGATAAGTAGCATTGAAAATGATATTGACAAGAACTGCCAGAGTCACAGCACTTGGAGCTGTCCAAAGTACTTTGTACTTTTCAACTCTACATCCCTAGTTATTCTAGTGACATGTTTTATTTAATCAACAACCATTTTGAAATTGTCTTCTGTGAAGGAGTCACTGGACTGAGCTCAAGAAATTAATAGCCTAGTGGGGAAGATCAGTTGTATGCAAATAATTAGGTCAGAGTGTACCAGTCATATAGGCAGTGTATCAAGTGCTGGGAGATCCCAGAAGACTTCATCTCACAGCAAGTTTTCACTGTCTGAAAAATGGTTATTACAGAATTGTTTTTCTCAAGGTGAAATTGGAATCTTCAAAAAAGAGTTTGATTAAAAAATACATCCTTCCTCAATCAACAAGCATTTATTAATAATCTACTATATGCCAGATAATGTGTTAGGCACCAAAAATACAAAACAAAAAAGACAGTCCCTGGGAGAAATTGTGTGTACACATGTAAGTAAATATATAAAAAGTGAATAAAAGCACAACAGGGTCAAAGTGCATCAGGCACATACTTTGGACCCATGGAGATGGCCCTGGGCTCTGTCTCCTACCTAAAGAACATGTGCAGTGCAACAGGTCCTGGTTGACCCATTGGTCCGTGTGTCCGGGAAGGTGTGTAAACTATCTTTGATGGTGGAGGCAGGAAGTACCAAACTTCCTGGTCCTTAGGCTTTAAAAGGATTAAAGAACAAAATCGTCTGCCTTTTCTACTTCAGACTCTGCCAGCTCTCTCTTGGACTTATAGCAATTGAAAGGGAAGAAGTTTCCTTATCCTCCCCTTTCTCCCTTCCCCAGCAGCCAAGGAAGAAAAGAATAAAGGATACCGGGAATATGCTGCTAGATTTCTAAAAAAAATAGCCTTCAGAGTCTGAAGGAGCTTACTCTAAAGAGAAGGAGGAGTTCATGCCATGAAATTCAAATATATGTCCCTTGCAGTTACTCCTGTTATATGAAATAATATGGGGTGGGAAAGGAAGAGCCTAGCATTTGGTGCATCAGGAAAGGCCTAAGTTCAAGGTGAATTTTGAAATTATTTTTGAAGGAAGTTAGGGATTCAAAAGTGAGGAGGGAGAACATTCTAGCCATGAGGGGCATCTTGTGGAATAACCTAGAGATGGGAGATATGGAATGTCATAGGTGAAGAATATCAAAACCAGTTTACTGAACTTAGATTGTAGAGTGTGGGAAAGAAAGCAATTTATTATAAACCTGGAAAGATGGGTTGGAGCTAGTTTCTTCATCAATCAATTAGAAGAGGTTTTTTTTTTATTATTTCATCCTAGAGATAATAGAGAAACACTGATTTATCAAGAAGGGAAGTGATGTGGTCAGACCTGAGTTATAGGGTTGGCTAACATGCCATGTCAATATTAAGAGCCAAGCAAGTCTAGACAGGTCAATGGAATTCTTTTTCCAGACACATCCCTCCTGCTCCACATTAGGAATGTTGGGAAGACAACAATTTGACTATCACAAAGTGCCACAGAACTGGGAATTGTTTCTATTTTAGCTAGTACTTGAACTCCTTGTGAGTGATGGCTTAGAGACCAGAAGATAGTTTGGAGACTCTCAATCCACTATAGATTTCTTTCCCCCAACCCAAAGTTGCAGCTTTCAAATTGCCCTTTTCATTACTATGATTCTAGCTTCTGGTAAAATGGAGGAGAGGAATTTTAGTTGGACAAATGGAGTCACTCCTACTTGACTCAGGAATGACAAAACTTCAAATATACAACTAATCTGTTTGAAGTAATGTTGGAAACCCAGGGTACCTGAATCAGAGGCATGTTTGAAGATGTAACAAGTTAGCAATGAAGCTTTATGGGTGAGCACTCTATTTCATTCATTGACCCTCTTTGTGCTTGGTGGACCTGCTCAGATGCCTTGATAGAATCAACCCAGACATAAGCAGAGGAACTTCTTGGCTGCAAAACTCTAATTTGAATTCCTCTGGTCATCTTCATGCTAAGACAGTGAAGCCTACCCCGGGAATGTCAACTCTATCAGGTGGTAAAGGGAAGCAGCAAGAGTGGGGCAACAAGGTCCTCTGCCCCACAGATAAGTTTGCTTCTGGATTTTGTGTTCTGATGAGCAACTTTCTAGTTTTTAACCAAGACCAAATTGTTTTGATATTTTTTTGTGTAGTTTGATATTTGTTACTTGTGTTCCTTCCCCTGCATTTTTTATTATTTCCTATTCAAGAAACTCATCTTGAATTTTTATTCCTCCAAATGAATATTTTCATTATTTTTCTGATTTTCAAAACTCCCGTTTGGATCTTTTGATTAGCTGCCATTCCAGATCCTGGGCTGATAGAATTGCCATTGAGGGTATTGCATGTTCTTTTTCGGGGAAGCTGATGGTCATGACGTCATGGGTTTCAGGTCAGTGGTCAAGGGCAGAAATTAACTGAAAATTCCAGTTGCCAAATTTGGCTCTAGTTTGGACTTTGGACCAGGCCCAACAATGAGCAAGTTCAGGTGTGGATCTTTAACAGAGGCTATACAGTTGTTCAGGTGTTTAATGAGTTAACCACTCAGGGTGATCTTGCATTTACTTGAGTCTGTAATTGTCCCCTCACCTGCAGGACTTTCCTCATCCTTCTCCGTCATGCTCTCTTGATGCCATCGTCACTGAGAGAAGACTCTTCCTTTGCCCTTGGAGGGAGCAGGTTCCACTTAAGGGCCTTGTTATACTTCTCCCAAATATTGAAAGAACATGAACACAGCTGTTGTAGGCTGAGAAGCAACTCAGCTTCATCTGCTGTCATGACATCCATGTTTGTAGATTCCCTTGGGAATTCCCGGTGCATGCTGAATTTTTTTAATGGAAACCAAGACATATTTTTCATAACTAACTCATAATGCAGTCTGTGTGACCTCAAGAGAAATGAAGGAAAATAGAACAGACCATGTCACTTGTGCAAGTTGTGTGTGTAGCATGATAAGGTTGGCCTTCCAGCATTTTTGAAGTATTATTTTTATTACTATTTGGCACTTGTTAAGAAAAGCTATTAAAGTCTCATTCTGCTGCCCAATTGCACAGTGTTCATCTCACGATTGTTTTTTGACAAGTCCCGTAGAAGGGGGACTTGTCAAAAGTTTCATCATGTCCCTGGCACACATTTCTATTTTCTTCCCAAATTCAGCCTATTACACAATTGGGCCAGGTTAGCCCCTAGAGTCATAGTATGGTGAAAATAAATAGTCTTATTTGCTAAAGGCAGGCAAGTAGAAGTCTTATAGCATCATGGTCATATTGTGCATGAGCCCCCAGTAGAAGGAGAGACAAGGTAAAGAACCCTGGATCAGGTGTCAAAAGTCTTGAATTTGAATGCTGGCACTCCTTACTACATGTGTGACTTTGCACAAGTTATTTTCCTCATCTCAATTTACAGGTTTAAAATGAGATCAGGTGATACTAAAGACAACTTCCCAATTGAGTTATTCCCAAATAATTCTTATTTTCATATATAACTACATCTTTCTCCCCCTTCAAAGACTTACCTAGCCCTTAAAGGAATTTCTTACTGATTTGTGTTTCCTGTCTTTACTCTTGAGGACAAAGTCCATGGTTCTTCACTTTCACATGGGTTTTCAGATGAAATATAGATCAACATTTTCTACCAGTCCCTTATCTGCTCTTTCTGCTACTTCCTTGCCCTCTTTCCACCAGTTTGCTATGCCACCATGAAATTTTCCATGTATCTATTTGACATAAAATAAAATACAGAAGGAAGATAAAGTCATCTCCTATATTGGTCTGTAATTAGGGAAGGTCTTTTTCTCTTGCCTTCGAATGATGGAACAATGAGATACCAGGAAGAGTGAACTTTCTCACTAACCTTAAGAGCAACAGAAAGATGGTAGGTATAGATAGGTTCAGTAGATTCCTTTGTTAAAAAAAAGCATAAATTTATATTTACTATTCTTTTTTCAATTTTGAGTTCCAAATTCTCCCTTCCCTCCAACACCTCCCCCACTCATTGAGAATACAAGCAATATGATATCAATTGTGCTTGATAAATCAAGCAAAACCTTATTTGCAAATTAGTCATGTCATAAAAAGCAATCAAAGTAAAGTGAAAAAAATTATATTTCAATTTACACTCAGAATTAATCAGTTTTTTTTCTCTCCCTGGAAGTAAATACCATTTTTCATCATTAGTCCTTCAGATTCATTCTAAAAGCATATATTGATCAGAGTAGCTAACTATTTTTTGGAGGGGGGAATGCAGGGCAATTGTGGTTAAGTGACTTGCCCAAGGTCACATGGCTAGCAAGTGTTAAGTGTCTGAGGCTGAATTTGAAATCAGGTCCTCCTAACTCCAGGGCTGGTGCTCTCTTCACTGCACCATCTAGCTGCCCCGTAGTTAGCTTTTAAAAATTTGAGTGGCTCTAATTGTTGCAGAAAAGAGAAACTTCTATGAAAAGGAGCACAGAGTCTAATCATGGACTTTCAGGCCCTTAGCTCAAGTCAAAAGGAATCTCATGGTGACAGTATGAGTGTGAGTGTTCATGCATGTGTTAGTGTCTGAAAGTGACTGTATGTGAGCGAGTGTGTGTATGCATTCTTGCATGGCCACACCCTGGAGGGTGAGGTAGAGGGACACAGAAAGTGAGTCTGTTCACATAGCCTCTCTGCCTCTCTCAAGAGCCAGCGATGGGGCCTCCAGCTCACAATGGAGCAGCATGACAGGCAGTGGTAGACATAGAGTTGGATCTTCCTCTCTGCACAGAGTGGTGGGTTCTAGGAACCAGGCTTTCAGGGGAAGCCAGCCCGATGTATGACCCTTCTACTCTATTCTGTTGCTATTTGTGTGTGTGTGTGTGTGTTTGTGTGTCAGTGTGTGTGTGTGTGTGTGTGAGAGAGAGAGAGAGAGTGTGTGACAGCATGACAATACTTAGGTGGTTTAGGGGTTTGTTGACTAATTACACCAGACTCAAAGAGGGTTAAAACAAATAATCCATCTCATTCTGGAGAAAGCTTTGAACATTATACATTTATTAATGATGTGGAATAAAGGGTGGGGCAGGGGTGAGAGACAAATACAGAGACAGGGACATACTAAACTCACTATAGAGGTCTCATGAGGAATCAGGTTTGGTGCCAGAAACTGCTCTCCCCTGAGAAGGGAAGTGGGCACATGGCCCTGGAGGTGGAGGTCAGCAGACTCGCCACCCAAAGAAAGAAGCAAATCCAGACTCTGCCTGCCCTCTGTGACCCTGAATTATTTGGTTATTGGGAAGAAAATGGGGAGTGGGCTGCTTTCCCTTCTGGGGAAGTCTTAATTCATATTGTAGCATTATATGGATGGAGGCCCACATAGGGTGATTCAAATATAGCATGATTCAGTGTGCATGGGAGGTGGAGGGGGGAGAGTCTTACCCTTGAGGGTTGATCCTACCCCAGGTAAACCACTGCTTTCAGTGGTGGGTTACTTTTCAGGTAGGGTCGGGTGACTCTCCGTGAGGACACAGTAGTTCTCAGACACATAAAACAGCACTTGGATGCTTAGCCTGGCCATATGCTAGCTAGATCCAGTCACTCTGCTTCTGTCTGGTGGCAGCCATGTGAGGCCATGTTCGGACTGTGGCAGCCTGCTTGCTGGTTCCCATCATGGCGGTGGTAGTGGCCGCCCCCAATCAGGAGGCAGTCTGCTGCTTTTGCACCAAGTCCAAGCTTCCCATTTCCTCTGTCAGAGAGCTGGGCCACACAAACCTGCAATGACTTGCAGGTGATTCTCTACTTTCTCAGGCTGATGTCCCCACCATACTGGAATCCACTGGAATTCTTTTCAACATCAATTCACTGAGCTTTGATTTGTCATACTGCACAATACAAGGCCCTCTGAAGTTAGGTTTTTCCAGTGGATTCATGGAAAGCCCCCTTTGACAGACTCAGAATTGAAGGACTTTGGATTTGGGGAATTTCCCATGTTAGATCTCAGGTGCCCCATCCAGCCGGAGATGTCCCCTGGCACCTGCTAGCACCTCTTTATTTGTCGGGCTGGTTTGGCATCGTCTCTGTGCATCCTGTCTCTTCCCTAGTGGAACGTGATCCCTCTGAAATGATTTTCCTTTTATCTTTGTATCCCAAGTAGCCTGAGCTGGATCTGACACCCAATAATGATAATGAATACTTATCTAACGCTTTAAAGTTCCATGCCATTCTCATAACAGCCCTGTGAGGTGCATGCAGTTGGTATCCACTTTAAGAGAGGAGAAAACTGAGACTTGAAAGAGATTAAGTAACCTGCCCCAGGGTTACAGTATCTGGAGCAAGATTCACACTCAGAACTCCATGACTCTAATTGAACATTCTTTCTGCTTTGAAACCTAAGTGTCTAGTAAATGCATGCTACATTACATTGGAATCTGCCCAGAAATGAAAGGGGCTGGGTCACACTGCTTTGGGTGAACATGGGGTAGTTTTGTTTCAGAGGTCACTCTGGAGGGGTGACACTACTACCACACCATCGGGGGTTCCTGGGTCGCCACTGCCTTGTCTCACCAGCGTGCCTCTGATATTTAAAGGGCTTGTTTTACTGAAGGTTGACATCTCCTGACATTATCTGCAGATCTTGGGAGGGCCCAGGACAATCTACTCTGCAGAGGTCACAGGTGTCTTGGGAGTCTCATTCCTCAACCATGAAATTTGCTTCTTCTATTCAATTTTGTTGGGATTATAGACTGTCACAGTACATGCACCCAGAGCTCTGATCTGTGGGTCAGCAGCTGCTGCTCTCGAAACCACAACACAGAACAAAAAATGGCAAGTCCTAATAAGTAGCCGAGTTGGGGATGGGTCCAGAGAGCCTTCCTCCCAAATCTATAATTGGAAATGCCTTTTCCTAAAAGGAGGGAAATAAGTAGGCAGCTCCCTGTGAACTGACAGACACTTGTCACAAACAAAGGCTTTGTGGAATTCAAGCTTGTCCCCCAAAAAGGGATATCCCTGGGCCCTTTTTACAGGAGGTAAAACGTGACAACAAAAAAGCCCATGAACACACATATTTGGCTATTTGTTGAGCATTGGTTTGAGTGAATTAATGCTCATCATTTTTCCTTCTTGGGCTATTTTGACCTGTGACCCTGAGTCCCTAATACCTTTAAGCAGAGAGGCTGAGAGGAAAGCTGAGATAGCTATGTGTGGGACCCCTTGCCTTCAGTCGCTTATCTCCTCAATGGATTCCTGGTTTCTTTGCAGCCCCTGTGGGGGCTGGGGGCAGAGTAATGAGAGTGCTGCTCAAATGGAGGATCTGGCCCCAAGGGCAATGCAGGGACTCACATAGGACTAGTCAAGGATGGAGAGGGTCCTACAGAAGAGGAACTTGTCAGAGCATCTGCAGATACTCAGAATCTCAGGGTTGTTCTGTAGTGTGACCAATCTCTCAGAATCCAGGGAATTTCTGATGCTGCCTCAGGTAGCCCCAGGACAGCTCTAAGCCAGTGTTTGCAGCAGCTGGTGAAACCTTGGTCCAGACTGAGTTGCCCTGAAGCACAATAAGTTTCATTGTCCATGACGTCAAGGTGGTTGAACTCAAGTTTGGAGGGGGGGGGGAGTGGATGTGCCAGAGACCCAGGGGTCTATGCCAGACTGCTGGAGACCCAGCAATTTGCGGTCATCTTCTAATTCTGACCCTACCATCTAAAGGCTGTTCTGGGTTCCCCACTGCCCTGGACCTTGAGGGGGAAAGCTCCAGGATTTTCTTTCCTTCTTTCTCTATCCCCACATCTCTATTCTCTGATAATACCATGTCCTCTGATCAGAAATATCAAAAAGAGACTTGGTCAGTTAGTCAATGCTTTTTTTTTTTTTAATTTAGTACCGATAGGATGTTCAGTACTTTGGATAAAGTGAAAGGAGGTCCCTGGTAGCTGGTCTAATTGGGGCTTCCCATTCACCTTCCTTTGTGTTTTCCCCCAATGATTCCCTTGATATTCTTGGCCTTTGTCCTTCCAGATGAATTTTGTTGTTATTTTTTCTAGTTCTATAAAGTACATTTTTAGTAGTTTGATTGGCACAGAAAAAGTAAAATAACATAGGTAGAATGGTCATTTTCATTATATTGGCTCAGCAGATTCATGAGCAATTAATAAACTGTATTTGTCTAGATTCGTTTTTGTTTTGTAGAAATTGTGTTCCTATCATCCTTCAGTCTGTCTTGGTAGGTAGACTTCCAAGTATTTAATATTGTCTGTAGTTCTTTGAAATCTCTTTTCTCTTTCTCTTCCTGCTGGATTTTGTTGGTTATCTATAGAAATGATGATGATTTGCATAGGCTTATTTTATATCTTGCAACTTTGCTAAAGTTGTTCATTGTTTCAACCAGTTTTTTTTGCACTGATTCTCCAGGTTTCTCAAAGTTCTTTGTCTCATCAGCAAAGAATGATAATTGTGTTTGCTCATTGCTTATTTTTATTCCCCCAATTTCTTTTTCTTGTCTTATTGCTACAGCTATCATTTCTAATACAATATTGAGTAATAGTTGTGATAATGGATAATTGGCTTAAAGTTTTCTTTCTCTGTTTTTACTGTTCCTGGTTTAGGTATCAAAAGTATTTTTGTTTCCTAAAAGTAATTTTGTAGGGCTTTAAAAAATCTATTTTCAAAAATAGTGTACATACTATTGGAATTGGTTTAAAAAATATTTGTTAGAATCTAGTTGTAAATCCATCTGGTCCTTGGGTTTTTTTCTTTGGAAGCTTATTGATGGCTTTATCAATTTCTCTTATTTTTTTTTAAACATGAGGGTTACTGAAGTATGGCATTTCCTCTTCTGTTATTCTGGGAAATTTATATTTTTTAAAATATTCATCCGCTAAACTTAGATTGTCAGTTTTATGGGCATATAATTAAACAAAGTAGCTCCTAATGATTGGTTTCATGTCTTTTTCGTTGGTGGTCAATTCAAGCTTTTCATTTGGGATATTGATAATGTGCTTTGCTTCTTTTTTTAAGTTGAATTAATTTAAAGTAAATTCATCATTGGTTAATGTATTATTGTTTTTTTTCTCAGAAAAACAGTTTCCAGTTTTATTAGTTCAATGGATTTTTACTTTCAATTTTTAATCTCTCCTTTTACTTTTTGGATTTCAGTTTGGGTGTTTAATGAGGAATTTTATTTCTTCTTTTTCTACAGTTCTTTTTTTAGTAGGATGCCCAATTTGTTGATCTCTACTTGCTTCTTTTCTTGATGAATATACTTACGTATATAAATTTTATCCTAAGTACTGCTTTGGCTATATTCCATACATTGGTTGGTATGCTACCTCATTATTTTCATTATATTTAATGAAATTATTAATTTTTTAAAATTATTTGTTCTTTGATCCATTCATTATTTAGCATTAGATTATTTCGTTTTCAATGAATTTTCAGTCTATGCTTCTAATACCCTTTATTGAATGTAATTTTTATTGCGTTATGATCTGAAAGGTGAGCATTTAATATTTCTGCTTCTCTACATTGGTTTGTATGGTATTTATGCCCTAATACATAGTTAGTTATTGTTAAGGTGCCATTCACAGCTGAGAAAAAGGTATATTCCTATTCCCATTTAATTTTATTAGATCTATCATGTCTATTTTTTTTTTTCTAAAATTCTATCCATTTCCTTAACAACTTTCTAACTTACCTTATGGTTAATTTTAACTACCTCTTTAAGAGGAATGTTGAGGTCTCCCACTGGTATAGTTTTATTCTCTCTTTCTATAACATTTATTTTTTTTTCCTTTAAAAATTTAGATGCTATGCTGTTTATGTATATATGTTTGTTTCTATTACTTCATTATCTATGACTTTTAGCAAGGTACACTTTCCCTGCTTATCTCTTTTTATAAGGTCTATTTTCCCTTTTCTTTTTCTGAGATCATGATTGCTACCCCTGCCTTTTTTTATTTCAGCTGAAACATAATAGATTCTACTCCATCCAGTTTTCTGTCTGTACGTGCTTCTCTGTGTGAGTTTCAAGAGTATTTCTTGTAAACAACATATTGTTGGATTGTGTTTTCTAACCCATTCTGCTATCTACTTACATTCTGTGGGTGAATTCATCTTTTTCAGATTCAGTTATGATTGCTAACTATGCATTTTCCTCCATTCTGTTTTCTTTTGTTTATTTTTCTCTATTTCCTTTTACTCTGCCCCCCCCTCAAAAGTTTGTTTTGCTGCTCACCACTGCCTCCTTTCATTTTTCTCCCCTCTTATTACCTTTTCTTTTTTATCCCATCCCCCTCTTACTTTTAGACTGGATAAGATTGATTTTTATGCCCTATTTAGTGTGTGTGTGTGTGTGTGTGTGTGTGTGTGTCTGTGTGTGTGTGTTCTTTCCTCTTTGGAACAATTCAGATGAGAGTCAGATTCAAACATTGCCTGCTGTCTTCTTTTTTTACTCAATTATAAAAGTTCTTCCTTGCATACCTCTTTTATATGAGTCAATTTTTCACATTTATTTTTCTCTCCCCCCTTCTCCTGGTGCATTCTTCTTTCTCACTTATTCATTTTTTTTTGGAGGGCAATTGGGGTTGACTTGCTCAAGTTCATGAAGCTAGTTTTTGTGTTAAGTGTCTGAGGCCACATTTGAACTCAGGTCCTCCTGACTCCAGGGCCAGTGCTGTATTCACTGTGCCACCTAGCTGCCCTTTATCCATTTTCTTTTGCAAAAACCAATGCAAGATAAATGACTCATTCCTGCACCCCTCTGTCTACGCAGACTTCTTCTAACTGCCCTAATAATTATAAAGTTCTTAGGAGTTACATGTAATCTTCCTACATAGAAATGTAAACAGTTCTTCTTTATTGAGCCCCTTAGGATTTCTCTTTCATGTTTACCTTTTTATGCTTTTCTTGAGGCTTGTATTTGAAAGTCAAATTTTCTATTCATCTCTGTTTTTTTTTTTCTTTAGGAAAGCTTGAAAGTCCTCTTTCATTAAATGTCAGGTTTTTCTCCCTGATGAATTGTACTCTGTTTTTCTGGGTAGGTTATTCTTGGGTGTAATCATAGCTTCTTTGCTTTCTGGAATATCATATTCCAAGCCCTCTGCTCCTTTAATATAAAATCTCTAAATCTTGTGTGATCGTGACTGTGACTTCACACTATGTGAATGGGTTATTTCTTGATGCCCTTTGACCTCAGAGCTCTGGAATTTGCCTAGAATATTCTTAGGAGTTTTAATTTTGGGATTTCTTTCAGGAGGTGATCTGTGGATTGTTTAGATTTATATTTCACGCTCTGGTTTTAGGAAATTAGGGAAGCTTTCCTTTATAATTTCTTGAAATGTGATGTTAAAGATCTTTCTTTGATTATGGCTTTGTTAGTCCAATGATTCTCAAATTATCTCTCCTTGATCTGTTTCCCAGGTATGTTGTTTGTCTACTGAAATATTTTACATTTTTCCCATTTTTCATTATTTTGACTATTCTTCCTTGATATTTCAAAGAGTCCATAGCTTCTACTTACCCAATTCTAATTTTTAAGGAACTATCATAAATAACTTTTGTGCCTCCTTTTCTGTTTGGTCAATTCTGTTTTCTATGGTATTATTTTTGCTCAGCATTTTTTTGTGACTCTTTCACAAAGACATTTGCCAAGTGGTATAAGAAGTCATTTTGTCCCTAACTAAACATCTCTGGAGACACATGTGATAAAAGAAAAGATGGGAACTGGTTGGGATTTTCTGAAAGAAATGAAAAGGGAAGGATGTGCTAGAGCCTTTTGGGCTAGTTACAGTTAAAATGACAGCATTCATCTCCCATTGGCTTTGTCCATTCATCCAGATACTTTCTTTACTCCCTATTGATGTTTGGGAGGCATTTATTTTCCAAGACAAGAAAACAAAAGGAAAATTGAATGAAGGATTGGGTAGGGGAAGTAGTACATGAGAAAGAGGAAAAATGCTTATTTTTTGAAAAACGGTAAAATAAAATATTACATTAAAAAGATATTAATTGAAGAACACTGATTCAGATGACCTTATTAACAAACCTATATAGAAATCCGTTTCACTGGATTTCAGATTTTTAGCACTAATAATGCTGCTCATAGCCCCAAGAGTGTATGATCCCCAAAATCTTGGGATGAAGTATGGTGCTAGAAGAAGGGCTATTGAATGGAAAGCCCAAGGACCTGGGTTCTGATCTCAGTTCTTCTCTGGTCACTCACTGCACCATAGCAGGCGTTAAGATGGACAGGCCGCTGGACAGTTCACCTGCTTTTCTTTTATTCCTTCCTTTGCGGTTGTAAAGCCACTTCACCTTTATAAATGACTCTACAGACTTTTAAGTAGTATGTTCCATTGATGCATAGGGATGTCCAAACAAAAGGAACCCTTTCCTCTTGGTCTCTGGAAGAGCCCAATGTCTATATCCCAGGGCTCATTTGAACACTTCATTAAGTCATCCTCCACCCCTTTCTTTTCTCCAGGGTTTATATAATCTCAGTGTCTTTTGTTTTTGGTCCAGAACTATGATTTATCTGATAGAGGGAACTCTTGGTGGTGAAACTCTTTTTACCCATTTAGCTCTGTAATATGCAATCTTAGAGAGCTGTCTTGGAAGTGATGAGACTTTCCTGGGATCAAACAGTTTCAGAGGTGGAACCTGAACCCCTTCTCCCTCTCCTTTCCCTCTCTCCTTCCCTCTCTTGCTTTTACCTCTATTTTAATCAACAGCAGTCTGATATATTAACCAAGGTGGTTAAAATTATCAGGGAGGAAACTGAAGGGAAGAGTAGAGTTAAGCAAATTTCATTTAAAATTAGTCCAATGATTGACTTTCTCTTGTCTACAATGTTGAACACATAGTTTCACTGTCTCCTCATCCATTTTGCAACATTTGAGTTTATTTGCTATTAGACATGGGGGTTGAGTTTGGGGTAAATGAATGTTGCCTTCATGTGCCAGCATCATTGGTCCCTTGAGTAGGGGCCAGGAGCTTGTTTTCCATTTGGAATGTCTTGAGCTTACACCTGACCAGCTGAGACATTTTCCATGTAGTCCTTGATTAATTCCAAGCAGAGGGAACAATGCCTCCCAAAATTATCATCACTCTTGACTTGCCTGTAGTAAATCAAGACCTGCTCATAGCAATTAGGTAGGGAGAAGATCATGAGCCGACCCAGCTGCTGCCTTATGGCTCAGAACTGCATTCAAGAGCTTCAGAATGGAAGCGACTTCGCTTGGATCAAGTGCTCCCACCATAACAATGTATTTGAAGTTCTCACAACCAGGGGAAATGACTCCCAAAGAGTAGTTGTGCCAGTCTGAAGCCTTGTCTTCTGTGGATTGCCCCAAGAATCTGTGCTTCATTCTGTGATCGCCCACATTTTTACATCAGCTTAATGAGTAGATGCTCTGCTTGTCTCTTTGACAAATGGAACTGAGCTGGTAGGGCTTGCTGAATTGATTTTAAGGATAAAGGCATTATCCCCAAAAGATCATTGCCAGCCAGAACAGTGAACAGAATGGAATGAAGTGAAATGTAACTGCTAAAAGCATAGAGTTCTACACTTGGGTCTTAAAATTACCTGAGTTCTACAGGTTAGGGCAGGTGTACCTCAACAGTAAGTCATATCATAAATCATCCGGGCAGTTTAATTCTATAAATGGGGATAGTGACAGTATCTGCTTCCCAATGTTGTTGTTTGTAAAGACCTTTACACAATCTTAAAATGCTATGGAAATATTAATAGTGGTGGTGGCCGTGATTCTGGCAGCAGCAGCAGCAGCAGCAGTACTAGCGCTAGTGATAGCCTCTTCTGAGAACAAATTGAGTTCACAATATGACATGGCATCTCCCAAAGAAATGTAGTCCCACAGTCACCTAGTATTTAGAACAAAGGACATTAAATTTTTTTAGATTCTACCTTGCTCAGACCATATCAGGAATCCTGGGAACCTCATTTTAAGAGGACAGTTGGTGATCTGAAATATTTCCCATAGGAGAAAAGCAGGAATGAGGAATAGACCAGAAACTCCGATGTCTGACGATCATCTGAGGGAACTGAGACTTGGACTGGAGCTATGAAGGTTCAAGGGCAAAGGGTCATTGTCATCCAATATTTGAGGAGCTGCCATATGGTAGAGGATGTAGATTTCTGCTTCTTGGCATCAGAGGGTAGAACTTAAAACCACATTGGGAAGTTACAGGTTGACATACTTTTATTTTCTGCTAGGTAAAACCTGCTAACTGTTAGAGCTGTCCAAAAGAGAAATGAGTTACCTCGGGGGAGTAATGATTTCCCTATTAGTGGAGGTATTTAGGAAGAGGTCTGATTGTCTTGTCAGGAATGTTGGAGAGAGAATATGTCTTTGGGTCCTGGTTGACCTTCCTATTCTAAGATCCAGATGGACATAAAGTTCACTGGACTAAGAAACCGAATAAAATTAAAATGCAATCCTTCACCTAGTAAACATGTTTGGTGTTTCTCTTTTTCATCCATTTATCTAGAGAGGAGGTAATGTAATCTGGAGTGAAAGAATGCTAAATATATACATATATGTTTATATGTGTACCTTTAAACCATTAGCACATGATTATATGTTGAATACTCTTGGAACCATCCCATGGAAATATGGTAATAACAAGTTGACCTTTAGACTGTTTCCTTCAGTACAGTGCTGTGCCTCTTTTGACATGTGCCCTGAGTATTCCAACTCTTTCCCCTGCCCCCCAGCAAAGTTCCTATAGTTGGATATAAAAGGGCAAGTACAGGGAATCTGTTCCTCATTTTATTTTTGTTTTGTTTTATACTAAGAACCACAACCATATAATAACCTGCCATTTTTTGGAAATCAATAATGAATATAATCTTAGCTATAAGAATATAGGTGTCAATACATACTCCCCCATGATTCTGCTGATAAAATGGGTTGTTGGCTTATAAATTGGTAGAAAGATGATAAATAGAAGCGAAGGACTATTATATTGAGTTTTAAGTTGACTTGATTATTTACTAAGGTCTTTTCTTTGGAGACCATAGCAAGGTCATGCAAGAAGAAGGATGATATCAAGGTTGAAATTGATGTTCTCTCTGTGCCATTGTTTATCAAGGATTGTTGACTAATTTTGTCCTACACCTGCTGAGCATAACACCTCAATGAAGTTACGATAAGAAAAAAATCTGTTAATTGTAGTGGTGTGAAGGGAGTAGAATCTTTGAGGCCAATGTCTCTGATAGAGGTTTGATATCTAAGATGTCTAGGGAATTGATGAAAATATTTGAGATTAAGAGCTATTCCCCAATTGATAATTAAGTAAATTGTATTAGCAAGCAAAATTCAAAAGAAAGAATAAATACAAGCTCTCTAAAACACCATGGTGAAAATGCGCTGTCACTAATTACAAGAGAAATAAAAATCAACAACTCTAAGGTTCCAACTTACACCAGGCAAATTGAGAATGATAATAAACATGGAAAATGGCAATTCCTGTAAGTGTGATGCAGGAGAGGGGAGGCTTCAGAGTTCAGGTACATTAATGTACTCTTGGTGGAGCTATGCATTGGCCCAATCATTATGGAAATCAATTTAGAATAAGTTCTTAAAACATCACTAAACTATGCTTTCTCTTTGATATATAACAAATATCCTGAAGACATCAAAAAGGAAAGCTATTCAATACATATTTAATGGATTTCTACTGTGTTAGAAGTACTGTGGTAAGCACTGGGTTTACAAAGAAAGGGGAAATTACGTTCTGCCCATAAGGAGCTTATAGAATGGGGAAAGACAAAAAAATGGAGAGGCTGTGGCAGGAAGAAGGTATCCAACATGAGGTCATGATGAAGTCCCAAGAAGGGCAGCCTGATGGGAAGTAAAGATTTGACTGGGCTCAGTGCCCTTCTTAAATGAAGGTTCTGAGAGGAATTTTCTGATACATACACACAAACACACACATACATGGGAAGATACACATACATGCACACATATACATGGGTTTATATATGAACATGCACATATGTACGTTTTTATATGTGCATATATGTATGTATTGTATATATTCACTCTTTGTTGCCTCAAAGAACTAGTAACAAAACAAATCCTCATGAATTGGAGAATAGTTTAAAAAATGATGATATTTAAATATAATGTAAAATTATTTTGCTATAAGATATGACTAAGGGTGGATTTAGATAAACTCATGGAAGTTTATATGAACTGATACAGCATGAAGTGAGTAGAACCAGGGGAACAATTTACAAAATGAATAGTAATGTACAGGAAAGCAGAGCAGAAAAACTTAAGAATTCTCATCAATGCAGTGAAAAGCTGATGATGGACTGTACTCCTCCCTCTCAGCAGATAAAATCACTGTCTAATTTCATTTTGTTTGGCCATATTTATTAGTTACAACATTGCCCACTTTTGCTAGACTCTCTTTTAAAATCATACACTTGTAGGTTATCCAACTGTTGACAAAACCAGATTTGTCGGATTTCTTTTTCGGTCATCTGCCTCCCTATAACCCCATTTGGGGTTTTCTTGGCGGAGATTCTGGAGTGGTTAGTCATTTCTTTTTTCTTTTTTTTTTTGAACCACTAACTGAACCATTTCTTTTAAAGCAATGTATACATGTCACATTATTTGCAGGGGGGGTGAGTCAGGGCATTAGGAGCGCTTAAGGTTAAGGACTGAGAGGGAAGATGCTCAGTCCTTCCTGAGTGATGATCCTCAACTTCTTGGATACTTCCCTCCTTACCACTGAGAGAGGGCCAGAAAAGGGTTCCACTTTGGGGTGGGATTTCTGGTTTTAAGCCCATCTGGGAAGGGTCAACTTCCTGTTCAAATAGCCTTAAGCAGGCTAGTGCTTCCTGTATAGTTTAACAGGTAGCTTATTTCACTGTTTGATCGTTGAGTATTGCCCACACAGATGAAGATGAACTTTCCTGCTATCTTACTCCTAGTCACTTGGCATCTTCCAGTTTTTTTGCGGGGGGGGGGGCTCTGTTAAAAAGTAGGGAATGTATCTGTTGACCCATGATCCTCAAGCAATATTTAATATGCTTGGGAAGATAGGAAAAAAGAAAAGGAGTAATAGGGTGTGCTTTGTGGCTTTGGTGGGAGAACACCAAGCTCCCCATGGCTGCTGGGCTGCTGGGGGCTGGAGGGATACCGAACACCAAGCTCCCCATGGTTGCTGGGCTGCTGGGGGCTGGAGGGACACCAAGATTAGCAGCTAATCTGTTCACCCAAATCCTGGATGTCTGAGCAGCAGGAAGACACTGCAGGTAAGCTTTTCTTGGAAGGAAACATATCCGAGATAAAGAAGGCCACCCCAGATGGCTGTGATCAGCCCCTGTAGGAAGCTGGTGAGTATATCCAAAGGGTGTTACCAATAATCTTGAATTTTCAAGTAACCCACCAGCAATGGTAAGGGCAGAAGGATGGTTTGGAGCATGAGCTTGAGCCATTTGGACCATTCCCAAATGAGGAGAGCCTGCAGGTACGGCATCAGAGAGAACACACAGTACGCAGAGAAGGCAGCATGGTCAGAAAAGAATGATTTCTGGGCTTGAGATACTTCAGTCGGAGCCCCAGTGCAGTTGTTGTGGATGATGTAGCCATGAGTGCATTTCAGGTGGGCCAGTGCAGGGAGGCACACAGCCAGGAAGTTGGGGTGGAGATGGCCTGTGAAAATCTTGGCCACACTGGTGAGGGACTGATTCATAGTGACTCTGAAGAGGAAGGCACTCAGCTCTTTATAGAGCACAGCTATGTAGATGTTGCCCCTCAGTACTGGTGAGGTTAACTGCTCACAGAGTAACCACTGTATCTCTCCCAGAGTGATAGAGGTGATGGAGATGAAAAGGCTGGTATGGATGAGGATGATGTTGTCAATGGACTGAGCTTTTAGTGGGTAGTGGAAGCTGCTGTCATTGCAGAAGAAGCCAGCATGGAAGGGGTCCGTGATATTTGTCTCACACATGAAGAAGGGGATGGAGAGCAGAAGAATGCAGATCAGGTTCACCAGGAGCAGTCGCTTGTTGTAGCCCTGGGCATGTGGACTAGTCTTTTGAGCAATCACCTGGTTTTTGTTTGGGTCATTAGACCAGATTCGGTGCTTGGCCAAAACCTGGCAGTTGTTGTGCATGGATAGCTGCAGACACGCTGGCCTGTTCTCTTGAGGGGCTGGTGGTATGAAGGGAGCTATTTCTTTTGAAGCTCATTTTACAGATGAGGAAACTGAGGCAAACAGTGTTAAGTAACTTGTCTGGGGTCACACAGCTAGTAAATGTCCAAGGCAGGATTTGAATGCAGGAAAATGAGTCTTCCTAATTCTAATCCTTGTGCTCTATTCAATGTGCCACTCACCTAGATTTACTTAGCTATAATAGGGAAAGGAAATATGTTGAGGATGGATGCTGACATCTCAGTGACCTTAATTCAACTGAATGAAGCTCCTTTGTCTCTGCCTATTGCAGTTCACCAACCAACCATTGGAAAATCCCTAAGGCAGCTCCTTGTGAGTATTTTGTATTTAGGCAACAAGAAAATTACTGTATGTCAAAATGCCAACGCCCTGAATCAGTCATTTCTTGAGCATCATTTTAATTTCTTTGAAGGGAACATCAGCCTAACATATTTGGAGTGAGGGATTATCTCCTACCCCCACCCTGACATCTCTTGGGACTCTCAGTCTATAACCTTGATGTTTCCTTTTATGTCACCTCTTTCACACCTACAATATAACTCTTGACTTACCTTTGGGTCACCATCATTTTGACTTCTTTTCTCTTTTCTTTCTTTCCTATGAGTATCAGAGAGAGAATGCGGGTATCAAAAAAAGCATTTATTTGAGAGAAAGTGACAGAGAGAAGGAGTAACAGCAGCTCATGCTGATTGCTAAGGCTGTTGTGTCATCATCTTGGAGGAGAATACTAGCCTTGTTGTACCAAATCCAGAAGCTTTACCAGTAAGTTCCAGTTCTGGCTGCTGTATGAAGTTAGACTGGTTTCCAGAGAGGGTGTTGTGAAGAAATGCCTGCTTTTTGTCTGAGGACCAGCCTAGTCAGGTCACAGGGACTTGTAACCATGCTAACTGGCTGGTAATGAAACGTTTTGATCCAAATTGATTCTCCATTACTGAAGCCCTGTGACCTGAGGAGAGGGTTCCCCAGAGCAAAGATATTTCATATCCATTAAGGATGAACATGATGGCCTTGGTAGAATTTGTGCAACTCATTTAGCCATGGAGGTGTGAGCCCAGGGCTGGGACCAAGTGCAGTTTGTTTGTTATTTTGGGGGAAAGAGGAGGATTAAGGAAAGCATTGGCTGGTGCTCTGAGTATGACATGTATGCATAGGGCTCCTTCTGCTTCCTCTTCCAAGAGGAATAGACTTGGTACTAGAGCAGAGTAAGCCCAGCTAACCTTGGGAGTTAATGAATGGAAGCACAAATCCAAGGGAAGTATGGGGATAGGAACAGAATAGAATCACCGAGAGCATTTGATGCAATCCAGGTCCCAGACCAGGATGGGGCACATCCTATGTACAGAAAGGACTGGCAGCATTGAGGACTGAGCCACAGTCAGCAGCCTTTGAATGTTCTTGGTACAATGGGGGACATTCTGTGCACTTCTCAGAAAGCAAATGTCCAAAATTTCAAAAGGAAAACAGAAAGAGTCTGTAAAGTGTAGCCTGGTGAGCTTATTGTCAATTCCTGGCAAAAGAAAGCAGAGAATATGTTATTAAAGGTTGGTGAGTGATTCATTAAAAGGAGTTGGTGATGCAAAAAGCTATCTCATGCCTTCACCAAACAGAAGGCATGCCAGGCTACTCACATTTCCTTTCCTGACAGGGTGATGAGACAGAGATAAGGAGAACACTAGACATACAGTTCACTTAGATTTTTAGGAAGACCTTTGCCAAAGTCACACATGCTGTTATCATGAAATTTATGGAGCAGTATAGATAAAAAGGCATTGCAGATAGGGGCTTTCACATTGTTTTAATGGCCTTCTTGGGTTGAGGTTGACTTGGAAGGAGACCTGTAGTGAAGCACCCCAGGGAGTGGGCTTACTCTATCATTTTTCAGTGCCTTGGATAAAGAAATAGATGGCAAGGATATCATAATAACAGATTACACAATTCTAGGAGAGATGTCTATCATATTGGATGAGTCTAAATCATGGGAAATCTTGTTAATCTAGAACAGGGGTTCTTGATCTTTTGGGGGTGTTGACCCCTTTGGAAGACTAAGAAGGTGTCTTGACCTTTTCTTTGAGTCATGTATGTTACACTATTTCTCAAGCTCCAGTGAAGATGCAATTTCTTAGATGTAAATGCAAAGTGTTATTATATGGATTATATAATATACAATATATCATTATTATATGGGTTAAAACAAAGTAGATTTCACAATTAGAAGATGGTAGATAATAGCTCAATGGTTATTTGGTTCCTAACTCCCTCCCTGTCAGTCCTAGCTGAGCCCTCCCCCCCCCATGTCCCCTCACAAGGCTCTGTCCTGATTCTCCATTCCTTCTCTTTCACCACTCCTGATCTGATAAACTTCCACATTTAATTACCATACTTAGTCTTTTTTCCTTGAGCTCCAGCATGTATCTCCAATTGCATATTGGAGACTTCAAAAAGCATGTCCTTTTAAATGAGATAATATCTGTAAATCACTTAGTACAGTGCCTGGCACCAGGTAGTCACATTATAAACACATGTTCCCTTCTCCTTCCCCTCCCTATTGTAATGCGAATGTAAATTTGGAAGATCTTCCCTGCCCCTAGGCTAAAGTGCACCTGAAGCCTGGGGTGGGAGGCTTGTTTTTCAGTAGATACTTCTTGATTGGCCAGTGAGTCAATAAGGTTGTTACATTCTCTGAGCCAGGAGAAGGCTATATAAGTCCTGATGTGTAGCTTTGTTTTGGGGGCTCACTTTGAGAAGTGTTCTGTGATTTGATCTGTATTCTGAAAAGCCGTTGTCCAGAGCCCCCCCGGCTTTGAAAAACCCAGATGTTGACTGGGTATGGATGTAATGGTTGGACAGTTTGGAAATCTGTCTACTTGATCTGTTTCTTTCTTGATAATTCTGCCTGTATGCTTTGAAGTTCGGGGTGCTGACCTTTTTCCCCTGAACGAGGTAAACGATATATGTCTGACTGATTAAAGTAAGCTTGTTAACCCATTTTGAGTTGCTTTCCTTTATCAAAGCAGATCCAAGAACCTGTGGTGGCGGCAAACCCTGAGGATGCTTGGGGTGCTTGCTGCTACAAAATGGCGTCATGAACAGGATCTGCAGAGTAAAAGGAAAGTATGGGGACTGGGATAATTGTTTGTTTCCCAGTTGTGGTAGCTGTGATTCTGTGGAGCCATGGAGCAGGAGAGAAGAATGGCCTGCATGAAGACTTCGCTGAGCTGAGAGCAGGAATGGTGAGCTGCCTGCATCGGGACCTGGGCAGAAGCCAGGAGCGGCTGCCGTGTCCTCAGGGTTTGCCGCCACCACAGGTTCTTGGATCTGCTTTGATAAAGGAAAGCAACTCAAAATGGGTTAACAAGCTTACTTTAATCAGTCAGACATATATCGTTTACCTTGTTCAGGGGAAAAAGGTCAGCACCCCGAACTTCAAAGCATACAGGCAGAATTATCAAGAAAGAAACAGATCAAGTAGACAGATTTCCAAACTGTCCAACCATTACATCCATACCCAGTCAACATCTGGGTTTTTCAAAGCCGGGGGGGCTCTGGACAACGGCTTTTCAGAATACAGATCAAATCACAGAACACTTCTCAAAGTGAGCCCCCAAAACAAAGCTACACATCAGGGCTTATATAGCCTTCTCCTGGCTCAGAGAATGTAACAACCTTATTGACTCACTGGCCAATCAAGAAGTATCTACTGAAAAACAAGCCTCCCACCCCAGGCTTCAGGTGCACTTTAGCCTAGGGGCAGGGAAGATCTTCCAAATTTACATTCGCATTACACCTATGTGCATGTCAGATTCAACTTTCCTCAAATGGCCCTTGTTTCCACTCCTCAAACCATCTTCTCTTCTAAGAAACCTTAACCCAATTTTTATCAGGGGCACCAGGGACCTGACTTCTGTGCTCTCTCAATCCCTCACGCAATATTCAAACACTTGCTAAGTCTGGTCATTTTTCTGCCACGTCTCTCACATCTGTCCCCTTCTTTCTACTCACATGACCACCACCCTATTTCTTGCCCTTATCACCTCTTACCTAGACCATTTCAATGAGTCAGCAATTTAAATCAATAAGCAGTTAGTAAACATGGTGTGCCAAGCACTGTGCTATGTGCTGGGAAAAAAAAGACACAAGCAGAAAGAAAGTCAGTCCTGCCCTTCCACAGCTTTAATTGTAATGGGGGGAGAGAACAATAAAAATAAGCTGAGAAGTAGATGGTGAGGGGGAAGATCCCCAAGAGGAGCCTGGCAGACAAAGCCCAAAGGGCATCCTGGAGAGGAACAAAGACACGTCTGGTCACCTTGGCACTTCCCTTTGATTTGCTCTCCCTTCCTCAAGTCTCTCTCCATTCCAATCCAACCTCCTCAAAGTTATCAGAATGATTCCATCAAGTGTAGGTCTACCCAACTCATTCATGTAGTCAATAAACTTGAGTACCTCCCTATCACCTCCAGGATCAGATGGAAACTCTGGCTTTACAAACTCTTCACAACTTGACTCCTTCTCAACTTTTAGGATTCTTCCCACTTTATTTCCATCCCTTCAGCATCTGATACATCTATGGCAGGATACCATGTAACATGCCAATGGAAAATTTAGTTCATTCCAGGCTACCAACAGAGACACATACTGTCCAGGGTTGTAGTGATGATCACCCTACTCTACTCTTGTCCAGTAAGAAAATATTCAAGTAATGGAATGGTTTAGGGATGTATTTGCAGAAGAGCACTGAGAAATTAGAGAGAAGTCAGGGGCTTGATGGTCAAAGACCTTTCAGTGTAGCATGGGGTGATCAGTTTAAGAAGCAGAGGTGGTTTAATTACATTGAGATCAGATTTGACGTGATGGTCCATAAGAGTTGTCTTTGAGTATTTAAACACTTGCTATGTAGCAGGGCAATTATACTGGTAATCCTTGGCTCTGACGATAGAACTAGGATCAAAGGGTGGAAATCACAAAGAGACAGATGAACTCTTGCTGAAGGAGAAACTTCCTAACAATGAGAGCTGCTGAAAAGTGGAATAAGCAGCCACAGAGATATTGGTCCCTACTGATGGAGGTCTTCAAGTAAGACTACATGATTTTTGATTGGGGACTGTCTCAACTAATTGTGGTAAATGAATATATTGTAATCTTGCTTTCTTCAAGAAATGATCAACAGTATGATTAGAGAGAAGGCTGGTAGAAAGTGAAGGCAACAGAGCAAGGACATAGAATACATAGTGACTACACAATGTTAATGGAAAGAGCAACCACTGAACAATCAACATGGAATGCTTTAACAACACAATTTTGCTCCCAAATAAGAAAGATGAAAGGAACCTTCTTTTGCTCCTTTGCAGAGGCAGGAGTCCGCAGGTGCCAAATACCACATATAGCATCCACTTGTTTTCTATATGTTGATTGGTTTTGCTGGCATTTATCTCTTTTGTTGCTCTAAAAAGTCTTTTTTATAGTGATGACTTGGAGAAATGTGGGTGACGTAAAAAGAAAAGCTATTCCCAAAAATCTACTAAGGAAAAATGAGGTGACTGAATGTTGGGTTGTGGTAGCAGTGATTCTGGTTTAACTTGGAGCTGTTCTATATGGCTGAGTCATGGCTAGAGAGGGTCAAGACAGGGAAGCATTAAGGTTGAGGTCCTTGAATTTTAGAATAACAGGGAACAGCCTGGTTGGGATTAGAGATTTTTGACTCATTTCAACCAACATCTATGTGGGAGGCTCCAAATATCTGATGTCATGTGGTCATTGATTTTGAGCTGAAAGGGTCATTAGAGGTAAAACATCTACCCTTCATTGCACAAATGAAAAAAAAAACATAAACCCAGAAAGATCAAATAACTTTCCCCAGTCAGTATCCAAGGTGAACTGGAACTCGTGACCAGTACCTTCTCCATCCTGTCTTCCCTATCCCAATGTTCTGTGTTCTTTTTTGACTTTGAAAAATTCATAAGCTCTCATGATGCCATCACACTGAATCTCTTCTGATCATTTGGCAAGCATTATTCTGCAATTCTCTATGATGAGTGAAGGTAGATAATTTCCTTTGGACTTGTGAACACTGTTGGTTGGGTGGATGTTATCTGGCCAGGGGTTAGACTGTGATCTTCTATGTTTCAGTCAGGTTAACGGAGGTTCTTGGATGCAAAATCTGGGCAGGGCTTTCCCCACGTGTCTGCAGATGTGTCCAGCAGAATCAAAGACATGCTTTGTCATGTGTTTGGCTGAGACAGCCTCAAGCCACCGGAATTCACCCTCCCATTGGAATTTCAGAGTGTCTGAGTGAAGCAGCAGCTCAGAGCTCATCCTGCTCCTCCCCCCCCCCTTTCTTCCATGGATGCCAATACTGTGGGAACTGTGGCTCTTTTGTCTTGCTTTGTGGGCTGGTTCATGACTTAGTGAGTAAGGATAAAATGAGATCATTTTTGTCCCATGCTTATCACAGGCCCTGGAACATAGTAGGTACTTTGACATACTTATTCTCTTGCCCTTCCATTCCCTCCCACACTAAGTGGTTCCCACATTGGACTGTGGATTTGGTGATTGGTCATGACCACATGTGGATGCTTGTTTGGGAGACCAGAAGCCTCATCATCCGATACCACCTTGTGAACCATTCCTGCGGCTCAGGGGCTCCATCCACCTAGTCTGGTCCTTTACTCTCACCAGAAAGTTTATGCTTAAAAATAAATGAGGTAAAAACTCAATAAAACAAAATCATGCTTTGCCTTAGGCTTTCTTTTAATGACAAGAAAGATTTTTTTTTGTTTTTATTTCCTTTAATTTATTCTTTTCTCTGCATAATGACTGCCATGGTTCAGAGCAATTAAGGGCTGAGGAGGAGGAGGAGAAATTGATAGTATTTAGATAGTGCCTGAAGGTTTACCAAACCCTCTCCAAGCTCAGTGAAGTGGACAAGGATGGCTGCCATCAGACACTGTAGCCAGCAATATTCTGTCCCAATTGATCAGGCCTCAGGTGAAGAACTTTCTCCATTTAAGTAGTCAGGTCCTTGGACATCAGATATGACATCTGTTCCCAAACTTTTACTCAAAATCTTTGCAACTTGATAAGATCTCGGTATGATAAGATTTTGGAAGTGGATGGGTCTGAATGGGTCATTTATCTTCTTTCAGTTTACAGAGGGCAGGTGGCTGACACAGTGGATGCAGTGCCAGCTCTGGAGGCAGGAGGACTCACTTTCCTGAGTTCAAGTTTTATTTTTGATACTTATTAGCTGTGTGACCCTGGGCAAGTCACTTAACCTCACTTTTCTCATCTATAAAATGAACTGGAGAATGGAATGTCCATCTTTGCCAAGAAAACCCCAAATTGGGTCATAAGAGTCAGACAAGACTAAAAAGATGAACAGCGTTTTACAGGTTAAGGGACTAGACTAAGGCCACTCAGTTCATAAGTGTAAGATTCAGAATCAGAACCCTTCCCCTCATTCCCAATTCAGTGCCAATGTCAACCCCTTAGTGAACCAGTTCAATTCCATACTACCCTCTCCTTTTGAGTATCTGGTTACTTCAGCTATCCCCAGCCCCATTTTACTAAACTCCAACCTAGGATTTCTCCCTCCATCTACCACCTTCTAACTCATGTGGCAGAGTTGGGCAAACTCATATGCCCATGATGAACTGGGTTTGCTGAACCTTTGTCATCTAATCTCAGCCAGGTCCTCTAGGCAGCTGAACAGTTTTTCTCCTGCCCCCAAACTCTTCTCTCTTCACCTAACCCCAGCTGCTGGGCCAAACCTTCCTCTCCTCTGATCTTCAGCAGCACCCTCTCTTTCTACAGCATTGGATGTGGCCCTTGCCTTATACTCAGTCAGAAAGCTTGAGGCCCTTCTCCTAATGCTGCCTCTTTGACCTTTCTTGTCTCACACTTCTGACATCTCCTCCCATTATGACCTCCTGCAGCTAAGTCTCTGCTAATGAAGTGGGCAAGGTCAAACCCTTCACAGGCACCCTTCATCCCAACCTCTTCTTCCCATCTTATCCAGTACGTTGACCCCTATTACTCCACCTCTCTTTCTAATCTCTCATTATATTTGCTGGTTCTTTGCCTCCTTCCTTCAGACACACCTTGTCTCCCCACCCTTAAAATATCCCCTCCACACCTATCCGTGCTCATTCTCCCCAGCTGTCACATTCTAGCTTTTTCCCTGTTTAATCAGCACCTGCCTTGCTTTTCCTCTCACTCAATTACAAGCCCTCTGCAGCCCCACCTCTCACCCATCTCACCCATCATTCAAGTCAAATGACTCACAAAGTTACCATCAGTTTCTTTTAAAACTGAGATTCTGCTGAGAGCTTTGATTTTCATATTCCCTACATTTTCTCTGTATGCTCTTCTGGCTCTGTTGAAAAGCCATTCCTTAAAACAGACGTTTAAGACAGCCAGCATTTCTATCACACTTACTACATGCCCCCTGCTTTACCATGGATCTCCATGTCATTCGATCTTCATTACAGCTCTGGGAGGCAGGTGATACTGTTATCCCCATTTTATAGGTGAGGTCACTGAGCAAACAGGAGTTAAGTAGCTAATTACTAATTACTTTTTAAAAATGGTTCTATTGATTCACAACTGTAATGTGTCACTGTGGCTGTCATTCTCAGTTTTCCTGGGTGGGTTATTTTTGGCTATAACCCTAGATCCTTCATGTTCTGGAATATCATATTCCAGCTCCTCCTCTCCTTTAGGATGGTGTCTGCCAAATCTTGAGGGATATTGATTGTTACTCTTCAGGATTGAATTATTTTGTTCCTTACAGCATTTTATCCCTAACTTAGGGGCTCTGAATTTTGCGTATGATATTCCCAGCGGTTTTCATTTGGGGGGTTTATTCAGAAGGTGACTGACAGATTCATTTGATTTCTGCTTTGTCCTCTGATTCTAGGATAGGTGGGTAGTTTTCTTTTAAAAAATTTCTTGAAATCTAATATCTAGGCTTTTTGTTGTTTTTTTTTCCAGTCTTTTAGTTTAGTTTTTGTTGTTTCTTGGTGTCTTTATGTAGTTATTAGGTTTCTTAAGATGAATTCTGATTTTGAAGGAGCATTTCTCCAGTAAGGTTTTGTATCTCTTTTTTCAAACTACTAAATAACTTTTTCCTGATGACTTCTTGACTTTGGACTACACACTTATAGAGATGGGGTATCTGCCCTGACTGTGGTTTTATATCCTTCTACTTTTTTCAGAGCTCCACTTGGGACCCTGCAAGGTTTTTATGTCCCCAAACAGTGTGATTTGGGGGAAAATCTATTCATTAGTTTTCTGGTCTGTGTTCTGTGATTTCCTGACCCAAGTTTAGGTCTGTCAGCTTGCTTTTGCCAGGGAGTTTCAGCAGATTGCTTTTGGACTCAGCTACTACTGGACTTTTAGAAGTCTCTGTGGGTTCTGAGCTTCTAAACCTCTAGCTCCCATTTGGTCTTGGACACAAAGCTCTCTTTCAGGCACCTCATTGTGATTTGCTTCCCAGAAGTTGTTTTTATGGCCACCACTGCTTTCATTCCTGGATTAGTGGTCCAGTACTGGATTTGGGGCAATAGAACTGCCAGATGGCCCCTGTTCCTGTACCCAGAACTTTCTGAGAGAACCCTGGGATCTCTTTCTGCTGCCCTTTCTCAGGCCTCTCTCAGTCCCTGGACACTGGAATGCTCCGTACCACCAGGGAGCATTCCAGTTTTTTTTAAGTTTACAAAGCATTTTATGAATGTTATTTCATTTGTTCCATATAATGATTCTGGTTGGTGCTATGATTATCCCCATTTTACAGATGAGGAAACTGAGGGAAAGAGACGTGTGATGACATCCCTATTATCACACACCTAGTAAGTGTGTAAAGCCCTATTTGAACTCAGGGCATCCTGCCTCCAGGCCCCCACTCCACATAAAAAGTAGTTTGGGCATTTCCTATCACCTACAAACATACTCTGCTCAGTTGCTGACTGTTCATTTACTGATGTGGATCAAAGCCATGTTTGGTCCCATGTGGCTGCCGTTCTGCAGGATGGTGAAACATTGGCATTCTGTGACAGAGTACTGGATAAGCTCCTTGCCAATCTGCACTGCAATGTTATTTACAGTCATCATCTACTTGTTGAGCAGATGACACCAGGTGAGGAGGGGACCCTTTCCCTGAACATCCCATGTTTCAAACTGGATCTGTAGTTTGAAATCTCAGCATTGAAATGCAATAACATTTTGGCTTTTGTAATGAATAACTTAAATTCCCACAGCTGAGGGGAGTAAGTCCTCAGGTCTCTCTGGAAACCCGTGGTGGAGCTGGTCGGTCTGTGTGGCTCTTTCAGATATGTGTGAAATGGTAGTAAAATGTCAGGTCTCCCTGATTGGTGGGATGCTTGCCTTTTAATACCCAGAAATAACTCTGTGAAGAGTCTGCCTCTAAAAGCAGGAGTTGCTTAGAGGATGTCATCCATGGCATCCATTTCATTGGTGAAAGTGGTGAATGCTCTTAACCAAAACAAACAAACAAAAAACACTGACTATGGCTGGTGGAAGATGAAAATAGTCAAGTGGGAGATGGGTAGAGGCACTATAGAATTTGAGAAACTCAAGAGAAGTAAATAAATGAAAGAATAGAAAAAAGCATATACTTAATGCTTGTTATGGACCAAGCCTTGTCTAAGAGACAAAAGTAAAGCCAGTCCCTTCCCTCCAGGAGCATTATAATAACACTATCAAAATGAGACCACTCATATTGGGAATGGTGACAGGGGAGGGGTCAGAAAGGTGGGGCCAAGTCAATTTGATGTTTCATAATTTGACAATTATTTGAGCCCTGAGAATTGGTCCAGGATTGACACCATCATTATGAGAGTGACTCAGTGGATAGACCACTAGAGTTGGAGCTGGATGGCCTGGGTTCTACCCTGGGTCTGCTACTGCCTAGCTGAGAGACCTTAGGTACCTCCCTGTTCCCTTCTGGGAAGAATGGAAGGATTGGACGAGGTTAACTTCCCAAGTCCCCGACTTCATGAACTACCCTCAGCAAAAGCTGTTACTTCTAGAAGAGTTTACCTTCCCAAAGATCCTCTCTCTCCATTATTTCATTTAATCCTCATACCAAGATTACAAGATCTGCAGATAAAGGGGGTATTTATTAAATGCTTGCTTGGTGCCAGGGATCCACATAAAAAGTCACCGGCAGTCCCTGCTCGGCAAGAGGACTGTGTGCCCAGCTCTGGGCCAAACTCCGGGAATACTAAGCAGAAGCAAAGGCTGACCTTGCCTTGTGGAGCACGCATTGCAATGGAGGGAGGAAGAGTTACAGATGACAGAGCAGCTCTGAGTGGCCACGTGGTTTGTCCACATGTGGCCGGCCAGGTGTGTCTCTGGCACAACTGCTCAATGAGGCCCTTGGCGAACTGCGCGCCTTCTTGATGAGGCGTGAGGACAGGAGTTTGGAACCCACAATCTGGGGGAAAGAGTGTTAGGAGGATTTTTACATGTAGTTGGAAAAAATTAAATTCAAACCAGAAAGGTAGAGACAGACTGGCCTGACTTTCACCGCAGACTGTGGGATTCCCTCTCTGTGAAGCTGGCCGAATTCAAAGCAGAGAGGACTTTTCCATGGTGGTAAATAAAGAAAAAGAACAGCCTTTTAACACTTAAAAATGAGGCAAATAGCAGACTGCAAGGGGCAAGCTTAGCCTCCTTTCCAAGTGCCCAGTAAAAGGAAGCGTAAGGGTTAAAATCAGAGCCTGCAAGGAAAACTCAAGGTTGAGAACTATTTTTCCAGTAGACGTTGACATCCAAGGACAATTTCTTCTCAGCATCACCCACTGAAGGCCGACAATATCCCTGTTGCTAGGAGATGGTTGCTTGGCCCTCACAGAAGACAGCTGAACTGGTTGGGGGTGTTTGCTTTCGCTCTTTATTTTTTATCAGCGGCTCCAGTTATATATCTGTGCTCTTACATTTAATCTTCAAAGCCTGGAAGCTAATGACAATGTCTGTCCCATAATTACAAAATCCTTATCTTGAAGGTTGAACAAAATCAGGCTGAACAATTGTGAGCCTTCTGGTCCCCGGCTTGGATCAGACTTGTAATAATGGATTTTGAAGGAGATTTCACGTAGATAAGGGACAAGAGGACATTAAGGATTGCAGGCCAGGATATGAGGCCCAGTCTGGACTTCAAAAATAGTAAAAGTAGTTATAGCCATAGCAACAGCAACAATAATGATATTCAGCTAGCCATTGATGTCTATAGCACTTTAAATACAGCAAAGGCCTTAGCACATATTCCTATATGATTATTAGAACAGTGCTGGGAGAGAGGTACCATACTTATTCCAGTTTTACAGCTGAGGAAACGGAGGTGGACAGAGGCTAAGTGACTTGTCCAGGGTCACACAGCTAGTAAGTAAGTGTTTTCCCTCAAGGCTTCCACACTCCAGGTCCAACACTACCTATGAAATGACTTGGCTATTTGAAACACTTCCACAAACTAGTCTGGTGCTAGAAAGCTCTGTGCTGACTAAAGATGTGTAACTTCCCAGTGGGGGGATGCAGGAAGATGGGAAGGAGGCCTGGAAGGAAGGAGCCTTTGAACCCAGTCCCTCACAGACCTAGGAGAGACTCACTCTGTTCTGGCCTTTTTTCTCAGCCTGGGGATTCAAAGACAAGGTGAGGATAGGTGTTCCTGCCCTCAGTTTCCAGCCTCATTGGGGGTTCCGTGTAAGAGACAGTTGCATAGGGCTCCACTTTTTACAGACCATTGGCTAGACATCTGCCTTCAGCACACACATTTGCCTCTGGTTTCCCGTTTGTCTCTCACAAGAGCTGAATGAAGTCGGTAAAACGAGGGGCAGAGAGGGGGCCAGGCTCTTGTGTGCTGGGCACCGTCTGTCACAAAAGTTATGCCATTCGAGCATTTAGCACGTGTTCAGGTTGTGGTTCCCTAAATGAAAGAGGGCACCAACATTGGCCCACTCAGGCCCTCTGCTACTTAAGGACTCCCACAGAATCCCAGACTGCAGGAAGGGCTTCTAGGCTCCAACGTGCACCACATTTAACATGGGGCCCTCCAGTGTCTTCCAGGGAGTGGAAACCTCCCAAGGCTGCCCATTCCTCACTGGAACACCCATGAGAGGAAAGAGGGTCCTCTGCCCATTGGCACCTTCCTGTCCTTGTGGGTTCTGCCCTCTGGGGCCCAGGAGAACAAGGCAAAGGCCTCCAGCATTTCTTGCTCCCCTGATGCTGCTGGTTTCCAGCCTATACATGTCAGTTCCTTCAATTGAGTCATATAGGGCGCCATCTTGACTCCAGCCCACTTGTCTTCTACTGGAGGGACATCATCGCCCAGTGCCCCAAGACAGAACACAGAATTTCAGGTATGCTTTGAATCTCCTTTGTCCTTCCTTCTCCTGAATGATCTAGTAGATATGAGGTGGGGAAGGTTGAACCTTTAAGACAAAACATCTTGCTTTTATCTGTTGGAAACATAGGCACCTCAGTAGCTGATCTCTCCAGCTGTGCTAAGCACCAAATGACTCTGTATGGATTTATCGCAGTATTTTGTTCATGTGAGGGATGGGATGTCATGTCAGAACATCTGGATTCAGGTCCTGGCCTGGACCTCCCCATAAGGCAGTTCACCTCTTAGTGCACAAGGCTACTTTCTAAAATGGAGTTATAGCTAAGAAAATGCAGGCTTGGGTAGAGGGCTTTTCTCCTTGGGGAGTTCCTCATACCAATGAAATCCCAGGCCTGACCTTTGCCTTGTGTTATTTTATGCCCATCTGGCAGGGAAGGAGGGCTCGACAGTCAGTCTGATGTGTGTATATCCTTGGTTACCCTACCCTCAAGTCCATGGCCCAGCCTACCAATGGTTCATTGGAAGGACCTCAATTCTCTAGTCATTACCCACCTCATGCCTTGCTAAGGGTATGTTAACTTATCCTCCAGCTATCGTCTCTCAGTACTCAGAAGAATGACCCAACCCAAACCTTTGATGGAAGCGTTGAGCTTTGGGAGGGATGGCTTTGGCTCCTGTCGTGGCTCTGGGGATCCTCCCAGGATTGTGACATGCTGCCTAGGACTTTTCTCTTTGTGTCTATTATGACAACAGCTACCCAATTTCCTGGGGTGAGAATGGAGAAGACCAGAGCCAATAAGAGGGTCCTGGACATGCTTTTGGATCTTTGACCACTTCTCCTGTGCACAGATGCTGAGTAGAGGCTAGTGGGAGTGCTAAGGAGATAGGTATTTTATGAAGGCAAAGTGCTGGGACACAGAACCGAGGGTGGCTGGTCTCTGAGAAGCCAAGGAAAGTGTTTCATGAAGTCCACAGGTAATTGGTGTCCAGGCACGGGATCTAGTATGTACCCATTTCAGGAAAGGGCTGGAGGGACTGCCGAGGGCAAGGTCAGGTTAATGAAGGCAGAGGCTTATGATAAAGCTGGCAAGTGGAAGGGATCAAGGGCAGGGCATGTGACATTAGTGTGGGCAACTCTGATCTTCTTCTGGCCGTTGCATCCAAAGAATCTTCCCTATTCACCAGGATTTGGGGTGACATCATTCTGAAGGGTGGTGAAGTCTATTGGATTTAAAGACATCTCAGGCCCCACTAGCACTTTCTGTTCTTTTAAAAAATGTGGGTGGTGCTTCATAGGACAGGAATCTAGTGCCATATTGTTGAAGTCCATGGGCATGATGTACGTGGTTCACATTTTATTTTCTTCATTGCCCAGAATAGCTATCACTACAAGAAGCCACTGGATAAATGAGTATTATAATTGAACTTGAATGAATGCCTTAACTGCTTGTCTCTTATGGCCTTGCAGTGAAATAGAAAGAATTGGGAGCTGAAGTCTGAGGGCCTGGGTTCAAATGTTCCCTCTGCAGTTACTACCTCTATGGCTTTCAGTCAATCATTCCTTTTTCTAGGTCTCAATTTCCACCCCTGCATCTATGATTCTATAACCTCTGAGGTCCCTATCAGATCGAGAATGCCCTGGTTAGATCATCTGAGTCCCAGTGAGGCCACAGGATGTTACTAGGATACTTCAGCTCATTTATGGCCCAGAGAAGACTCCCAGGCCAGAATCCTTTCCATTAAACTACTTGTTAAGCCGTCTTCTGGGTATTTCAGAGTATCCTGAAGCAGAGCATGAAGATCAGGCCTCTCCAGGAATTGGTGGGAAAACAAAACTCAAATGCTTATTAGCAGTGAGTGAGAGGAAGGCAGGGAAGGACCAGTGGCTGCCACGATTCATTTCAGATTCTCTAGTTTAGGATTTCCATGGCCTTTCTGTTCACGTATACAAGAATACGTTGAATCCTTTGGAATTTGAGACTGCAAGTGCTGGCACCCCTCTTGGGAATACTAATGAACTAATACTGCTTCAGAGAGAATGCCCATTTATACCCATTGGTGCAGAGCTTTGGGAATAATTATGGCCTCTTCCTTCTCCCCTTCCACCCGAGGATTTGTTGTGTACTGGAAGTTTATTTCCTGAATCACTCTCTCCCAATCCAGTTTAGGTTAGCATTTCTATGCTAAATCTTAAGCTAAAAATGATAAAACCAACTCTATCAGAAGCCTCATTTGGGGGAACAGCCCATCACCAGCCTCCTGACACTGATTAGAGGAATAAAGGCAGAATTCCGTGGGAAAAAATATGCCAATGTTAACCAGCTGCTATTCAGCTAAATCTTTTAATTTCCTCACATTCTTTTGTTCACCCCTAAAATTGAGAATGTCTTCTCCTTTCTCAATCATTACTTAGAAGAAATTTTAAATCTTGGTCCAGTGGGTGACAGAATCAGGGTCTTAATGAGTTACAGCACTGGGCTAAATCTAGTAAGAAATTCAGTTAGGATAAATGTAAAGTCTTGTACTGTGTAAGCATGAGATGAGGGACCTGTGGCCAGACAGCAGTTTGTCTGAAAACAATCTGGGACTTTTTGTGGATGGCAAACTCGATGCGAGTCAGCTGTGTGATGGGGCTGCCGCTAGAAGCTATTGGAATCTTGGGCACAATAGAACTGTGTAATGCTCCTAGGAACAAGGGGGTGCTGGTGCCAATACACTCAAACTTCATTCAAGTTCATCTGGAGTTTAGTGTTCGTTTGGGGCACCAAAACATGACTTTGGAGGGATTTTGACTACAGATTTCTTTAAAAGGGAAGCCAAGGTGGTGAATGGGTTTGTTTTATAGGAGGATTACATAAAGGAAATAGGCATGTTTAAGTTGGATACACCTTTTATGGATGGGTTGGGCAAGATCACCATTAAGTTCCTTCTAACTTTTATATATCATGATTATGTATCAGAAGGGAACATTTGATGATGCCATAGATTAGTCCATTGAGGTGCAGTTTTGAATGATGTGAAGAAAAAAACCAAGACGGGAGACGTAAAAGAGCACAGCTCTAGTGCCAGGCATTCCTTTGCTAAGCACAGCACAGGGGAGTCGTTGTCAGCAAGAAACTTCCTATGTGCATCAAAGTGTCCACGATCCTGCTAATCTGTAGGAGCAAAGAAGTCGAAACAAAGCAAATTCCCTTTGATGGGAACAGATAAAAAAGTTGTGGCACAGGAATGACTTAGTGTATTGATCTGCTGTAGGAAATGAGAAACATGAAAAATCCAGAGGAACATGGGGGTGGGGAGGGGGAATAAAAGATTTCATGCTAAGGGAAGTAAGCAGAACCAAGAGAATGATTGACCCATTGACATCATCAGTGTAAATGGAAAAAGGAATGACATAAAGAATCAAAACTGAGTCTAGAATTCCTAGAATTATAATGAGAAAGTTTGGAATAAATGGAAAAATATTGCAAGGCGCCACTCTCTGCTTCATTCCTGGAAATGACCTGTCAGTCTTCTCCCTTATGGCTTCACTTACCATCCCTATGGTTTTCCAGACCAAAACTCATCTTGACTCTTCTATATGTGTTTTTTCCCTTGTTAAAATGTAAGCTCCCTGAGGGTGAGAACTCTTGGTTTTTTTTTTTTTTGTATTTTTATACCCAGAATTCAGCAAATTACCTAATACAGGAATTATTTAACAAATGGTTTTTCATTCACCCTCTCTCCCATCCACCAATCCACTTATTAATTCACTCACTCATTTTATTTTTCCTTTATTTATTCTTTAATTCAGTGAGCCTAAACTTCTAGCAACAGAGACCCTTTTCCATATTAGTATTCTACCAATGTTCATGTATTGCTGTGAGTCACAGAACACTGCAGTTTCCAGAGAATTAAAAGTGAGGAAGAAAGGACAATAGCAATGCTCATGATGGGTGTGGATGGGCTGCTCCATTTATCCAGGGAGAAAATGGAGAACTGCAGCAGTAGAAGAAATCCACAAGAAAGTGGATGGTCCAAAGAGAGGATGGACTGATCTTGCGGTTTGAGGAAAGTCTCATAGTAGATGAACTGCCTGAGAGCCCACATGAGTTTTCTCAATGTTAAGGAAAGGGGTGGAAAGCCAGCAGTATATTTGGTGGATCTTTGCTGGTGAATTTCCAGGAGGATAGGTACAAAATCATACAGGATGGCCAGCTAGGGATGATGTGTTGGCTGTCTCTTTGTGTCCATATTGCAGGATTACAGATCTGTTTGAGTTTGAGTAGTTAGGTTCTTATGTAAGGACTCAGTGCCCTCTTCTGTTCCAAAGCCCTTTTGGAAAGAAATGTTGCTATCTGATGAATTACCCCAAAATCTCTTCCTATGGGTATCCTCAAGGGGATTTGCCATTTCTTAGAGCAAACTGCCTAATTCAAGGTGTGAATCTTTAATGATGAATGGCAGGCATCATGGGAGGTATTGCAGAGAAATAGAGGGTGCATTTGGCAAATAGTACTTTCCCAGAATCCCTGAAATCTAATCACACAGTCCACTGTGCATCAAGGCCAACCCTGGCCCCACTCTAGCCCTACTAATGCTTATCCTAATTTAAAGGATCAGGAGTTGGAGAGTAAGAAGCATCCTTTGAGATCATCTCATCCCACCCCCAACCTCAAGTCCATGGGAGGAAACCTGAGGGCATAAGAGGGAAAGGGCTTTGGACTGGGTCACACATCAGACTTCTGTAAACCACACACTCCAAGCTTCAGCCTGTTTGTTTATCTCTGACCTGTACAGCTATCTAGCTTATCAAATGTCTGCACCATTAATAGATAGAAGTAACAGATCCTCTACAATGCCTATGCCTACTCCTTGATAGAAATCATGATGAGTGTGCACCTTATAAGGAAGCCAGAGTGAGTCTGTTGAGCAGCCATGGCACAGTGATCCAACCCTGGATCTTTTGTGACTGGATGTCAATTCAAATCCTGGCTCTATGACACTAATTGAGTGACCTTGGGTGAGTCACTTGAATAAGAATCAAGAGCTGGAAAGGACTTCGAAGTCATTGTATTAAGATATGATCATGAACAAGACACTATATTTGGTATCTCCCTCCTCAATGAATCTTATTAAGACCAGATTGTTTTTGTTCAGTTATTTCAGTCATGTCTGACTCTTTGTGACCCCATTTTATGTTTTCTTAGCAAAAATACTAGAGTGCTTTGCCATTTCCTTCTCCAGTTCTTTTTAGAGATAGGAAACTGAGGCAAACATAGTTATGTGACTTGTCCAGGATCACACAGCTAGTAAGTGTCAGAGGCTGCATTTGAGCTCAGGAAGGTAGGTCTTCCTGACTCCTCAAGGCCAGCACTCTATCCGCCACCCTGTCTAGTTGCCCCATTTGCCAGGACCTTGGATCAACAACTTAGAAGAAACCCTGTCCACTCATTATTGTTATCTCTATAGTGAGAGATGACTCTTCAAGTGCCCTTTAAGGTTTATGAAATATTTTATAGATAGTTTCTCCCTTTCACCCAAGTACAGCTCTATTAATTTAGTTGCTATAAGAATCCCCAGTTTCCTGATGAGAGGAGAGGTCAGAGGGCTTATGCGTATGCTTAGGAAGTGTCTGAGGAATATGTGAATCTTGATCTTCCTTTGACTAAGTCTGTCTGGTTCCACGGGGTGTTTCCTTTCTCTCTATAGAGCTCCCTCCATCTTCTTTTTTCTCTGTCCTTCCCCCTTCCTTTTCTTTCTCCAGACATTCTCCTGCCACCCTCACATATCCCTCTTGTTATGCTACATTCTCAAAGTCTAAAGATAAATGATGAAAATACACCAATCCCTCAAACTCAATGGCGTCCCTTAAGTTGTACAAGGGAGAATATGGCATGTCCAGACAAATATAAGCACAAGGTCACTCAAGAAGAAAGAGGACACTATTGCTTGTCTAACAGGGATCCCAGAAGTCTTCAAGTAGGAGGAGTTAGAAGAGATTTGTTCTTGTGGGGTCCCTCCTCAATCAATCAAGGAAGGCTTTGTTAGCTCTTGGAACTGAAAAATACATTTTGGATGTGGCCAACCTGGTTAATGACACTTTAGGCTTACCTGGGCTGTTGCACAGAGAATAGTGAGTCATTTATTAAGGTCTTACCATGTGTCAGACATCTTGCTGAGTACTGGAGATAAAAAGAAAGGGAAAAGACAGTCCCTGATCCCAAAGAGTTTCCAGTCTAATGTAGGAGACACCATCCAAATAACTATGTACCAACTAGCCATTGGCAGAATAAAATGGAGGCAATCACCGGGCAATGGAAACTAACTGGAATCAGCACAGTAAACATCCCCTGGACATCCTGAGAGGCGTTTTATTTGTTTTGGTTTTCAGCTAAGGGGAACCCAACACAGTTTATAATCTATAATAGCTGCCATGATGGAATGTCAGAAGAGCTTAGGGAGCCACCCGTGTGTCTTGGCACTTGCAAGATACCTGTTTGTCAAACAATGAAATGAATCCTGTCATTGAGTAACTGAATGAATCAGTTTCCATAACACAAGTTTGAGAGATGCAAAAAAAGGGATGCTTATAACCTCAGACAACAGCCAGAACTATGATTTTGACTGTAGTAATGGGTCATTTTTACTGAATAAAAGGTATTAGATCCTGGAAAAGCCATGTATGGATGACTCTTGAGAATTCAAATGGTTTATTCCCTTGCTTGAGAAATGATCTCTGAAACATTTACAAGAATAAATAGCTGTTGAACAAAACTAAAGTCATGAGGCAAGGACAAGTCATACAGTTAAGACTCCAAAATCCACAGGGGAGGAATGATGAGAATAGCCATGCCAATATTGAGGAGCCATTAGAAAAAAAAAACCCTAAAGACCTCCACAGATATCTGCCAGGGCCTCCTCATCTGGAAATATAGCTATTTCTTTGAAGGGAAATTTTTTTTTTAATTCTTTGCATGCATTGTATTACATTTAAATAAAAGTCAATCATGAAATGATCTGATTATTCTGACTATTAGGGGGTGCAGTGTTGCCACACCTGGGGTCAGCGAGACCCATTTCCTGAGTTCAAATCAGACCTCTGACACTAACTCTGTGACCCTGGGGAAATCACTTAGCCCTGTTTGCCTCAGTTTCCTCATCTGTAAAATGATCTGGAGAAGGAAATGGCAAACCACTCGTGTCTTTGCCAAGGAAACTCCAAATGAGGTCATGAAGAGTCAGACACAATTCAATCAACTGAACAGCAACAAAACAACAACTTTATAAAAATTTCCCAAGATATAAAATGTGAAAATCATCTTGCTCTCAGGCTACGTTTCATAAGCCATGTTTATTTAAGGAGCATATGGACAATCCTTATTCAGTAGAGTAATCAGGCAGAAGACCAAATCTGCCAACCTTGAATGGAACTAGATACAGTTAGTATCCAGTTATATATACAGTTAGTACAGATAAAGATTAGGGAGAAAGATCTCTCCCTCTTACTGGAATGTTAGAATGCTTCTTAACTCTAAGCAAGGGGTCACTATCAGCTTTCTATGGAAGGACATTCTCGGGGCCAGACTACCAACTTCTGCAAAGAAATAAAGAAATGTTGATACCATTTTGTTTCTCTGCTACCTTTCCTATGTCCCTATTAGAACAGTCCTAAAAAACCTGAAACTAGAGTTTCTATCGGTAGGAACTTCGAGTTTAATTAATAACCCTAGTATATGAGGTATATTTTTTCCAATTCACAGTATACCCTTCTCACTAGCTGGTCACACACACAATACTCATATAATAAAAAATCAGAAAAATAATAACGTTTAAATAGTCTGACATTATATGTACATCATATGTGATCTAGTGTCTCCTATCTCTGAAGAGAAGCAGAGAAGGCGTCAGGTTCCTTTCTTAGGGCAAAACTTGCTCATTACAATTTCAGTTTAAAATGTTTTGTGGTGCTTCCTGTTTCCATTGTCGTAGTCATGGTGCAGATTACCTTCGTAGTTCTGCTTATGTCACTGTGTATCGGTGTCTACATGTCTTCTGATTTTCCTCTGTATTCCTCAGATCCCCTCATTCTTATAGCATCATTGTGCTTCATTATAATCGCATGCCATATGCCATAATTTCTTTGGGCCTTGCTCTGGTTAGTAGGCATCTTCAGGATGTTGTTATATTTTGCTACTATAAAAACTGGCTGCTATAAATGTTTTGTTCTATAGATGCTTTATTTTTGTCACTGACCTCCTTGTAGCTCTGTCCCCTATCCCTGACCCCTTTCTAGCTCCTCAGTATGTTTTTTTTGTCTGTTCATCTTTTAAAAAATTTAAAACTCCCCCCCCAATAGCATTTCTCCCCATTACATGTAAAGATGGTTTTCAAAATTGATTTTTATAACTTTTTGAGTTTCAAATTTTTCTCCCTCCCTCCTCTCCCTGACAGCAAGTATTCTGACATAGCTTGTTATGTGTAAGATGATTTAAATACATTTCTACATCATTCATGTTGCAAAAGAAGAATCAGAGCAAAAGGGGAAAAGATAAGAAGAAATAATAAACAGAAAAATGAAAATATTCTTTGATCTAAATTCAGATGCCATGGTTCTTTCTCTGTACATGGGTAGGATTTTTCATCATGAGCCTTTTGGAATTGTCTTGGATCATTGTATTGCTGAGAAGAACCAAGTCTATCAAAGTTAGTCATTGCACAATTTGACTGTAACTGTGTACAATGTTTTCCTGGCTCTGCTCACTTCACTCAGCATTAGTTCATGTAAGTCTTTCCAGGTTTTCCTGAGATATTCCTGCTCATCATTTCTATTAGTACAATAGTATTTGATTATATTTATATACCCAAACTTGTTCAGTCATTTTCCAGTTGATGGGCATCCCTTTGATTTCCAAATTTTTGCCACCCCATGAAGAGGTGCTATAGATAGTTTTGTAATTGTGGGTCCTTTTGTTTTCTTTTTTATGATCTCTTTGGTATACAGACCTAGTAGTGGTATTGCTGGATCAAAGGATATGCACAGTCTTATAGCTTTTGGGGTATACTTTCAAACTTCTGTCTAAAATGGTTGGATCAGTTCACAACCTTACCAATAATAATTCGTGTTTTAATTTTCTCACATCTTCTCCAACATTTATTATTTTCCTTCTCTGTCATATTAGCCAATCTGGTGGTACCTCAGAGTTGTTTTAATTTGCATTTCTCTAATCAATAGTGATTTTGAGCTTTTTAAAATATGACTGTAGATCACTTTAATTTCTTTATCTGAAAATTTCCTGTTCATAGCCTTTGACCATTTCTCAATTGGGGAATGATTTCTATTCTTATATTTGACTGAGTTCTCTATATATCTTAGAAATGATATTTATCAGAAACACTGGTTATAGTAATTATTTCTCATCTTTTTGTTTTCCTTCTAATCTTGGTTGCATTGATTTCATTTGTGCAAAAACTTTTTTATTTTAATATAACCAAAATTATCCATTTTGCATTTCATACTATTCTCTCTCTTTTGTTACATCATAAATTCTTCCCTTCTCCACAGAACTGATAGGTAAGCTATTGCTTGCTCTCCTAATTAGCTTATGGTATTTCCATTTATGTCTATATCATGTACCCATTTTGACTTGATTTTGGTATATGGTGGGAGTGGTTGGTCTATGCCTAGTTTTTGCCATATTTTTTTCTAGTTTTCCCAGCATTTTTTGTCATTTAGTGATCCTCATTATGTTTTATCTTTCTCTATTAGAATGTAAAATATTTAGGGTGGCTAGATGTCACCTATTCTAGTGAATAGAGCACCTTCCCTGGAATCAGGAGGACCTAAGTTCAAATCTGGCCTCAGACACTTAACACTTACTAGCTGTGTGACCTTGGGCAAGTCACTTAACCCCAATTGCCCTGCCCTCTCCCCTCCAAAAAGCAAAGAAAAAAAGAATGTAAAACATTTGGTGAAGGTGTCATGCTATTATTTTTGTTTTTATTGCCCAAGAACTTAGCTTAGTGCCTACCACATAGTAAGCCCTCAATAAACTACTCCTCTCCCCTTCCCTCCCCTCCTCTCCTGTTCCCTCCCCTGCTCTTCCCTTTCCCCTCCCCCTTCTCCCCCTCCCATCCCCTACCCTTCCCTATCCCTCTCCTCCTTCCCCCCACCAAGGTGTAAGGGCATTTTGCTAATTTTCTTCCCCAAAATCCAATTTATATTCTACAACAGTTGGACCAATTCACACCTCTAACATCAATGCTAGTTTGCATTTCTTTCTGATTTCAAGGTCAACCTAAATAATGGCGTTTTGGTTGTCTTTAAAGTATAGAACTGAAGTGAATAAACTTAAAATAAATATGAGCATCTTCAGTGTTTTTGGAAATGCCCCTTACAGAATATACCAGTCATTCCTGCTTTAGAAATGCAGTAGAATATTGAACAGATCCTTTCACATGAACTGAATTTCACAGGTACTGAATGAAAGCATACATGTATGCATGAATGCATGCATGACTGAATGAATGACCTGGATCCATGGCTCCAGAACTCTTTGGACACATGACTTATGACTCTTAATAATAACAAAATATGACATTATTATATGAAAAATTATCTTAATCTATTTAGAATTTTAAAGAGAATGTTTTATACAGATATGCCTAGTGTAGATTTCAAGGTATATATCTATATATCATTTAGTCTGGGGAAAAATATGCATACCCACATAAATATGTATACAGACATGTTTGTATAAACATACATGCAAACAAAACACACAAGTAATACACCTAAATTAAGTCCTTAATGATTTAATAATATAGGATCTAAACTAAGGAATTTTTAAAATAAAATGAAGACCTCCCACTGTTTAAAAGAAACTCATTGATTTTAAGGTTTGTTCAATGGAATCATAAATGCTCAAAGTTGTTGGGTAAAAGTAGTATAAAAGAATTCAGATTTAGTCAAGATAACCGGTGTTCAAATCCAACAGTGTTACTTCTGACTTTGGGTAATGGTCTTGATATCCTTCAGATAAAAATATTGGACTACATTTGCTCTAAATTCTTTCTCATTGAGATCCTCTGATCTCTACCCACTGAGAGGGTGACAGCATGGGTGAAAGCTAAGAAGCAATAATTGCCCTTCCCAAAGTTCTGCAAAAGAGCTGTTTGAATAGTCATTCCCCCCCCCCAAAAAAAACCTCTGAGAAAAAAAAAACATGGGGTGCATGGTCGTTTTCTATCCTCAGTTTTATTCTTTTAGAGCAATGAGGAAGGAAGGGCAGTTCTGGTAATCTTGTTATGAATGAGAGCCAGTCAGTTCTTGGCATCCTGCACATTCTGAGATGGCAGAACAGTCATTTCCCCTGAACTCAAGATCCCTAAGGTGCTGCCCCTCTTAGATTTGGCTTCACATCCTCTCAGAAGAAACTGGATTGTTTTCCAAGGACTTTTCTGTGAGGGTCTGCTCTCTTTTCTCCAGGTTTCCTCAGACCTTTCTGGCCATTTTTCTCCCTCCATTCCACAAATAAAATTTTCCCCTAGCTAAAAGAAGCAACCCCTTGCATGTATCTTTTCTAAAGCCACCAAAGGTGTGGGCTTCTCTTTTTTAAATGAAGCATTCTAGTACTCTAGCTATCATTTTTTTTAACAACCCAGCTTTTGTTGAATCTTTTTTTTAAGTACAACCAACCACCCTACAATTTCCAGCCCTCTCAAATCTAATTTGTACCTATCTTTTCAGTTTTATTTTACATGACTCCCTTTGATGCATTTTTCTTGGAAAGTTAATTCCCTTAGCCTTCTTTTGTAATCATTCTGTCACATCTAACTTCCAATTGAGAGTGACAGTAACTCAGTGTTGAGGCACCCTTTGCCCCTCTGGCTGAGTCTCTTGTTTGAAGTATACCTGGAATTATAGGAACCTTTCCCAGGGACTTTAACTTCTTTTGAGTATATTTCAGATTAATTCCTGAAACTTATCCTGCTGAGATTCAAGTATTGAAAAACAAAAATAACATGTCATGGGTACCAGATTCTGGCATTCATGTTAAAAGTAATTTCAGCAGGTGGAATGGGTGAGGTGGAGTGGTGGAGCTAAGATTGTGGATTAGATGGAATCCAGTGGAATTTTCTTTTCTTTTTTAAATTTTCTTAACATTTCCCTCCAAACAACTTTAAAATGACTCCTTAAATCAGATCTTAGAGTGATGGAGCCAACAGAGTGAGACATTTTTCTGTCCTAAGAAAACCTAGGTTAGAAGGAGAAGTGTGTGATACCAGGGTTGAGCCCTGTCTGGAGCCCACACGTGGTGGTAGCAACAGTGGCAGCAGTAGCAGCTTTGGGACCTTGTAATGGGGTCCAACAAATTATCAGAGTATGACTATAGAAGACGCTTTGCTGGTACAGATGACTATATAGGACCATTTGCTGGTACAGGGTACAGCTACTACTGATTGGTCACACTATTGCCTATAAGTAGTTTGGGGTCACTGTTCCAGGTGGAGAAGAATACTGGCGGTCAGAGATAGGGGAACAGGAGTCCTAGTCACAATTCTAAGGCAAAGAGGAACAGTAGCATTTGTGGCTACAGAGAAGCAAGGATCCTTCCTATATGGGACCAGAGTGAAGACCAGGAGAGCAAGAACCACTTCTCTTCCTGAAAACTTGCAGATCTTCCAGAACTACCCCTGAAAGCGACAGCACCAGAAAAGCCTAAAGCTTTGGACAGTGCTTTCCTATCCACAGTTAAAATGGCTCAATTTCAACACAAAGTTCAAAGTAAAAAACATATGTTGGAAAAATGAGCAATAATTTTTTTTGAAGTAACCATAAAAGTGCCCACATCTTCCTGGGGCTACTCCCTTAGGACCAGAAGACAGCTAACGATCTACTGCTGGTGACATTCTCTCTGGACTTTTCATTAACTGGGGTGGGTGCTACGCCCTTGCCCTGTATCCACAGAGCTGTGACCAAGCTTGGCTGGCACTCCTGGTGGCCTGCCCCCCGGGCCTGCTCCTTGCTTTTTCATGCTCACAGTGATGCTCATCTTCCATTACTGTATCTTGGTGACCAAGACAAATTCCCATTGGGTAATATTTTGTATTCTATGTGCCAGGGCAAAGGATTCTAAGAACACAGGCCAAAGGCTATTCAGCCTGCAGAATGACAGGTAGTGTTCACTTTGGTTCTGTGATACCTGTGGGATGAAGCTGCCTCATCACAGGACATAGGCCTTTCAGACAATGCAATTAGAAAATAATCCTGGTTCTTAATTCACTATTAGTAATATGGGCAGCCCAAGGACTGGAATGGGGTGGCCCAGCTTATAGAATATCCTGGTCAGGCCTATTAACTGAGCAAGAGACAGCCCACAGTGGGTTTTTCCCTTTATCATAGGATGAGGGGCACAAACAATGAATGTGAGAGATTTCTCATCTCTAAAATATGGAAGCCACCATATAAACAATCAGAAACTGAAAGTCCTGATTTGGTAAAGGGGCAGCATAGCCTGTTGGTTAGAAGACTGGACTTGTAGTTAGGACAAACTGGGTTAACTCTCACTCCTGCCCCCTTGGAGCCCTGTGAACCCAGGCAAGGCAACGCACTTAACCCCCAAGTCACTTAATCTCTGAGCTTTAGGCTGGATTGTGAATGTTGGATATTATAAATTTGCAAATCATTGCATTTAAGTATATGACGGCTGCTGACATACCAGGCTAGGAATTTGGAACCTGGTACCCTAGTCTGTGTTTGGCCAAACCTCCTTATACCAACCTTCCTCACATCAACAAAATACCAATGACTACCACTGCAGCAAAAGTTTACAAAATGTCCTCCCCACAAAGGCAATGGGAACTAGGGAACATGAGGACCATGATCCCTTTTTTACAGATGATGAAACTGAATCCTAACAAGAATATCTGAATGGCTGCTGAGTGTCAGAGGCATAATTTAAATTTACATCCCCAAAACTCCAATGCTCTGTTTCCTTCAAACGACTACAAGGGTCCTGCATCTTATTTTGTGTGTTCTGGGAATGGAGCATCAGCATGGAAAATTGACTAGGATTGAGGGCCAGGAGCCTGAGCCAAGGTCCCCAGTGAAGGGTCTAGGGCTCTTGGGCTCAAATCTCCTGCTTCCTCTTGTCTTTTAGAAGTAGCCTAGGGGAAAGACAGAGGGAAAAGAAGCAACGTTTTAAAGCACACTGTCCATTGGATTTGAAAGTAATATTTCATGTGATTTTCAATTAAAAAATATTGATGAAATATAAGGCCTTCTCCAGGGTTCTATAGATAAACCAAAAAAAAAAACCCAATCCAGTCATATCTGACCTCATTGAATTTATAATCTTGGGGAGAGGGGCATTGGACAGGACAGATACCCACAATGGCTATGGTCATGAGTAGAATGTAATAAAATTGAGGAAAGATTTGGCCAAAATCCCCTCAATATTTGTCTATTTTTGGCTTGGTGTGTGCTTGCTCATAGCCTTTGGCCCCTCACCCATTTGGGAATGAGTGGTTTTCATTTTACATATTTGTATTAGCTCCTTGTGTCTCCTGAATATCAGACCTTTATTAGGGCAATTTGGTACAAAGACGTTATACCCAATTGAGTAGTTCACTTCTTATCCTAATTGCATTTATTTTGTTAGTAAAAATTCATTTGGAGGAGCAAAAGGTCCAAAATTTAAAGGGAATGTTGAAAATAAATAGGGATGGAGGTGATAGCATTTCCAGACTTCAAATTATACTCTAGAGCTGCAGTTATCAAAACTCCACGGACTGGGTAAACATGGAAAGTAAGCCAGTTGAGTGCACTCAATAAGGATGAATCAGAAATAATTGAACCCAACTACTCAATGTTTCAAAGCTCTGATAACCTAATTTACTTGGGGATGAGCTAGCTATACCCAATCTCAAGTAGCTAGGAATACTGAAAAACTGGAAAGCAATTTGTCAGACATTGTTCTGATGAGCCTTTTGCCCCAGAAACCACAATAATTTTAACTTGGATAACATATGTAGCCTCAACATTGAAAATTAGACTATAAAACAAACAAATAAATATAAACAAATATACAGGAGAATAAGGTCAGGAGCCCTTCACAGCCAGCTGAATGTAAAGTAGAGAATGCTGAGCCAAAGGAATTTTAGAGGCAATCATGAAATAGAATATAGTTTTTTTTATTACATTTATCGGGAAAGCTGCTACTTTTAAAATTTTTGGGTATGGATTTGTTGATTTTGTTCATCTTTTCAAAGAACCAGTTTATAGCCTATAATTTTCTGGACTTTCAGATTTCATATTTATCTTTATTTTCTAATTTCTAAGATTTTTTTTGTTCCCAGCTTATTTCATGATACCTTTTTTTACTTTATATTAAAAAAATACACATTGGGTTTATCAATACTTTTTTCCCTCTTTGGTATTTTTATAATGAATGTTCTTGGGTATTTTTTCCCTCTGAGGACAGCTTGGTTGTATACTAGAAATATTGGTAAGTTTTCTTTTAATTACTATTCTTTTTCACACATTTATTGTTTCTAACAGGTAGCTAAGTGGGACACTAGATAGAACACCAAGCCTAGAGAAGGAAGAACTGAGTTCAAATACAGCCTCAGACCCTTACTACCTGTATGACCTTGGGCAAATCACTTAACCATCTCCTCAATGTCCTTATTTATAAAATGAACTGGAGAAGGAAATGGTAAATCACTGTATTATTTCTGCCCAGAAAAACCCAAATGAAGTCATAAAGAGTCAGGCACAACTGAAATGATTGAGGTAAAGAGTTCATCTTCTTGACTCCCTTATGGCTTTTCTTTTCCTGTTTACCTTTTTATGCCCCTTTTGTGTCTTGTATCTGGAAGTCAAATTTTCTATTCAGGTTTTTTCATCAGGAATGTTTGAAGGTCCTCTATTTCAGTGGATGTCAGTTTTTCCCCTGAAAAATTGTATTTTATTTTGCCGATGTTGGTTATTCTTGGTTGTAATTCTAGTCCCTTTGCTTTCTGGAATATCATGACAAGCCTGTGGATCATTTAATGTTGAAGCTGCTAAATCTCATGTTATCTTGATTATGGATCCCTAATTTGATGTTTTCTGTCTCCTTGCACTATTTTTTCCTTGAGTTGGTAAATTTGGAGTTTATCTATCATATTCCTGGGGTTTTTCATTTGGGGATCTCTTACAGGAGAAGATGGGTAGATTCTTTTGATTCCTATTTTACCTTCTGATTATAGTTACCTTCAGAGTAGTTTTCCATGATAATTTCTTTACATATGATGTATAGACTCTTTCTTTGATTATGGCTTTCAGGTGAGAAATAATTCTTAAATTATCTCTCCAAGATTTATTTTCTATGTCAGTTGTTTTTATGAGGTATTCAGATTTTCTTTTCTTTAATTTTCTTTTATTTCTTCTTCATGACTCAGAGTCATTAGTTTCTACTTGCCCAAATCTAATTTTTATTTCTTTAATTAGCTTTGGTATCTCATTTTTCATTCAGCTAATTGTACATTTGTACCTCTTCTTTTCATTTGGCCAGTTCTTCTTTTGAAAGGATTCTTATCTTCATTGTACTTTTGTGCCTCTTTGGTCCATTCTGGTTGTTCAGAAATTATTGTCTTCAGCATATTTGTACCTTCTTTACAAAGTTGTTGACTCTTTTTGAAAATGATTTTCTTTCATCACTATCATGTATTTTCTTAATTTTTCTTCTACCTCTCTTATTGGATTGTAAAAATCCTTTTTAATCTCTTCTAAGAATTCTTTTTTTTAATTAAAATTTATATTTATGTTTAGTTTATATCATTCATGTCCACGAGATTTTTAGTTATAAATTTTCTCCCAATCTTTCCCCTACTGACCACCCTAAAACAGCGATCCCACTGTATACACTATACCCCAATCTCTTCTCTCCTTTTCCCTCTCCCATCCCCCCTCTGACTTTCCAGTAGGGCAAGATGGATCTCTATACGCCAGTGCCTGTATATCTTATTTCCCAGTTGCATATAAAAATTAATAATATATATGTTTAAACATTTGGTTTTTAAAACTTTGAATTCCAGACTCTTTCTCTTCCTCCCTCGTCACCCACCCTTTCTGGGAAGATAAGTAATTCCATATAGGTTGTACATATGTAGCTATGCAAAACATTTTCATAGTAGATATTTTGTGAAAGACTGACTATATTTCCCTTCACCCTAACCTGCCCCCGACTTGTTATATTCTCTGCTTTGACCCTGTCCCTTTTCAAAAGTGTGTGCTTCTAACTTCCCTCCCCTCCCCTTCTACATCCCCCCTCTCATCCACTTCCCCCCTACTCTACTGTAGGGCAAGATACCCTATTTAGTGTGTATATCATTCCCTCCATAAGCCAAATTCAATGAGAGTAAGCTTGAACTATTCCCCTTTGCCTTCCTGTTCTTCCCCTCCATTGTAACAGTTTTTCCTTGCCTCTTCTATATGAGATAATTTACCCCATTCTGTCTCTCCCATCTCCTCTCATTATATTCCACTCTCATCTCTCAATTTTACGTTTTAAGTATCATACCTTCCTATTCAATTGGTCCTGTGCCCTCTATCTATCTGTATCTACCTATCTACCTGTACACATATATACACAGACTCACATATGTATTCATATGCCCATGTACCCTCCTGTATAGACATATCTACGTATGTGTGTGTGTGTGTGTGTGTATTCTGTTCAACTATTCTCATACTTAGGAAAGTTTCAAAAGTTACAATTATCATTTTTACATGTAGGAATGTAAATAATTCAACTTTTGATTTCTTTTCCCTGTTTACCTTCTCATGCTTATCCTGCTTCTTGTATCTGAATGTCAAATTTTCTATTCAACTCTGTTTTTTTTCATCATGAATGCTTGGAAATCTTCTGTTTCATTGAATGACCATATTTCCCCCTGAAAAATGATACTTAGTTTTGCTGGGTAGGAGATTCTTGGTTTTAATCCCAACTCTTTTGACCTCCAGAATCTCATATTACAAGCCCTTTGATCCCACAGTGTAGAAGTTGCCAGGTCCTGTGATATCCTTATTGTGTTTCCATAATATTCAAATTGTTTTTTCTTGGCTGCTTGTAATATTTTCTCATTTATTTGGGAACTCTGGAACATGGCTACCTAGGAGTTTTCTTTCTGGGATATTTTTAAAGAAGTGATCAGTGGATTGTTTCAACCTCTATTTTGCCCTCTGTTTCTGAAATATCGGGGCAATTTTCCTGGAGAATTTCTTGAATGATGATTTCTAGGTTCTTTTTTTTGATCATGGCTTTCAGGTAGTCTGATAATTTTTAAATTATCTCTCTTGGATCTATTTTCCAGGTCAAGGGTTTTCCCAATGAGATATTTCACATTGCCTTCTATTTTTTTTTCATTTGTTTGTATCTGTTTAATAGTATATCAATTTCTCATAAAGTCACTAGCTTTCATTTGCTCCAATCTAATGCTGAAGGAATGATTCTCCTCATTGAGCTTTTGAGATTTTTTTTTCCATCTGGCAAATTAGGCTTTTTAAGGCATTCTTCTATTCATTGGCTTTTTGAGGCTCTTTTGCCATCTGAGTTAGTCTATTTTTAAGGTGTTACTTTCTTTAGTCAGGTTTTTGACTCTTATTTTCTAATTTTCTTGCATCGTTCTCATTTATCTTCCCAATTTTTCCTCCAATTCTCTTATTTGGTTTTCAAAATCCTTCTTAAACTCCTCCATGCCTGTAACCAGTTCATATTTTTCTCAGAAGCTTTGGTGCAGGAGTTCTGACTTTGTTGTCTTCCTCCTGTTCCATGCTTTGATCCTTTTTATCCTCCAAAATAGAATCCAAAGTTGGATTGCTTTCCTTGCTTTTCTTCCTTTCCTCATGTTGGCACTCAATGACTTTACTTTGGGGCTTTTTGCCACAGTAGAACTCTGCTTCCAGAGAGAAGAGCTTTGTCCCAATTCAATGGGGCTTTCAGAGCTGCGGGAGATATTAGTTGGCTGCCCTCTCTGAAGCCTCCACTGGCTCTTGGCACCTTGTCATGACCCTAGTACCTCCACCCTAGACAGCAATACAAATCCAAGCAGGTTAAAGCAAAAGCAATTACCCCTCTGTATTGTTGCCTGGTCCCCCTACAATCTGCAGGCCAAGAAATCCGAAGCATCCACGCAGCAGCGTTTGCCACACCTCAGCTGCTTCTCCCTCAGGGGTTCAGCAGCCAGAACACACTCCCACACCCCCTGTTCCCAAATTCCACACTGGCCTCTCACTTTGTCTTTAGCATTTATGGGTTGATAATTCTGGAGACCACCACAGCTGCTGGTGATCCACTCTCCTGACATCCCTATAGCTGCAGCTGATCATGGCTGCCCTGCGGCTATAACTGTGGGCTCACTCAAGGGCTGGGCTCTCCTCCCAGTGTGCTTCAATGTACCCTTCCTGCTGGCCTGCCAGGCTCCCTTCAACTGGAGATTTGTTTCTCTCTGTCACTTTGTGGGTTTTACAGCCCTAAAATTTGTTTAGAGTCAATTTTTATAGGTATTTGAGGTGATTATGGGGGGAGCACATTGAGTTTTCCTGCTTCTATGCTGTCATCTTGGCTCTGCCCTCCCTTCTCCCCTCCCCCCAAATTCTTTTTCAGGCTTGAGATCAATTCACATTTTTCTTTGAGACTTTGGAAATAGCTATTTTTACTTTATTTTATTCTTCTAAACTTTTGTTTTCATCTTCCCCATTTCCATAGTAACATTCTTTGGTCAAGTTATTTTCTTATATTTTTATGATTTTCCTGACCTTTTTCTTTACTTTTAAATGTATATGTTAAAGTTGAACTCTACTGCTGGATTTCAAGGGGCACTGTCTCAAGATTCAGGCTTTTTGTGCAACTGTTTTCTGAGTTAGTTATAAGGGGTTTCTAAATTTTCACTTCTTCCAAAGTGGTATTGTTGAAGGAGCGGCATTTTTACTACTTTACTTCCTTATTCTGTCTTCTATGAGTGAGAACAAGCACTTTTTCCCCCTCTGCAACTGTGACCAGGTTCCCCACTCCCCTCTGGTCTCAAGCTGTGTTGGGATAATTCCTCTTCTTGCCCTGGGACTGTGACCAAGGAGTACAACCTAGGACTATGATGCTGATCCAAGTATGGACAATACAACAGAGTTCTGCTACTGCTGCCAGCAAAGGGACCGTTGCAATCACCTTTTGACCAGTTCCTCCTACTCTCTGTGGCCTAAAAGCTCAGGAAGTCACTGCCATAACTGCTGATTCAGCAACCTCCAAGGCTTCTTCCTGGTTTTCCGGCTGGGGCATTGCAGCCCTGTGCAACAGACCTTTCCTGCCAACATTCTAAGTTGTCTTGGCCTAGAAAATTGTTTCACTCTGTCCTTTCATGGCTTCTGCTGCTCTAGAATTGGTTTTGAAGAATTATTTTAAATTGTTTGGAAAGAAATTTGGGAGAGCTCTAGCAAGTCCTTGCCTTTTCTTCACCATTCTCTGCTGTCTTCTCTTCTACATATTTGTCCTTACCTTCTTCTTCCCCCTCTCTCATCCTCTTCCTTCCTTCTCTTCAACAATAGCCTCGAACCAGAACATCATTCATTTCATTACTTATCTGTGCTTTATAAGGTAGCTAGGTCAGTATTGGCTAGAACACCAGACTTGGAGTCAAGGATATGGGAATTGCAATCCTCCCCCAGTCTTTCATTCTGTGTCATCCTGAATAAATCTCTCAGCCTCAGTTTCTTCTTCTGAAAATGTATGCCATAATAATAGCACCTCCTAAGATTCTTTAGTGAGATAATATATGGAAGGCACTTTGCAAACCTTAGCTACATGAACTTATTATTATTATTAATTTACCTTTTCACTCTTTTATTTGGGCTCTTTGTGAGCTGAATATTATGCTCTGTCTGCTTTAGTTTTTCTTTTAATAGGAATGCCTCTCTCTTTTTAAATATCCATTTTTTTTGCCAGTAATGACTTGAGTTCATTTTGTCAGGGATTCTAGTCTGTGTTGCAGCTTGAGCTTTTGTGCTTTGTGGAATATACCATGCTATTAGCTTCTTTGATTTCTCCTGTATGATAACCAATCCTATGTTATTCAAATTTCCCTTCTTTATTACTTGAAGGTCTATTTTCTGACTGCCTGCAAAATTTGTTATTTGTCATTAAAATTATTGAATTTAACCACTACACCTTTGGACTTTGAATCGTGAGATTTTATTCTGGCCATAATATGCATTATCTTGATTGATGCTTTGCTGTCTTATTCAGACTTTCCCAGCTGTTCTCTTGTATTGTTTCCTGCTTTATGTTAGTCATGGTTTTGTTTGCTTTTGTTTTCATTTTTCTTATTCTTCTGAGATGCCTCTAATCCTTGACTTATAACTGCATCCTGTCCTCAAGGTCAATTGCTTTGGCTTGTATCAAAATGATGCACTGTTGTGGCCTATTGCTTCTCTTCTGCCAAATTATCCTCCATTTCCAGGTTTTTGTTGTTCCAAATCTGCTAATCTCTCTCTCCCAGCTTCCACTTCTTAGAGAAATTCTCCATTATTGATTCCATTTTTCCCATTCTGCTAATTATGTGTGTGTATTTAATGGAACATTTTTGAGCACTCCATTCAAAGAACATTCATTTTTGACCTAAATTCATTCCTAATGCCTCGTATTTTGAATTTGATTTTGTTTTTGCACCTTCCTGAAATTTCTTGGTACTATGCTCTGATTTTGAGGGGACCCACAGGTTTTTTTTTCTCTTTTGTGAAGAATAACTGATTCACTTTTCTTCATATTTGCTAGGTGAGCTTTGTAAAATCTTTGAAGTCACAAGAAGGACTATTCAGTTTTCAGCCTTCATAATTTTGTCTCTTTTCCTTTCCTTCATATGGTGAGGCTGAATCAGTGTATGCCACTTGCTTTGGGGTCAGGATTTTATTAACTTTTGTAATTTATTAATTTCATATAATATTACTAATTATATATATCTAAAATAATTATATTATATATAAATATAAATATATAATTTTATATAACCACTGTAGCCATCAGGGTCCCTAGCCTAGGATGGGACCTATAGACAAAAACAAAAAAAAGGTTTCAACTTTGCATGTGCTTATTGTCAGACATTCCAAAGACCTGAGGTTTTGGGACACTGGGTAAGACTCCTGTGCAGGAATATTCTTTTGTGGTCATTCATACACTTTGTTCTTTGCAAGTGAATTCTTTATTCTCTTGTGCATTTAGCCATAATTACTATATATATATATATATATATATGGCATCTAATCTCTTTTGGGTTAGGGGTTAATATGAAGTTAACAAACATTTATTATTAGTCCATTCCCAGCACTATGCTGAGCTCTCAGAATACAACAGAAAGTAAAATCAATCTTACAGGTCTTTTCCCCCCCAAATTTCCCTTAATGATCTCAAATGTTACTCCTCTTCTCTTGCTACAATTCTTTTTCAACTGCCGTAAGAATCACGGTACAATTTTCTTAGGTTTTGGTTGTAATGATTTCAAAATGATTTTCTTTTACTGTAAATATATTCTCATCTTGTATTAGAATAGAAAGAAACATTTTATTTTGTTTATTTACCCAGTGTGTGTGTGTGTGTGTGTGTATACACACACACACACACACACACTAGGGGATTAATGGATGCTTGTTGAATTGAATTAAATTAAATTAGTATTTCTTTATTTTACTACAATTTCTTTTGCTTATTCATTTCTTTAGTTTCTCTTGTCTTCAAAGTATGAGTAATTCCTTGGGAAGATTTTCATATTTCCTTCATTTTAGTGCCTGTTCTCTTTCAATGCATTCTTGCTATTTTTGTTTGATGAGAAGGAACTTGGTTTATACCCAACCTCTTACTCACCTGCCTTTTATCCTTGGCAATCTAGCAAGCTTTGGAAAGTCACAGAGTGTGCAGACTTGAGACAGCTCTGTATTTGGGGTAAGTCCTTAGCGGGAGCTGTAGATGGTACCTAGGTGTGGCACGTTAAAGATCACTACATTCTGCTCCATGCTGAAAGATCTGTGGTTCCTTGAATGAAGGCACAATTAGATATTCTTCTTGATTAAATGATGTGTTTGTACATGTGTGTGATGAATCATGCATGAATGAAATGTTGTAGTAATGTGTCAAATTATAGGCAATGATTTCCTGAGTTAGGGCTACACATAGATGTAATATTCATGAATGTAGAGCAAATAGGATTTTGTGATTATATTAATAATAATAGCTGACATTTTTATGGCACTTTCCAGTTTGGCGCACTCTTTACAAATATTATCTTCTTTGATCCTCACAACAACTCTGAGAGGCAAGTGCCATTATTATCGCTATTGAACAGATGAAGAGACTGAAGGAGACAGAGTTTAGGTGACTCGCCTAGGGTCATACAACTAATAAGTGTTTTAAGCTGGATTTGAAATCAGTACTTCCTAATTCCAGGTACTTCTTTGCCCCATAGCCAATTTTGACGTGGAGACACAAATTTTCATTTATGCCAAATATATATCGACTTATGTGAACTTTTACAATGTGGAATTTCAAGAAGGCTGTATATATGACATTATTAATTAGTCAGAAGTTCAGGATCTGTTGCAAATCTGATATTTCATAATTCTATGATTCTTTGAAGGGAACCCAGTGTTTTCTTTTGATCGTTTAAAATTCTATTTCACTGGAGACATTAAAGCCAGAGTGTGTCTTAAGAGAAGGGGTTTTTAATCATTTGAACTTGGGAAAAATACCAAAAAATTATATGTATGTTTTTTTTTCTTTCAGATTACTGTTCAGAGGCATGCTCACTGTCCACAAGCATTTGAAGTGAATCGACATTCAGGATAAGTGGTAAAAATATGAATTTATTATAAATAATGATATGAATCAGTTCTCCCCAGAGATAGAGTCTTACTTTAATGATAGAGTTAATTAGCTTTCGTCGTAGCCCTGGAATTAAGCTGGGTGAGAGCCATGAAAGCCATTATATCTGTTGGTGAACCACGGGGGAAGATAAGCTTCTCCAATAACTGTTCTCTTCTGCTTCTTAAGTTGTCTCTTCTAAGGAGAGACCCTTACAGTTTGCCATTTTTACTTTTCTTTGGGCAAAAGAGGTGTCGATAATGTCAATGTGGGGAAAGAACCAATTTTCAAATGGTTTTAAAATAAAATTTCATGAGCGAAAAGCAACAACAATATTTAAACAGAAAGGAAGATGGTAGTGAGCAAAAGGGAGATGTTGGACATTTCTGTGTCCAGGTGTAAGGAATTTTAGACACCCTCCCCCCTTCTCTGCTTCATACCTAACTGTTTTCAGAAATGGTTGGTGAGATTGACAGTTCCACCAGAAGTATATTAGAAGACTTTGCTTTCAACAGCTCCCCTGGCATTTGCTATTTCTATCCTGTGTTACTTTGTCTATTATCTGGATGTATAGTGTACTGTACTAAATCCCAGGAGCATTCTGGTTAGCAAGCAGGTCATTTGAGGTTTATTTCTCACAAGGTTTATTTAGCTTCTTCACAACTGCAGATTCTTTAACTTTTGAGAACAACGGATATCAAAGTTTAAGGGAAAATAATGGCAATTGATTTATTTACTTACACAAAGGAGCTATGTCAGGGATGGGAAGCTTAGGAGCCATTAGCAAGCGTCAATGGAGGAGACAGGTCTTCAAGGATAGATTCAATGCTAATATGGAGCTACATAGTCTGGGGAAAGTGAAGAGAAGAGTGGCTTCAAAAAGGAAAAAGAAGACACAATCCAACCCCCAGCACATACACATAAAGCCATAACATTTAGCTGTCTTGATGAGATAACTTGAGACTACTTTCATCGGAGCCACTGTAGGATACAGTCACCTTTGCAATATAGGGGTCCCCTTATTTTTTGTTTTATGAATTTATTTTTAGTATTCTTTTTTTCCCTCAGAGTTCTTCCTCCATTGCCCATTAAATATATGAAATCATTCAAAATATTTCCATATTAGCTATGTCGAAAACAATCAAGAAAAACAAAGTGAAAAATAATATTCTTCACTCTGCACTCAATGTTTAGTTCTCTCTTTGGATGCAGATAGCATTTTATGCCATGAGTCCTTTGGAATTTTCATAGATCATTATATTGGAGAGAGTAGCTAAATCTTTCATAGATGATCATCATTATAATATTGCTGTTACTGTGTACAGTGTTTTCCTGGTTCTGCTCACTTCACTTTGCATCAATTCACATGAGTCTTCCTAGGTTTTTCTGAACCTTTCCCACTCATAATTTCTTATAGCAAAATAATATTCTATGATAATCACATGCCACCACTTATCCAGCCATTGCCCAGTTGATGGGCAATCTCTCTATTTCTACTTCTTTGCCATGGTCCCACCTCTTAAAAGACAGAATTCCAAATGAAAAGATAGTCATTTGGAGGATTTCAGAAAACCAGCTCTGCAGCTTTGCATGTATGTACATGATAATGGACTTCTTTTTTGTCAATATAAAATATATCAAGTTTTTTTTACTATTTCTAATTTAGGAAATATCTTTTCTTTAGTTTAAATAATGGAAACTGGTTATAAAATGAAGTATCAAATATATTAAGTGGGAAAACATATAGAAGATTATGGAAAGAGGTAAAGAATTATTTTCCTAACACAGGCGGAAGCTTAGAGTTATTTTTATTTGCCCTTCCCTTGTTAGTAACTGAGAGCAATTTTCATAAAATTGTTATAATTTTTTATTATTCCTTTATCATTTAGAAATTGGGGAATAACACTTGTTCCTATATATTTGTGTTAATTTCCTTTTTACATTTGATATCAGACCTTTGTCAGTGAGAACTAATGCAAAAAAATTTCCACCTAATCAATGATTTTCCTTCTCAGATAGAATACTTATTAATACAGCCCATGCACTATACTAAGTGTTGGGAGTAAAAATACAAGAAAGACATGTAGTATAGTATATCAAGAGCTTATCTTCTAAACTGGAAAGGTAACAATAGAGTGGTGCTGGAAGGTAGGGAGTAGGCATGAAGAAGAGATACTCCAGCATGGTATGAATTAGGATAAAGGACAAGTAGAGTGGATACTTGGATTCTGGTAAGATACGTTGAAAGCTGACCTATCAGAGAAGAGTGACTGAGGTGTTGAGTTTATTTCCTTGGTGGGGAGGAGGAATAAATGGTGATCTGAGCAGAGAAGACATCACTAGAATTAGCCAGGGAATACTGGTTGCATTGCTTTTGTTCATTCATAAGCTTTTACATTTTGTGTATTTTAACTTACCTATTTTAACTTTGATGATCACTTCTATCCACTGCTTGGTTGCACATTAACCCTTAAGTCAGAGTTATAAAAAGTACCTTTTAAAAAATCTTTTAGTAATATTTTCACCTTTAATATTCTGGTATCATATTAGTTTTGAGTATATCGTATTAGGTCCTCAACAATGTTGGCCTAAATTTCATTTCCATCTAATTGATTTCCATTTTTCCTTATTGTCCTTGTCTAAAGAGGTAGTTTATTACTAAGTAATTTATGTTCTTGTTATTGAGTTCAACTATTTCTATTTCTTCCTTATCTAGTATGGTTCACTGATCTTCCTTTACATTTTTTTTTTACCAGTATCAAGTAGTTTTGATGATTCATTTTTTTTGGGGGGGGAGGTAGGGCAATGGGGGGTAAGTGACTATCCAAGGTCACACGGCTATTTTTGTGTTAATTATCTGGGGCTGAATTTGAACTCAGGTCCTCCTGGCTCCAGGGCAGGTGCTCTATTCACTGCACCACCTAGCCGCCCCCACTCTACTTCTTCAGGGCATAACTTGAGGTGTGAGAAATGCTATTAACTTTCAATCATTTTTCTCTTTTTCATGTTTTATTTTTGTCTTGAGGTTCCAAGCCTTTTGATCCTCCAAGTGAATTTTGTTATTGTTTTGTCTAGATCTCTGAAATATGACCTTGGTAGTGGCATAGCACTAAATTTTTAATTAGTTAGGTAGCATAATTTTTATTGGTTTGGAACCATAGGCAATTAATATCTCTTTAGTTATTTAAATAATGTTTTTATTGCTTTAAAGAATATTATATAATATATTTTTGTTAGGCTGGGTTTTGTCTTGGTAGATGTACTCCAAAATATTTTAGACAATTTAGTGTTCTTTTGAATCAAATTTCCCTTTACATTATTTTTTTCTTGGATTTTGTTATTGCTATTTAGAAATGTTATTCTGTTTTTGTCTGCCAATTTTTGAAGCTTTTGGTCATCTCATTTATCTCCTTGGTTTATTCTCCATGGTTTTCTAAGCAAACCATCATATTATTACCCAACAGAAGTATTGATATGTCTTCTGGCCTAGTGTTTATGTCAGTAATTTACTTCTCTTGTCTTATTGATAACACAAATGTTTCTCTTTTAATATTTTTTCTAATTACATGTAAATTATATATATATATATATATATATGCTTGAAATTTTGACTTCCAAATTCTTTTTCCCCTTTCCTACCATCTTCCCTCTCTGAGACAGTAAGCAAATTGATGTAGATTATACACATGCAGTCTTGCAAAACCGATTTCCATATTAATCATGTTGGAAAATACAAACATTTCTAGAACAGTGTCAACTATCAGTAGGAATAGGTAATGTTCTTTTTTTTTCCTGTATGCATTGAGAAGGCTTATGGTCTTTTACCATTGCAAGTAATGTTAGTTTTTCTTTTCACATATTTGTTTTTTATCTTTTAGAATGACCCTATGCTTATGCTTTGTATGGCTTTGACATAAATGTCTGTTTTAAATTCCCTAAGTTTTTTTCTGCATCAATTGATATAATCACATGATTTAGGGTGTTTTTATTTTTAATATGATTGCTTGTAGTGTTTTCCTAATATTGAACCCTTCTTGAATTCCTGAAAAAATCAAGCCTAATCATATGAAAATATTTTTTTGGCTGTATTGCTGTAGTCTTTTGCCAGGATTTTATTTAAAATTTATATATCCCTATTCATGAACATTGTCAGCCACAGTTCAGCTTAGCTTAATTCTTCCCTGGAATAAAATTTAGTAGTGCATTCCTTCTGAAAAAAAAATAGAACAGTTTTAAGAAAAAATTTGAGACTACATTGTATGGCAAAATATTATTTTTTCTACATGTATTTGATAAAAACAACCCATTGACCAATGTTTCTACTTAACCTTATGTTGGTAGTTTATTTACAAATTAAGTTTTCCGAGATCTTGATTTCATATTCTGCCAATTTGTATATGTTTTCTGTAATTCATTTCTTTTCAAATATCAAGTTGTAATTATTTATAGGAGTCTGTAATTGTTTTATTTCTCATCTATTATGATTTTTACCTCTTTATTTATTGCTAAAAAAACCGGTCTCCACATTGCTCCATCTTCTCACTGGAAGTCTAGTGGTTCCTCATGGTTACTGTGACACTGCTGCTCTTCCCGTTTGCTGTGGCCTGCTCTGTTTCTAACCTGTGCTGCCTTGCCCCTTCTTAGGCAGGCTAGTGACCCTCCTCTCTAGGGGGCTCACCATACTGATGTCTGGGAAGACACCTGATCAGTTTAACCTCCTTCTGCTTAGAACTCTCAAGCCCTAGCAATTAGCCACCCTCTGCCTTTGCAGTACTGATGGTCACAGGTGTATTCTAGCCAGTCTGGGCATCTTGTCCATTTTTTTCTACAGGGATCTTCTTTTTGTCTCTTTCAACTAAAGTAATTATCATTTGAGAGACATTGTGGTACAAAAGATAGCGTTATGTTGTAATTTCACGGAAAGAAATTCAGATTCAGATCTCTGCCTTTTCTCTTTGCTGGCTCTGTGAAGGTTGGTTGGGTACTCAGTCTCAATGGGTTTGCGTTTCCTCAAGTATCAGAGAAAAAAGCTGATCTTGATTTAAGGTTCTTAATGTGTCCTTTGGAATGCAACCTGATGGAGTTTGGGTACCCCTTCCTATAATCACGCTTTTAAACTCACAGAATAAAATATATAGGATTAGAGAGGAAATCAATTATATTGAAATAATTATTAATTAGAATCCAAAAGTATACAAACCCATAACTATGGACAGCAGGTCAAGAAACCCCTGAAATAAAGGCCCACTATGGACCCTTCCTGCTTCTCAACCAATGGCCTCATGATCCCCTGTGCTTTGAGGTTTGCTTAGCACATCTGATGGAGGCTCTTTATACTTTATTTTCTGTTTTTGTTTTTGGTTTGATTTGTGTGTCTGAATATTTTACATTCTGTGTCCATGCCATTAATCTACTCTCATTCCATTCCGTTAATGTCAGTGTTTTGGGGTATAATTTTTATCCTGAGTCCTCTGTCATTATCTTTAGGGATCCCCCCACATCCTATATATATATATATATATATATACATACATACACACACACACACACACATATATATATATATATATAGTTTTTTGCCCCAATTTGTTTATTTTTAGTTTTCAACATTCATTTCCACAAGATTTTGATACAAATTTTTCTCCCCATCTTTCCCCTGCCCCCAGCCCAAAAGAGCAAGTCTACTGAATACCCCTCCCCCCAATCGGTTCTCTCTTATATCCTCCCCAATTTCCTCCCACTAACTTTCTAGTAGGGCAAGATAGATTTCTATACCCCAGTGCCTGTATATCTTATTGCCCAGTTGCATGTAAAAAAAAATTTAAACATTTGTTTTTGGAACTTTGAGTTCCAGAGTCTTTCCCTTCTTCCCTCCTCATTCACCCCCACTGGGAGGACAAGCAATTCAACACAGGTTGTACATATATAGCTACACAGAACATTTCCATAGTAGTTATATTGTGAAAGACTAACTATATTTCCCTCCATCCTATCACACTCCCCACTTAGTCTATCTTCTACTTTGACCCTATCCCTTTTCAAAAGTGTTTGCTTGTAACTACCCTCTCCCCCAATCTGCCACCCTCCCTTCGATCACACCCCTCTCTTATTCCCTTCCCCTCTGCTTTCTTGTAGGGTAAGATACATTGAATATATATATATATATATATATATATATATATATGTTACTCCCTGCTTAAACCAAATTCAATGAGAGTAAGGTTGACCTATTCCCTTTCAATTTCCTGTTCTTCCCCTCCATTATTATGGCGTTCTCTTGCCTCTTTTATGTAATTTACCCTATTCTATCTCTCCCCTTCTGTAGCAACAAGCACCCCAGTGTCCCCAAGGTTGCTGGCACCACAGGTTCTTAGATCTGCTTTGTTAAAGGAAAGCAACTCAAAATGGGTTAACAAGCTTAGTTTAATCAGTCAAATATGTATCGTTTACCTAGTTCAGGGGGAAAAGGTCAGCACCCCGAACTTCAGAATATACAGACAGAATTATCAAGACAGAGAAACAGATCAAGTAGACAGATTTTCCAAACTGTCCAACCATTACATCCATACCAAATCAACATCTGGGTTTCAAGATCTGAGTTTTTCAAAGCTGGGGGACTCTCAACAACGGCTTCCCAGAGTTTCATCAAATCACAGAACACTTCTCAAAGTGAGCCCCAAAACAAAGCTACACATCAGGATTTATATAGCCTTCTCCTGGCTCAGAGAATGTAACAACTTTTTGGACCCACTGGCCAATCAAAAAGTATCTACGGAAACACAAGCCTCCTACCCCAGGCTCCAGGTGCACTTTAGCCTAGGGGCAGGGAAGATCTTAAAAATTTACATTTCCATTACACCTTCTCCCAATATATTACTCTCTTACCTCTTAATTTTATTTTTTACATAGCATGTCTTCATTTTTAACTCGTCCTGTGCCCTCTGTCTATGTATACATGTACACACATATGCATAAACTCACACATATATTTGTACACATATACCTTCCTATACATACATATGTATGTATGCATATCTATGTATGTGTGTGTGTATAAACACACACACACATATTACCTTCAACTATCCTCATATTGGGAAAAGTCTCATGAGTTACAATTATCATTTTTCCATGTAGGACTGTAATAATTCAACTTTAAAAAGTTCTTATGATTTATTTTCCCTGTTTACCTTCTCATGCTTATCTTGCTTCTTGTATTTGAAAGTCAAATTTTCTGTTCAGTTCTGTTTTTTTTCATAAAGGAGGCTTGAAAATCCTCTATTTCATTGAATAACCACATTTTTCCATGAAGCATTATACTCAGTTTTGCTGGGTAGGTGATTCTTGGTTTTAATCCTAGCTCCTTTGACCTCCAGAATATCATATCCCAAGCCCTTTGATCTTTTAATATAGAAGCTGTTAGGTCTTGTGTTATCCCGATTGTGTTTCCACAATTCTCGAATTGTTCCTTGCTGACTGCTTGCAGTATTTTCTCCTTAATCTGGTAACTTTGGAATTTGGCTATCATATTCCTAGGAGTTTACTTTTGGGGATCTTTTTCAAGAGGCAATCAGTGAATTCATTCAATTTTTATTTTCCCTCAGGTTCCAGAATGTCAGGGCAACTTTGCTTGCTAATTGCTTGAAAGGTGTTGTCTAGGCTCTTTTTTTTTTGATAATGACTTTCAGGTAGTCCAATAATTTTTAAATTGTCTCTCCTGGTTCTATTTTCCAGGTCAGTGGATTTTCCAGTGAGATATTTTACATTGCCTCCTATTTTTTTTTCATTTTTGGGATCTGTTTTATATTATCTTGATTTCTCATAAAGTCATTAGCTTCCAATTGCTCCAATCTAATTTTGAAGTAATTATCCTCTTCAATGAGTTTTTGAAATTCCTTTTCCATCTGGAAAATTTGGATTTTAAGGTGAATATTCTTCTCCTCACTTGCTTTTTGGGCTTCTTTTGCCATTTGAGTTAGTGTATTTTTAAGGTGTTACTTTCTTATATAGTTTTTGTGGTCTCTTTTAGCAGGCAGTTGACTCACTTCTGTAATGTCAAGCAAAGGCAACTTCCCAATGTTGAAAATATCCACATAGCTGCTCTCCATTTTTTTCAGTGACAAATTAAGAACAGAGAAAATCAAAATATAGCATGATTCAAAATACAGCATTCACCAAGTGTAATTCAATAATTTCTGAGTACTACTCCACCCCTGGACATTACATTCATTTAGGCAATCACAAAGCCCCTCTTCTCAAATGTAGATTAGTTTCCAATCATAAACAAAGTATCTTCATTTGGTCAGTCACAGACTACAAAACAGTCAAAAGTTTCCCACCCCTGGATCACATCTGAAAAGGCCATCTACCCCAGAGTTACAACAAGCTTAAGTACAGCATTTAATACCCAAAGAGAGGTCTTTTCTTTATCTTGACCCAAGGCAAGTTCTCAGCAATCTTTTTTTCCTGGGAAGACAAAGATTAGCAAGGCCACAAGATACATTGCCAGTGTCCTCATTAATTCATTCTCTGTCTGCAGAACAGTCCTAGGACCCCTGAAAACATTAGCAAAACCCTCTCCCAGTATTTCTGTAAATATACAACAAGAAAATCCTTCTTCATGGCTTCTGAACCAACAGTCAGGTTCCCAGACCTCTGCAACAACAGCACTGTCCTTCACCAGTGGACAGAATTCACTCTCTGTCTGCAGAACAGTCTCAGGAGCTCTGAACCAACAGCAAAGTTCCAGGGCCTCTGCAACAACAGGAGAGTCCTTTACCAATGGATGAATCTGGCAAAACAATATCAAAGCAGACAGACAAAGTACCAGCATAACAGCCATGTCTCCTCAGTCCTTGGCAACTCCGGGTGGCAGTTCTCAAAAGTTCTGGGCAGTTCAAACTGTCCCTCTCTCTGCCTCCATGATGCTGCTTCCAAAAAAATTCTCCTGCCTCTCTCTCTGCTTGGCCTCTCTAAATTCACGTCACCAGCTCCTCCAAGTTCAGCCCTCTCTTTTCATGTCAACAAGTCCATCCCATAAGTGAGATTCACAAGCTCTGGGTTTTAAAACAATCAATTCGAAAACCAAGCCAATACAGGGGGATCTTTAAATTGCATTACTATTACAACTTCTCATGATTTTCTTGCATCATTCTATTTTCTCTTCCCAATTTTTCCTCCACTTCTCTTACTTGATTTTCAAAATGTTTCTTGAGCTCCTCCACGGTCTGTGACCAATTCATATTTTTCTTGGAAGCTTTTGATGCAGGAGTTCTGACTTCATTGTCTTCCTCCACTTCCATGCTTTGATCCTTTTTGTCCCCTAAAAAGGATTGTGTGGTCTGATTGCACTTCATCATCTTTCCAGTTACTTGATTTTTGAGGTTTTTGCCACAGTAGAAGTCTTTCCAGAATGGAGAGAACTTTTTTTTCCCCAAATTGCTGGGGTTTTAGCAGCTGCTAGAGCTTTTAGTTAAGTGCTCTCTCTACAGCCCCCACAACCCACAAGCTCTGGCACACTGGCCACACACCCCAGGACCTCCACCCTAGACAGCAATCCAGATCCAGGCAGGTCAAAGCAAGAGTGATTACCCTCTGAATGTTCACTTGGTCCCCCTACAACCTGCAGGCCAGGAGCTCTGGAGGTAGCCACACAACAGCAGCTATGACTTCTTGCCCTGGGGGCAGGGGCCAGACTGCACTCTTCCTTCACCATTCCAACACTGACCTTTGATTTTCTCTTTGGTGTTTATGGGTTGAGAAGTCTGGAAACCACCACAGCTGCTGGTGCTTCACTCTCCTGAAAGCTGCTCTGGCCAGTCTGGCCACCCTGGGGATGGAACCGTGGCTCACATGGGACTGTGCTTGGCTCCCAGCCTGGTGGGATAGACCCTTCCTGCCGGCCTGCCAGGCTGCTGTTAGCGGGAGATTTGTTTCTCTCTGTCACTTTTCGAGTTCTGTAGGTTTAAATTTTGCAGGTATTGGAAGTGTTTGCAACCAGAGCCCATGCCAAGTTTGTGCTTTTACTCCACAATATTGGGTCACACCCCCACCCCCACCCCACCCCATATACACATCCTTTGATTTTCCGCTGGTCTTAGATGTATTGGGCAGAGCAATGTCAGGTGCAAGCATTGCCCTGGGCTTGGGGTGGGGGGCGGTGACCCAGAATGGGCCCTACCCAATTAAGCAGTCAATGAGCACCTGGGCTCTGGGCATACCAGTACAGAAACTGAAGTGATACCTGCCTCCAAGGAGCTTTTGTTCTATTGGGGGGGGCAGTGAAAGATACAAAAAATATACAGAGAAATATTCACAGAAAAA